>NW_027187313.1:3378183-3397040 GCF_028583685.1 Petaurus breviceps papuanus | reverse complement strand
AAGAAAGAAAGAAAGAAAGAAAGAAAGAAAGAAAGAAAGAAAGAAAGGAAGGAAGGAAGGAAGGAAGGAAGGAAGGAAGGAAGGAAGGGAGAGAGAGAGAGAAAATGCCTTTCAACTCTTTGCAATCTGGTTTCTGACCTCCTCACTCACCCTAAACTTCACTCTGCAAAGTTAACAATTACTTCTTAATTTCTAAATTTGATAGTATTTTCTCCTCCCTCATCCTTCTTAACCACTTTGTCTCATTTAACATTGTTAACCATCCTATTCTCCTGAACACACTGTCCCCTTTGAATTTTTCCCTAGAGTTTTAAAGTAAACTGTCACATCATTTGCAAATACAAATGATTTTGTCTCCTCAAAAATAATGCATAATTCTGTCATTTTCTTTTCTCTCCTTGACTCTCCTTTACAATAGATAGTATGTCTACTATTATATTAAATAACAGAACAGAGATAGTAGAAGTGGATATCCTTGTTTCACACTTAACCTTATTAGAAAAGTTTCTCATATTACTCTATTACAAAAGCATCTATCTCTTGGTTTTAGATCCCTACTTTTGATCTTTTAAAGGAAAGTGTCTTTAATTCCTATGAGTTTTTTTAGTTTTTAGCAAATACAAATGCTTTCATTTGCCAAATAAATTTTCATCTACTAACATAATCACATAGCTTTGTTATGTTTGTCATTATGTGCTATTTATATTCATTTTTAGTAATGTTAAATTAACCTTGAATTCCTAACATAAATCCAACTTGGACATAGTGAATGATATATTATAAGGGAAGAATCTAGTGTATTCTTTTTTCTAATTCATCTTTATACTCTTTTCCATTTTATGCATACATTTAGTCCATTAACAATAAAAGTTATAATTAAGTATGTTTTTCTTATATTAGATTCTGTCATGTTTTTCTTATTTAAAAAATCACCATTACTTTTTGTTTTGTTTGCAACAATCCAATACCAGTATCTTTCCACCAATACCATAACCACAACCACCATTTGCCTTATACACTCTACTGCTTAGTCCAAGACTGCTTTCCTTAATTGTATTGGGGGGGGGGGTTCCTGTGTGTGTGTCTCTGTCTCTCTCTCTTTATAAAACATACTCTTGATTATTCCCTTTCCTTCCACTAAAGGGACTTTGATTTTTCTGTCTATATGATCTCATAGAGGGGTGGCCAGGTAGCACAGCAAGTACGAGCACTGGCTCCTGTGTTGGGACGTCCTGGGGATCGAATCCCGGGCTCAGACACTTAGCACCCACCCAGAAACACCTGGCCATGTAACCTTGATCAAGTTACTTAACCCCAATTGCTTAGGGGCGGCCAGGGGGCTCAGCGAATAAGAGCACCTGCTCCATTGTCGAGATGACCTGGGGATCAAATCTGGGCTCCGATACTCAGCACCACACCCAGAAATAACTGGCCATGTAACCTTGAGCAAGTTACTTAACCCCGATTGCTTTAAAAATAAATAAATAAATAAATGAAATATATGATCTCATGTATGATACATGATTTCATACATGATCTCAGACAAGATGGGACTTCTAAAAAGTGATCTCCTTTCAGAGCATAAATATTGTACTGAGGCATAGGGGATAGTTTATTAGATCTAAATAATAAAAGGCTTGAGGGACCACTCAGCTATTACCTCTGTCATTAGCTTTTGACTATGAGTAAAGGCATTTAACTTTCCTGTGCCTCAAGAATACCATCTAAGATTTTTTTTTTTTTACTGTTAGATGTGAGGAAATCAGAGAGTGATTAGTCAATCAATAAACAAGAATCTATTAAGCTCCTACTATAAGTCAGACACTGTTCTAGGCCCTGGAGATTCAAAGAAAAAAGAAAAACGGTTCCTGCCATCAAGGAAGGTACATATTCTTTTGAGAGTGTGATATATATGTATACAACACTAAGTATAGAATATATACATGTACGTATATACATGCATGCACATATTAATCATACTTGTATGGAATATGCAAATGTATACCTATATAGATATGTATCTTATATTGTATATGTATGCACATAGGGGCACCTAGGTGGTAAAGTGAATAGAGTGGCAGACCTGGAGTCAAGAGGATTCCTCTTCCTGAGCTCAAATCCAGCTTCAGACACTTACTAACTTTGTGTCCCTGGGCAAGTCACTTACTCCTGTTTGCCTTAGTTTCTTCATCTGTAAAATGAGTCAGAGAAGGAAATGGCAAACCACTCCAGTATCTTTACCAAAAAAAACCCAAAAGGGGTCACAAAGAGTCAGAAATGATTGAATAACAACAGACTGAAAGGCTGGTAGTACCCTCCACAAATCCTTCAAGCATTTCTTTTAATTATTTTATTGAGCTTCTAACCCACTCAGGTAATTCTTAGTTTCTCATTATCATACATATTTTTTTCAGCATAATTTTTTTTAATTCTATGGATTTTCCTGGGCTTTGTAGTAGTTATATATTATTCATTTTTAAGTGACTTCATTTTGGTTTTTTTTTTCCTTTCTTGCTGCTGCATTTTGTCCTGGAGTTTTCTTTTGCGATGAATTCTTGTCCTTCTTATATTTTTGTATGTTGTTCCTTTAATTTATTTCTTGTACTTTTTACTGTTTTGAAATGAGAGAGGGAATTTGGGCCTAGGTATGACCTCTCACTCAGCCATCCTACAGTAATTCTCACTAACCCTATTTTTTTTTTTTTGCTTCTTGGAGGGGGGAGGTAGGGCAATTTGGGGTTAAGTGACTTGCCCAAGGTCACACAGCTAGTTTTTTTGTATTAAGTGTCTGAAGCCGAATTTGAACTCAGGTCCTCCTGAGTTCAGGGCCGGTGCTTTATTCACTATGCCACCTAGCCTCCCCAACACTACCCCTATTCTTACAAAGTCCCAATAGATACAAAATAGACAGCACAAGCCAGAGACCCAAGTAGCCCAGAAACTTTCTCAGCCATCACAAAATTAATCACTTTTCTCAAGGAGAAGTTATAGAAATTAAGTTCAACACCCATTTATATTATAAACTCATTTGGAAAATATTATGGAAGAGAAGGAAGAATATCATTTTTATGTAAATGTGGTATATACCAAAGTGGAAGGGCTCAAGTGTAGTTCTATAATTGCTGATGAAATAAATCATTGTAGAAATACCTGCAGAATTATTTTTTTAATTTGATATGTGCTTATTAATTGAGGAAACGGGGAGCCTTCAGAGGCCTTAGAGCTAAATCAATTCTAAGAATACTTGCAGATAAAATTTAAAGAGTAATTCAGTCCCTCTCAGCTAGCCAAAAAGTACTTCTGGTACTTAGAGTGACAACGACAAGCTTTCTCTTCAGGCTCCAGACTGGGCTGGAATTGAAATGTCTGGAAACGGAGAGCCACTTCTGCTGCTAGGTCCAAGTTACTATTTGTTTCTGAACTTCCTCCTCCCTGCATACACAGCCCAGGATCTGGTATCACTCTGCACCCTGAACTGCAGCCACTCGTCTTGCTGTCCTCCTTAGTCTACCCTAGATTTGTGACCCAGCACTGCATAGTGAAAGAAAGAGAGACCTGCTTTTGCCCCGGTGTACCAGCTTTCCCTGGGTGCTTGAGAGAAGCAGACTCCTGGCCTGACGCCATCCCCAGTATGAGCAGACTTGTCAGTATTCCTGTGCTGACCTAGATTGGAAAAATGACTCATGGTGACTTTTTTTTAATTTCCCCATCAGGATTTGGTCTGGGGTGTTTTTAGATCTTTTTGGAGGAGTAAGGTTTCTTTTTGGGGTGGGGAATAATTCACTGAACTTCTTACTACTCTGCCATCTTAGCTCCTCATATGGCTCTTAATCGATCACTATTTTATTGAGAACTGTTTGTTCATGGCCTTCAGTCATATTTATTGGGGAATGGTTTTTGATGATAGATAGATAGATAGATAGATAGATAGATAGATAGATAGATAGATAGATAGATAGATAGATAGATGATAGATAGAGATATATGTATATATTTCTCTGTGTGTGTGTGTATAATTTCCCACTCAACCTCTACCATTCTTATACTAGCTCGGTTAGTTTTATTTCTTCAAAAGACTTTGAATTTTGTGTAATAAAAATTATTTCTTTAGAGAGATTAGGAATTCCTTATACCAATGAAATCATATATCTGGTCACTAATTCTTTTATGTTCACCTCTATCCCTTGTTCTGTAAAGAATTCACTCTAGCCATAACTATGAAAGGTACCTGGTCCAGTTCCCTTCTATTTTTTTTAAATACTTTAAAAGTTATCATTCAATTAAAAGACCAATTTTTTTTGTATTTGGTGCTAAGAGGCAATAGCATGTTACCAGCATTGATTTTTGTTTAAGAAATTGCACAAAAAAAGTTACTGAAGAGAAAAAACAGGAAAAGAACATGACCTGGTCATCTAACAAGAATGAGAGACAACAGATAGATGACTTTTGTGAAATATTAAAAGAATAAGAAGGTATCTTTCACTTGTCTCCAGCTCTGTTCTTGACTCTCCACCCTCTTTCACTTTTGTACGAATAACTTTCTCACTCAAAAGATGTCTCCACCCCTATGACAACTTTGATTGCTGAGTTCTGGCCTGGGATCATTATTTCATGAACATCCCAAGATATTCATGCTCACTTCTCTCCGACCTCTTCCTACCTTGTTCCCCTCTTTCCAGGTCTCTTTTGTGTATTGTCTTCCCCTATTAGAATATAACTTCCTTGAGGGCAGGGACTGATGTTTTTGGTATTTGTATTGGTTAAAATGTCCTATCTATATGTCTGTCTGTCTGTCTCTGTCTCTATCTACTTAGAGTCTTTTGGGCAGATCATTTAGGAAACTTTAATGGAAAGAAATGGGTAAACCAGGCACAGGATGAGAAGGAATGATGGATGAGAGTTATAAGCAGAAACAGAATGGATACTAATGACATCATGGCCTCATCAAAGTTTCAAACAAGTCAGCCCTCAACTATACTCTCAAGTATATATGAAATATCAGTAAGGAAGAATTTTCTCTCAATTCTGCTTTCCTCCAAAGTCTCTAAAACTTCTCCTTTCTAAAACCTAGTTCCCTGGCAGTCACAGAAGCAAAATGGTTAAGTGGGTAAAATTGCCTCAGACAACTCTCTGCAGGACTATCTTGGTGTTTAGGTATCTATTCTCAGGTGCTCAATGGCTTGACAATACAGAAATATCTTTAGGTCTTTCCTTGACACCACTCAAGGTCTGAATCCCTTCTGCATCTCATAGGACCTAGGTCTACAGCTCAAAAGGACCTCAGAGAACATCTAGTGTATCCCTCTCCACCCACATTTTACAGACAAGAAACTGAGACACAGAAAGGTTAAGTAACTGGTCTAAGTAGGTTTTAAGCATAGGAGGTGAGATTTGAACTCAGATCCTCTGACTCCAGAGACACTGACCTTTCTTCCATCAAGATGTACCTCTCTCGTGGATCATTCTTATAATATCCTAGTGCTAATTGCTAACAATTCTTATAAAAGGATGCATGGGGGGCAGCTAGATGGTGCAGGGAATAGAGCCACTGACCCTGGAGTCAGGAGGACCTGAATTCAAATTCAGCCTCATACACTTGACATACTTACTAGCTGGGTGACCTTGGGCAAGTCCCTTAACCTCAATTGCCTTGCCTTTTCCCCTCAAAAAAAAGAATGCATATTGATTAATTTACTATGAAATTATTAAATTAGTTCTCTACTAATACATTTATACTTTAACACAGACCTTCTAAAGACAGGGCCATAATCCAGAATTATGACTCCAATAATGGGAATTTCAGGGATTTTGATAGACAAATGGGGTGATATGGGGAGATATTTTAGAGTAAAAATGAATGGATTTTTGGCATACCTTAAACTCCACTGGGGAAGTTACCATCTACTTCACCTAACATACATGACTAATTTTAATTTGTCAAGGATCTGTGGTTTCATTAATGGAGGAACGTGCTCTAGAACTAAGTAAATATTCTTTGAGAGTTACTGTGCCTCCAAATTAAACATCTTCTAACCAAAATGATACTAAGCTTCTTCAAATGAAGCTAAAGTTATCCTCTGATGACAGACAAATAGTTTGTCACAAGGCCTGGGTCACCAAACCTTTTTATCTTAATAGAAACTTCAAGAACCTGAGCTCCCATGGCATAACCACTTAAAACCCAAGGTCACTTCTAGGTCATGATGAAGCACTGCAATGGAATTCTAATGGAAATTAGCAATGACTGTGCACAAAACTTGACTCCAGACTTGGCATTCTATAGCTCCCATATTGGCATGTGTCCCTGGTAAGTAACATCAGGACCATAAAGTCCATTAATAGTGAAGTCCATATTTACACTGTCTCTATACAAGCAAAATAAAGAGAACCAAATGAATGGTGAATGAATTTTATTAATTTAAATAATAAGTGTAGCATGCATTAAAAAAAAATAAGGTTGTGTTGTTTCTTTCTTGATAACTCTTCCCTGCTTCCCTTCCTGAATCTTCCTTCTTCCGTGTCCCCCATGGAACTGCCCAAGTCATTTGACACTTTAACATTTCACTTCGTGGGTGAAAACATAGCTCATACGCTGCTGTCTTCGTAGCCCTGGTATCTGTAGCCTTCGCCCACTGCCATGGGGAACAGTTAGGAATGCAGCCTTCAGAGCGCTGGCAATCTGCCATGCGCCTTTTCTCCTATCCTTGCTCAAAGCTCCATGATCTTCCCCTCCATCCTGGTCAGCTGGGCTACTAGGCCTAGCCAGTGCTATTAAGTTGGGGGTACGAGGGGGTGTTCATGGTCAGGAGGAGAAGATGTAGCAGAATGTTTCGTGTTTCACAAAGGACTGCAAACACATCTAAATATCCCGTGTAAGAAATACTGATCCTTCCTACTTACAAAAATTAAAAGTATAGGACTCTGGAATTCTGACATACTTTACTCATTTAAATCTATTCTAGCAGTTTGTGTATTATGTATGTATGTGTTCCTTGTATATATACTGACATATGCACATGAGTGCAGACGTGTATAGACATGCACAGCCATGCATGTATTTGCGAATGTGTGTGCCTGTGTGTGTGTGTGTTTCTTTGCATCAAGACCCACATTGGGCTAGGAAGAGGAAGAGGAAGCCTGGGTCCTGACCTGCTGTTTGTTCACTCAATCTCATCCACAAGTAGAGAAAGTTGTAGCATATCAGATTGCTGCATGACTTGGTACACATACGTGTACACTGGTACTGTTATGTTTTAGACATGTAACAACTTGACATCATGAAGTGTTGGCTGTGCAAGCTACAGCAATAAACATGTCGGAGTAATTAATGTCTTAACAACTTATTACAATCCTGAGATAATTAATCACAAAAGCTAAACATGCTGTCTCACCCTCCTAATGTGTTAATGCTCTAATTATTATGCCTCAATTAAGGGGAAGTCAGTGCTCCTTGCTTAGAAGTGCATGCTTAATAAGGACTCACAAGCAGTACTTGGAAGGGAGGGGAGGGGGAAAGGGAGAAGGCTATTTATAATGAGCCTTTACTGGAGGCTTTAGGCAAGGGACTCATAGGCCAATCTCTTGAATCTCACTTAAGACAAATGCTGAATTCTGAGTCCTCAGGCCTGGCCTTGCTGCTGTTTTTAGAAAGTATGTTTCAAGTCAAGGTGGAATGTGTGAATGTTTTTATGTGCATGTGTGTTCTTGCACCATGCCCAAGTTGAGAGGTATTTTGGTTAAAGCAGCACAGCATTCACTGGGGCACCAGGGGTCACTATGTCCTGGAACCTCCACAGTGTGGTGGCTTGGGTCATTCTGATGTGGGACATGGAGGAATTGGAGTGAAATTGATGCTATCTCTACCAGAACCTGCCATTCACTTCCATCATTTTCTCCAAGTGCCTTTCCTCCCTCTCTGTCTCTGTCTCTCTCTCTCCCCCTCCCTCCCTCCATCCCTCTCTCTCTTTCCCTCCTGCTCTTCCTCCTCTTCTCTTTCTCTCTCTCTCCTCTTCTTCCCTTTGACAGAATTTTCCCTAGAACTACCTATAGTGCTGGGCTCTGCCCTCAAGGCCACACGGTCTTTACCTGGTTGCCACAATTCTCCAGGGCCAGGCTTTTCAAGCCTTAACTAGGTAACTACTGATAGATCTTAAAGTCTTTACTGGCAGACCTGAAAGCAAGATGCTGAAGTTACGTACCCATCTCCAATCAAGGGTTCGGCAGGATGTCCTGTCAGAAAGGTAAATCAACCTATCCCTCTTAAGCCTTCTTCTTCCTACTCTTTTATCCGGGTCAGATCTATTAATATTTTAGAAGACCTGCTTTCCTCTCTGCTTCAACCCCTCTAGAGAATTCATGCACTCACAGAGTGATCTCAACGTTTCAGAGAAAAGTAAAGTGAAAAGAGAAAATGAGCACTTTATTTGTGGAGGGAGCACCCTCATCAACAGCCTTCTGAAGTATTGAAACACTATTCCAGTATCAGTTATTCAAAAATATTTCCTGAGCATGATAGTGTGCAAGACAGTGTACTGAGCTTTCACTTTGAGGAATGGGAAAAAAGTCAAGATATGAGCCCTGTATATAAAATGCTTATTGTGTAATTGAGGAGATAGAACAAGAGTCCAGAAAAAAAAAAGATAATTAATAGAAGTTAGAATGTGCAAATTAGACCAGCACCATTGTGTATAGATATAGATAGAGGGATGTACTTGAAGTCAGGAAGACCTGGGTTCAAGTCTTGCTTCAGATACTTAGTAACTATGTGACCCCTGGGGAAGTCACTAAACCTCTCTGGGCTTCAGTTTCATCATCTATAAAATAAGAATGTTGAATTCAATGATCCCTAAGGGTCTTCCAGCTGTAAAGCTATGACTCTACAAATAGCACGTGAATGGTATGAACAGAGTGGAATGGAAACAATGGTCAGTATAGCCTTAGTAGGGAAGGAGTCAGGAAAGTGTCCTGGAAGATTGTAGTACTAGTAGAAGGGGCTTTTTATATCACAGAGTCTAAAACCTTTATTTTAGGGATTAAGAATGTGTAGCCTAAGGAGGTGAGGAGATCTTACTGAGGTCACTTGGTGAATTATTGACACAGCTGGAATTAGTTCTGCTTCTATAAGAAGGATTTAAACCTTGAGCTGGGTATTCCCTGAAGGATGAAACTTAAGACTATCTTCTGCATGAATGCTTTCCTGATGTCCCCAACTGAGAATATCCTCTCCCTTAATATTTTCTATTTATTTGTAGTAGTTATCTTTACTTTTATTCTGTATATACTTACACATGGATTGTCTCCCCTGTTAAAATGTAACCTCTTTGAGAGTAGGAATTGTTTTATTTTTTTCTATTCACATCTCTGGTACTTAGAGCAGTGCCTCAAACAGAACTGATTGATTGATCAATTGATGGTAGGATTCAGATAGTCATGGATGAAAAAGGAGGATGAAACTAGTCAGAATTTTTGGAAATATGTTTAGGTAGGGAAGTACCAAGTTTCATAGTAGGCTAGCCCGTCTGGAATGGAGGTCAGAGTAGGAGAATCATGGAAGGAGAGTTGAGAATGGGAGCATGTGACCAGGTATTACAGGATATCAATATGAACCAAGGATGGATCACAAAAGGGATGTAATTCTCTCCGTGTGATCCAATCCAATATGTCTATTATGATGTATACACTGTGCTTTTAGACACTGGAGATACAAAGACCAAAAAATAAAAGGAAAAAGAAGGAATTCCCCTCAATGAGCACAAGGAGGCATCATCTCTTCACTGCCTACACTCTTCTCCCATCCTCATTATGAACAATTAATGAACCAGTTCAACTCTATATTGTCTTCTTCTCTCAAGTCCTACCCTACTAAAATTCATCCTTGGACTCCTCCAACCACGTGCTGCTTTAACTATTCACCTGCTACTAAACAAAACTCAAGAAAATCATAAAACTATGGTAACAGGGTCCACTACAAAATTATGTTACATAGTGTCAACTGGGTCCTCACTTCAGCAAGGCAATCTGTTTATACATTCCTTTTATTCACTAGCACATTTATCATGGTTCACTTTCCATTTTTTTTCATCCCTCTTTAAAGCTCCCAAGACTTTCTCTTCCTCCACCCTCCTAGCTAGAGATTCTTGCTTCATAATTCACCAAAGAAATACAGGTCATTTACCAAGAGCTTCCTCTTCTTCCCTTCTCATCTCATATCATGAATACCTTCTGCTACAATCTCATCCTTCACCCCTGTCTCACATAAAAGAGTGTCCCTTATCATTGCCAAGGGGAACCCCTTTCTATATATGCACAAATAATCCCATGCCATCCCATCTTCTCCAGATTTTCTCATCTACCATCCCTACTTTCCCACTTATCTGCAACCTTTCCCTGTCTACTTACTTCCATACCACCTACTAACATATCCATATCTCCTCCATCCTTGAAAAACCCTGACTTAATTTTTACATCCTTATGGTTTATCATCTTATAACTCATCTCCATTTGTACCTGAACTCCTTAAGAAGGCTTTCTATAATCAAGGCTAGCATGTTTTCTCCTTTTACTGTCTTCTTAATTCCCTAATTAATTCCTTAATTCCCACTTGTTCTCAATCTCCTTCCATCCAGATCACATCAATTAAATAGATTTATCCTCAAAGGTTCCTTTCTAGGCCCCAAAAGGGCCTCTTTCCATGTGATTTAACTTGATGGTCTCCTCATTTCCTATGGATTCAATTATTATAGTTAAGCAGATTATCACTTCTTTTGCTCCAGACCTAACCTGTCTCTAATTCTTAAATCACCTGAAACAACTCTTCAAAGTTACCAATGATCTGTTAATCACCAAATCAAATGGCCTTTTCTTAGTCCTCATCCTTTTTGACTTCTTCACAGACTTTGAAACTGTCACTCTCTTCTCCTCATACTCTTTTCTATACTATTTTATTTTTCACCAGTTATGTGTCAAGAAAATTTTTAGCATTCATTTTTGTAAGATTTTGAGTTTCAAAGTTTTCTCCCTCACTGCCTCCTCTCCCTTCTTTTGAAAATGATAGGCAATTTGATGTAGTTTATATATGTGTTATTGTGTAAAAAAATTCCATATTAGTCACAGTTGTGAAAGAAAAAAACATTTTTAAAAAACATGAGAAAGAATTTTAAAATGTTTTGATCTATAGTCAGAGTCCATCATTTTTTTGTCTGGATATGGATAGCATTTTCTTTCTCAAATCTTTTGTATTTGTCTTGGATCATTGTGTTGCTAAGAAAAATTGAATCATTCATAGTAGATCATCACACAATGTTGCTGATAATGTGTATGTTGTCCTGGTTCTGCTCATTTCACTTTGCAAGTTTGTACAAGTCTTTCCAGGATTTTCTGAAATTTGCATGTTCATCATTTTTTTTTATTGCACAATAGTATTTCATTACATTCATATACACAGTTTGTTCAGCCATTCCCCCATTGGTGGGCATCCTTTAAATTTTTAATATTTTGCCACCACAAACAGGGCTGCTATAAATATTTTTGCACATGTAGGTCCTTTCCCCTTTTTTATGATCTCTTTGGGATACAGACCTCATAGTGGTATTGCTGAATCAAAGAGTATGCACAGTTTTTTTACCCTTTGGGTATAGTTCCAAATCACTTCCCAGAATGGTTGGATCAGTTCACAACTCCACCAATAGCTTCATAAACTTGTTTCTCTAATTTTGTAGCGGCAAGCACCCCAAGCGTCCTCAGGGTTTGCCTCCCATACAGGTTCTTGGATCTGCTTTGATAAAGGAAAGCAACTCAAAATGGGTTAACAAGCTTACTTTGATCAGTCAGACATATATCGTTTACCTTGTTCAGGGGAAAAAGGTCAGCACCCCGAACTTCAAAGCATACAGGCAGAATTATCAAGACAGAAACAGATCAAGTAGACAGATTTCCAAACTGTCCAACCATTACATCCATACCCAGTCAACATCTGGGCTTTTCAAAGCCGGGGGGGCTCTGGACAACGGCTTTTCAGAATACAGATCAAATCACAGAACACTTCTCAAAGTGGGCCCCCAAAACAAAGGTACACATCAGGGCTTATATAGCCTTCTCCTGGCTCAGAGAATGTAACAACCTTATTGACTCACTGGCCAATCAAGAAGTATCTACTGAAAAACAAGCCTCCCACCCCAGGCTTCAGGTGCACTTTAGCCTAGGGGCAGGGAAGATCTTCCAAATTTGCATTCCCATTACAGCATAGTTCCAAATCACTTCCCAGAATGGTTGGATCAGTTCACAACTCCACCAATAGCTTCATAAACTTGTTTCTCTAGGCTTCATTGACACTACTTCCTCCTGGTTATCTTCCGACTTATCTGACCACTTGTTCTCCATCTCCTTCCATCCAGATTACATGGACTAAATACAGTTTTCCCCTAAGGCTCCTTTCTAGTCCCAGAAAGGGCCTCTTTCCATAAGATTTTACCTAATGATCTCAGTACCTCCTATGGGTTCACTTATTATAGCTAAGCAGATGATTATTAGTTCTTTTGCTCCAGACCTAACCTCTCTTATATCTCTAATTCTATATTACACATCTACAACAATTTTCTTATAGAACTCTTAACTCAATATATTCAGAACTGAACTTATTATTTTCTGCCTTGCTTTTAGCTCCCCTATCTTTCTATTATTATTGAGGGTACCACCATCTTACCAGTCACTCAGGCTCAGAACTTAGGTGTCATCCTCAACTCCTCTCTCTCTCTCTCTCTCTCTCTCTCTCTCACACACACACACACACACACACACACACACACACACACACAGCCACCATTCAAATTATTGCCAAGTTCTTTTGCATTTTTATGTCCCTCCCTTTTTTTCCTCTGACACTGCTACCACCTTGGTACAAGTCTCATCTGGACTATTGTAATATCCTGCTGGCTGATTTCCCTGCCTCAAGTCTCTGTCAACTCTAATTTATCCTCTACTCAGCTATCAGATAGGTCCTCCTAAAGCAAAAGTCTCACCATTTCATTTTCTAGTTCAATAAATCCCAATGGTTCCCTAGCACCTCCACTATCAAGTATAAAACCCTCTATTTGGCATTAAGGGTCCTTAATAACCTTGTGCCAACCCACTTTTCAAGTTTTCTCCTACCTTTCTCTCCCTTATTCTGTGATCAATAACATTGGGTTCTTTATTATTCCTCATACCAGACTCCATATATAGACTGAACATTTTCATTGACTGTTTCCCATGCCTGGAATTCTCTCCCTCCTAATCATCACCTCCTGGCTCCCTTCAATTCTCAGCCAAAATCTTATCTTCCGTGAAAAGTCATTCCCATTCTCTCTTAATAATAGTGCCTTCCCTCTGTGATTATCTCTAATCTAACATGTGTATGCATATGTGTATATATACACATGTATGTGTACATGCATGTGTGTATGGGTTAGGGGTTTTTATTGCACAATAGTATTGTATTACATTCATATACACAGTTTGTTCAGCCATTCCTCAATTGATGGTCATCCTTTAAATTTCTAATATTTTGCCACCAGAAACAGGGCTGCTATAAATATTTTTGCACATGTAGGTCCTTTTCCCTTTTTTATGATCTCTTTACAGATGAGGAAAATGAGGACCTCTATTCCTCTAATATCTCTCTTTTCCCAAAGCTTTATCCCTGGGGTAAAAGCTCCAGTCAGAGAATGCCACATAACTGTTTATATATTGTCTCACCCATTAGACTCTGAATTCCTTTTCCCCCTTTCTTTGTATCCCCAGTAGTTAGCATAGTATTTGGCATATAGTAGGCACTTAACAAATGTTTGCTGACTGGCTGACTGAAGGGGTTACATTTTATTGATAGATATACAATGTAAACAGATAATTAACATGGTAGAAAGAGCAGTGGCTCTCTGATCAGAGGGTATGAGTTCAAATACTGCCTCTGATATTCACTACCAGTGTGGCCTCGGGTAGGTCATTTAACCTTGTGGGTCCTCATTTTCCTCACCTGTAAAATGGAGTTGAACTAAATGGATTTTGGAATCCTTCCAGTTCTAATGACATGATCCTCTGTGTGTGTGTGTTTGTAAAATAACTATATGTGTATACACACACAAATACATGCATACATGTACATAACAATGTTTTATAAGTATTCACCAAATAAATGTACTTTTTCATTCATTCATTCATTGAAGTTGAGGAGAAAGGAGAGAATTTAAGGGGATCAGGAAAGTCTTCCTGCAGGAAATGGTACATAAGTTGAGCCTTGAAGGAAACTAAGGACTCTAAGAGACAGAGACGTGATGAGGAAGTGCATTTCAGGCATAGGAAGTAGCCTGTGCAGAGGTACAGAGAGAAGAGTTGGGAGGCCGAGTTTGGGACATAGCATGGCAATCACCTTGACAGGAACAGAGAGTATATGAAGGTGAGGACTATGCAATATGCCTTGAGAAGTAGGCTTGAGCCAGATTGTGAAGGGCTTTCTCTGTCAAGCTGAGTTGTTGTTGTTATTGTCATTGTCATTATTTTAGGGAAGCAAATGAGAGTCATTAACATTTTTTATACAAGCTAATGCCATGGTGAGACTCCTGCTTTAATTTGTCCTATTATTGGGAGGGCAGAAGTAATATGTTGGTTTAATGCCTTGGGTAAGTGTCAATGATACCCTGGCCCATAGTATCTCATATAGAAACTGATCTATTGCTTTCTTAATAAGAAGCACAAAGTTTTCTGCAGTCTAGAGACACTGAACCCTAAGCTAGACCAACATGTTTATTGTTCTCTCGATGGCATTCTGTGACCGGAGCTTTTACCCCAGGGATAAAGCTTTGGGGAAAGAGAGATATCAGGGGCTTTTTTTAAAATGCTATCTAGTTTGGAGGAATAGAAATGGAGAGGTTCAAGAAAATATGTTAGCTAGAACAGAGGTGTTCATAATTTGAAGAGAGAGAAGGAGAAATATAGTTCTCTGCAGGACTGGCAAGTGCTGAGATACCTGCTTAATCGGAGAATCGTCAGTCAAACTGAGAAAGACCCAGAAGAATTGAAATTCCCCAGCTCTCTCAGCAAGTTAGTCAAAAGTACCAAGATTAATTAAAATACATCATGTATTTTGGTAAATGAGCTCATGATATCTGAACTGGATATTCTAGGCAAATCATATAGATCAAAGTTAACCTTGGGATATGGCAGCAGTGAAAGCTAACACCATTCTTGGGCTGCCTTTAACAGAGGCATAGTTTCCAGGAATATAGAGGTGATGGCCCCATTCCATTCTGCCTTTGTCTGACAACTGGACTACTGTGTACAGTTCAAGTATAGGGAAGATGATGAACTGGAGAGTGTTCAGGAAAACAGGTTGGTCAAGAGCCTTGAGATCATGCCATATGAGAATCAACTGAAGGAAATAGGAATGCGTAGCTGGGGAAAAGATGACTCAGGGGACATATTAAAACCATAATTTAGCATTTGAAAGACTACCTTGGGGAAGAGACATTAGATTTCATCTATATTTATCCTCCTGAGGGCAGAACTAGGAGCAGTGGGTGAAAGCTATAAGTTGTCAAATTTAGGCTTGATGAAAGGGAAAATCTCATGCCAATTAGAACTTCAATGAGAATGGATTGCCTGAGGATAATAATAGCTAATAATTATAACTAACATTATATTAGCACCTATTATGTGTCAAGCACTGTTCTAAGTGCTTTGTAATTCTTATCTCACTTGATCCTCAAAACAACCATTAGAGGCAGGCGCTACTATTATGCTCTTTTTCACAGATGAGGAAACTGAGGCAAACAGAGTTTAAATGATTTGCCAAGGGTCACACAGTGAGTAAGCACCTAAGGCCAGATTTGAACTCATGTTCCTAATTCCAGGCCCAGGACTCTATCCACTGAATTTAATAATGTAGTGGGTACCAATCTTTGTTGGAGGTCTTCAAGCAAAGACAAGATGACCAGTAGTTGAGTATGTTGCAGAAAATATTCTTGTCCAGATACAGGTTAGACTAGGAAGACACTAAAGTCCCTTCCAAATGGGAAAATCTATGATTCAATGATTCTATCAGGCTTCTATGTCTATATTCCAAAGACATACAAAAATGGAAAAGGAACTATTTCATGTGTGTGTGTGTGTGTGTGTGTGTGTATGTGTATGGATGGATGGATGGATGGATGTGTATATATTTATTTATAACAGCTCTTTTTGTGGTGACTAAGAATTAGAAATCAAAGGGATGTCCATCAATTGGGAAATGGCTAAACAAACTGTGATATATGAATGTAATGGAATATTATTGTGCTATAAGAAATGACAAGCAAGATGATTTCAGAAAAACCTGGAAAGACTTACATGAACTGATGCATAGTGAAGTGAACAGAACCAAGAAAATGTTGTACACAGTAACAGCAATATTGTTCAATTAAGAGCTATGAATAACTAAGTTATACATTGAGTCAAGACAATCCCAAAAGTCTCATGATGAAACATACTACCTGCCTCCAGAGAAAGAACTGATATTAACTGAATACATACCGAAGTACACTATTTTTCACTTTCTTTTTTTCTTTTATTTGAGTCTTCTTGTACAAAATAACTAACATAGAAATGTTTTATATAATTATACATGTATAACCTATATCTGATGGTTTACCATCTAAAGAAAGGAGGAGAGGAAAGGGTTGAATTTGGAACTGAAAACTTTAAATAAAAATGTTTAAAATAATTTTTAAAGATTCTATAAGAAGAGTACTACTTCCAGAGCTACATGGCAACTAATTACCTTCCCCATGCAAGGAGAGGAGTATGATTGAAGAAAAGAAAGAATATTAGGCTTGAAGTTAGAAGACCTGAATTTGAATTCTAGCTCTACCACTTTTGTAGCTTGTGTGGCTTTGAGGAAGCCATTTGTAATGCCATGCACAGAAGCTTTCCAGAAGAACTGCTACTGTGAACAGCTTTTTTAAGGCTCTGATTACTCAGTATAGTGATCACTCTATTTATTCCATAGCAAAAGCAAAACATCCATGGAAAATCAATGTACAGCATAATTCAAAATACAGCATTCACCATATTCCAACTTATCACAGAAAATCACAATATAATATTCACAACATAGTATCAAAGTAAAATAGTCACTCAAGTTAATTCAATTGGTCACTTATCAGTAGTCTCAAAGTCTTCCACTCTTGGGGCAAAGTCTTGATTAACTCAATCAGTCACTAATCAGTAACAATAGCCAAAGTACTCAAAGTACAATCAGTCACTTATTCAGTAAAGTCTTACTAAGTATCATACACAAAACCCTCTACCCCTTAGGTCACTAGTAAACTACAATTCCATAATTACTCAATACCCAAGGAGAGGTCTTTTCTTCATTTTGACATGGGGCCTGTTCTCAGATTCTCTGGATCCCCTTCCATGGTCCCAGATTCTACCTGGATTCAAAGGCATAGAGGTCCCAGTTCCTTGACCAGCTCTCTGGGCAGGTCCTACTCCACACTGGCATACACAGGGTATGGTCCATGTCAGCTCCTTCACCATTTCTGCTTCAAGGAATTCAAGGCTCAACCAAGCCGCAAACAAACATAATCTCAGCATCCCAGCCATGCTTCAGTCACATGGGCTCCTGGCTCCTGGCTCTGGGCTCTTGGGCTCCTGTTCATAAGAAGCTCCACAACGACAAGTTCTCAGGACTCAGTTCTCCATTCTTCTGTAGCTGCTCTGCCACCAGATCTCAGTCTGTGAGAAATTCTGACTGTGCCTCTCTGGGGCTTTTCTTATATACACAGTATTATCTACTTTCTTCACCAACCCCTTCCTGTTACATCAGTTAACAGGAGACAGGAGTTCATACCTTCTCTTCCCCCAATCAGAGGCTTTATCAGTTACTAAGTGTTAAGTACCTGCTACTTATGCCAACAAAAAAGGGATCTTCAAAGTCAAAATTACATTATCATTACACCACTTTACTTCTCTAGAAACATTTTCCTCATTTGTAAAGTGATTATTGCATATTTGCACTACCAACTTCACAGATTTGTTATGTGCTTTATGGACTCACAGAATTCTTGATTTAGACAGTAGAGAATAGAATAGAATAGAAATTATGCCCATAGAGAATAGAAAGAACTTCACCAGAGGACACAGGGGAGGACACAGACAGGCAGGGCAATTAGGACCTCATAACATCACATTGAATATTCACTGAAAAAAAGCAAATTATATTAGAAGTGTGTGGCTTGATATACAATCCTCATCACCTCTACCTTCTTAGATCATAGATTACTATAACAACTGAACTAGGGGTGGTGGGTGGTAGAGGTGATGGGGTGCTTGGGATCTATGTTTGTAAAATCAATTTGTAAACTCAATTTGTAAAACTTTGTAACATCAGTCTGTAAAACCAGTTTATAAAATCATATTCCCCCCACCAGTCTCAGAGCATTAACTCTGCCCCTTCTCCCCCCACCCCTAGCTTCAGAGCAATAACTCTGCCCAGCAACAACTATCTCAGCTTGGAACAATAACAAACTATGCCTATGAATCCTTCACTAAAGTATCTATAATTATTCCAGTTTAGGAAACTATTATCTCCCCCTTGTATAGTGTCCCACTGCCCTCCATGAATCCTTTGGTACCCTATCTCTGGGTTAATTCTTCAGCCTATTATCCACTGAGTCTCCCTTATCCTTGGTTCCCAGACATTAATCTTGTCAAACATAACACTGATGGATAGCAGACTGGGCATTTCTTCATCAGCCCTTGACCACTAGCTGACTTAGTGATGTTTCAAGCCTAAAACCACACCTCCAGATAGCCCCCCCCCCCCCCCCCCCCCCCCCCCCCCCCCC
>NW_027187313.1:3359607-3378083 GCF_028583685.1 Petaurus breviceps papuanus | reverse complement strand
TTTTAAGCCTAAAACCACACCTCCAGGTAGCCCCTCCCCCCCTGCCTTGGGCTTTTTCCCAGTGAATCATGGGCAATATGCCTGCACAGTTACATAAAACTTGCATGATCATTTAAACACTGGCCCCACCTTAAATCCTCCCTAATCCCACCCTCTTCTCTCCTGGTTAGCCTAATTGACATCTAGTGAATAGCCTTAACTCTTTAAAAGCTATGCCTATGTCTTCTTTAAGGTTGCCTCAGTTTCCTCATTTTTAAAATGGGGATAAGAAAAGCACTTATCTGCCAGAGTTGTACAAATAAATGAGATAATATTTATAAAGTGTTTTGCAAACCTTTAAGCAATATATAAATATTAGCTGCTGCTGCTGCTGCTACTAACTACTACTACTACTACTACTACTACTACTACTACTGCTTCTCCAATACTCCAATGATAGCTGAAAGATGTTAAGGGTTTGCCTGGAGCTATGCATCCAATAAGTCTCAAAACTAGAACTCAAATCCAGGTCTGAATGGGGGGGGGGGGGAGGAGTAGAAGGGGCAGAGAGGATGGGAGGATATTATGTTATGGATATAATTTTGGGGTTGATGAAGGAATGATGATGAAGGATTATTTAAGGGGTATCAGTATTTGGCAAAGACTTCTGAAGCCTTTCTACCCTCTAAAAGAGAAAAAAAGGCAACTGTAAAAGATTAAATTTAATGCCCAAGGTCTACCTACTCATATTGCCTCAAACATAAATATTGTTGGTAGTTAGCAAAAAAAAGTAGAAGTTATGAAGGATGTGTGAGACCATCATATTTTTTAAAATATATGGTGCAATTCAAAACTTCCTCTAACTTGAAGGCTCCTCCTGGTTTTTATAATATCTATTTTCTATGATTTTATTCCAAGTCATGACTCTGGCAGCATTTTGTTGTTACTTCCTGGCTCTTAGGAATTTGCACCAATTTTTTTCATTTGTTTTAACAATGACAGCCCCATACCTTAGTACATCTTTGTTGTTGTGGCTATTGTTACCCTCCTCCCCTCCCCCTTTAGTCTCTGAAAATCTTCTGGGAATCTGGTTTTATCTTCTGAAGTCATTTATTCCAGTATCTTACCCTGCCTCTCAACAGGTTATCCACTGTCAACAGCTACCTTTTCTGACCTCCAAGCTGATAGGAGCCTCTGGCACTGTCTCAGGTGGTTGCAAAGTCAGGATGGGAGGCAGGAAGAGGTTATCAATTTGGTCATCCCAAAATGTTTACTCTCTTGAATTTTATAGCTAATTATTATATTAGAATCAAGGCTTTTCCCTTTTTCTACTTTCTCGTTAAGAAGTCAACCAGTGTAGTAAATCTTTCTATAAGACATGTGTAGCTAGGACCTCCTGAGCTCTATTCAAAGAAAATAAAAGAAATTATAAGTTTGGGCTAATGGGTACATTCCTGCTCATTGTGTTTCCTCAGATATGTCTAGGAAATATTGGTTCTCCCTTTTGTCAGGCAGGTGATATGGAAATTGATAAATCTCTTTGACCAATATTTGGGTGACCCAAGTTATGTATTCCAAGACCCTCATGGTAATATAACCCACCCTCTAGTCACAATATTCATTTTCTCACTAATTGCTAACCTATCAGAGTTGATTGCCACCCTCAAGAACACCTGCTCTTCCAAGAGCCTGTAAATTGTGAGTCCACCACCATGAGGGATCTTGGAGTCTAAGAGAGATGGCCAAATGACCACCCTTTTATTGATAAATATGTTGGCCTTATTAATAAAGTGATTAAATTACCCAGAAATTATCTCTCAGACCTTTTGAAATGCCACAACTTCCTTGAGAAGGACCTTAAAATAACCCCCAACTTGAAACAGTGGAAAAAGCTTGGTCTTGAATGATGGAGAAGGAAGTTCCAATTTTGCTTATGACACTTAAAGCCTCTGTGATCTGGGGCAAATCACATAAATTCTCTATTGGTCTTTGTTCAGGGAATGTGCCCCAGCACACTCTACTGGTTTCCCCAAAATCCTAGTATTTGGTGGCTCATTTTAAAATTTTACATTTTTAGAATTTATTTTTAATGTCAGTTTTCTACTTTAATGTGAAGTTAATTTGAAGAAAATTTGCTCGTTTTAGTTTTTTTAGCTTGTTTGATGATATTTACCTTTAAAAGGAAAAAAAACTCTAGGTTCATTCTCCAATTAAATGTGCTGCTCATATTTTTCCCTCTGGGCATCAGTGTCATCATCTATAAAATGAGAAGATTGTACTGAATAGCCTATGTTTCCATTTCTAAAACTACGATCCTATCATCTCTGAGACTCAATTTCCTCTCACACAAAATTGAAAAAAATAAAATAACAAAATATTATATTTTGAAAACTTTGATTGTGTTAGATCAAAGTAAGCAGGATGAAATTAAAAGTGTTAAAATAATGGAAATACTGTCACATTACTTGCATTTTCTTATTTTTCCTTGATTGGGAAACAGGAAATAGTTAGTTGACTAAGTGACAACACAGTAATATGATCAGACTACCAAAATCTATCATTCAATGATTGTCTATGGGTCAGCCTGGAATTGTGAAATGAGATAATAGACATGAACCAGTAGACCCAGATGCGCAGATTCTATTTGAGAACTAAGTGATACAAATCAATCAAGAAACAGTTCTTGAAAGGACAACAGCCATTCTCTCCTGGGGCCACAGAAAAACTGGATCAGAATATATGAAGTCCCTGGTCTAGAGAGGGTCATGGGTCAAGCAAGCTAGATCTGGGAAACTTTAAGCTAGAGAAATAACTTCCTTGGTTCTGGGTCATCTAGTCTGACTTAGGTAGATTTCTTTTCACTGACATGGTTTTCCTCTCCATCTTTCCATCCATAACATCTTAGTTATTCTTTGAAATTGCTGGGGAAATAAATCTATCACTGTGAGGCCAATCTGCTCATGAGATTCTCAACTTAGCAGGTCTGCTCCTGAGAAAATAGGAAAAAAAAAAAACAAAGCAAAACAAAACAAAAAAAAAACCAATCATGGGACAAACAGTTGAAGCCCTTTTTTATATATTGGTAGGGTCTACCCGAGTTTTTGCTCTTTTGGTATAACCTTTGAGAACTCACATTTACCTCCATGCTGTAGGGAATTATTGGAGGATGGGGGGTGGGGAACCTGCAGCTTTGAGGCCACATATGGCCCTCCAGAATCTCAAGTGCAGCCCTTTGATTGAATCCAAACTTCACAGAACAAATCTCCTTAATACAAGGATTTGTTCCATGAAATTTAGATTTAATCAAAAGGCTAGAAGGAGCTAGAAGGCCATGTGTGGCCTCGAGGCCACAAGTTCCCCCTCACTAGAGTAGTAGGAAGCAAGACACAATGGAAAGAGGACTGACCCTGAAGTTAAAGAATCTTGGTTCAATCCCTGTCCTTATTCCTTCTTATGTGACCCTAGAAAAGTCATCTAACCTCCTTTGACCTTAGTTTTCTCATCTGTAAAATAAGGAGATTGGACTAGATGTTGTCTGAGATTTCTTCCAACTCTAGATCTATAAGCCAAAACCTTCCACTACCACCACCACCAATTGGCCTTTATATAACACTTTAAGGTTTGCAGAGTACTTTCTTTATATTTTTTCAGTTGATAAACATAATAAGTTTTTAAGGTAAATATTATTATCATCTGCATTTTGCAGATAAGGAAACTAAAGATAAAAGAGGTTAAGTGACTTGCTTAGGGTCACACAACTAGGGTCTGAGGCAAAATTTTAACCCAGGTCTTTTTTACTTCAAGTCCAATATTCTATCTTGAGGAAATCATCTCATTTTAAATATTACCTTTTAAAAACTATTGGTAATATCATACTATGTAAAGATTTGCAAGATTATATCTTTCAAAATATTTGATTTCTAAATTCTTGCTAAGCAAATTTAAAGAATTTTATATCACCAATGTAATTTGCTCCATTATTCTTCCTATAACTTCATATTAATTGACTCCTCATAATTGCTAAGTAATCTGGGTACTTTGTCAGGCATATTTTAAGGCCCTATAACATAATTAAGTTCTGATTAAATCTTTGAAGTACTAGGGGAAAAAAAGAGATAAAAAGAACTCTACCTAGTCCCAGACTGCAGCCCAAAAATGAACTATTCTATTCTCCTGGATTGTAGATGTCATGCTGTTTCATCTACATTTTATCTTCTCTTTCACATTGCAGCCTGCTTAGAACCATCATCCATGTTTCCATGGTTCTTTGGGTCACCTGCATAAGTTGTGAAGCTCCGTGATTCTCAGTATTTCAAAGTTGGATCTTTGTTTCAGGGAGATCCCTTTATAAACACTTGTAATTATTTCTGAATTTATAAGTTATGTAATTTACTTGTAATTTTTTTTGGGGGGTGGGAGGTCTATACATGACTTCATTGGGGTATGGAATCCCTGGTGTAAAAAGCCCCTCCACCAATGCAGACTGGCAATTCAGCTAAAATTTTAATTGTGAGGACTTACTTCCCTGAGGCACTGAGAGATTAGATGTGCTCATGTCCACACCTATTAATGTATGTGCCAAAGATCTTGACTCCAAGGCTGGCCTTCTCTCCATTATGTCATGCTACCTAGTGAAAGTAAGAGTGGTATAGGTATAAGCAGGTAGATGGCACTCAGCTAGATGGTGGATTGGAAAGATTGCACTTGGAACTGGAAGATTTGAGTTTTAGTCCTGCCTCAAACTCTTATTAGCTGTGTGGCCCTGAGTAATATGCATAATTTCCCCCTGCTTCAGTTTTCTCTTTTGTTAAATGGGGGAGGGGGGGTAGTTGCAAGGTTATTGTGAGGATTGAATGAGATAATATAAAAGGCTCTACAAATGTTAAAGTGTTTTTATATGTGTGTGTGTGTGTGTGTGTGTGTGTGTATGTTGAGCTATTACTATTATAATGGAGACAGGAGAGGCTGGGTTAAATGTTTCTAATGCTTGCTTAGCTTTATGATTATTGGCTATTCATTTAACTTCTCAGAGACCCAATTTCCTCACATGTAAAATGCGTTATAACTATAGCATAAATGAGATATTACATGCAAAGAGTTTTGCAAAGCTTAAAGAACCATAGTCTAAAATCATGGATCCAAAAACTTATTCACATAACATGAAATGTTTAATAAAAAACAGAGAATAAAAAGGAAAGAAGATTGTACAAACATGTATACTATGGAAGACAAAGAGGAACAAATCATTTAGGTTCAATGGTGGTAAATCTGTAAATTCAGGGGATCAAGCTTGCTCAGTGAGTCAATCAACATCTATTAAACTCTTACTATGTGCCAGGTCCTTTGCTAAGCACTGGGGACGTGAAGAAAGGCAAAAAAACAATCATTATTCTTGAGGATCTCACAGTCCAATGAGGGAGACAACATATAAACAACTATGCATTGAGAAAAATTCATTATAATGTTGTACCATTTGATTTTAATATTAATCTGCAATAATCAGTTTTCTGTTTAAATCTCCCTCCACATCTTAACCCAGGTTAAAAGAGACTTCTGCCATTTTAGCTGAAGAGTGTAATCTACTCCCGGTCTCTGAGACATGTACTGTTGTGGGCATAATTGGACAATGTTCCTGCAGTTTGTGAGACCAAAGTACACATCTATTATTTAGTGAGGTCAAATTAGAAACACCTTCAGTTTTGTTTTAAACAAAAGGATTTCGGTGCAATCAGTAGCCTTAGAAAAGAATAACTTATGGGATAACCTGTGTTACCTCAAAGTGAATTCCCATTTTACTTGGACTTTTTATTAATGTGTGAGTAACATTTGGGGGTGGAACATGACCCAAAGGGTGAACATGCTTTACTATAAACAGCTTCTTCAATACAATCTGGAATTATTTATTTAGCCTATTCATACACTGCATCATTACCTTTTGGTTACAATTGGAATAAAACCTGCATCTCTTATGTAAATTTGTTTGTGACCTACCTACACAGTTTTCTTTTACCTACGTTCTTCTGTATGGAATTAGATCCTTAGCAGTTATCTCATCCTCCTAGGGGGATAATGAATGGCTAAAGTGAATAACTAGGGTAAATAACTGGAGTAAATAGTTGAAAAAAATCGAGGGGGATGAAAGTCTTGTTTTTTTTAAAAAGGAACAAGATCAGTTAATTACACATGTCAAATATAAAAACTAAGTTCAGAATTCTATAAGTGCCAAATATGTCAATATATGACAATAGTTTCTTCTCTTTCTTGGACTTCCAAAGTGAAGAATGGAAGAGATGAATGCCAGAAGTTGTGATGATGGAGTTAATACCAATTTTAAAAGTACTTTTCAAACTTAGCTTATATGACTATATTGGTAAAGATGTGTATAAGTCCATCTGACTAAATAAAAGGTCAAGAATCTCAAGGGAAATAATGAAAAATGTAAGAAAGAAGGAAGACTTATTATACCAAGTTTATAATAAGATTATAAAGTAGTAATCAGCAATACTACTTGGGACTGCTTTAAAAAATAGAAAAGTTTGTCAGTGGAACAGATAAGGTACACAAGATCCAGAAGCAATCTGACATAGTAGCATAGTATTCCTTAAACCTAAGGATACTCACTTCTAGGATAAGCCTAATCTTTCAACAAAAACTTCTGATAAAACTGAAAACCAAACTAGCCAAATTTAGATGTAGAACATGGGTGTCGAACTCAAACAGAAAGGGGAAAGAGTTCACTAATCCATAAAGATCTATGTGGGGAGCATATTGACTTAGTTTTCAAATTCAGTGTTACATATGTTTTATTTCATTTTTGTTTATTTTGTTAAATACTTCCCAATTATATTTTAATCTGGTTCACAGTCCTTGGGAGTGTTGAGGGCTTCTACAAGCCTTGTTTGTCACCTCTAATTTAGAACATCTTATACCATGTAACAAAACAAGTTCCATATGGATACATGACCTAAATATTAAAGTGTCATATTGGAAGAGAAGAGGAGATACTTTTCATAGTCAGACATAGGAGAGTACTTGACTAAACAAAAGACAGAGAATAGGATATAAACTGAATAATTTTTATTGTAAACTGAAAATTTTCTTTTTTTTTTCACAAATAAAATCAGTGTAGTTGGAAAATATTTGGCTGGAAAAATAATTTGCAAAAAAAATTCAGATAAAGATCTGGAGAGAGAGAGAGAGAGAGAGAGAGAGAGAGAGAGAGAGAGAGAGAGAGAGAGAGAGAGAGAGAGAGAGAGAATTATACAAATACATAAGAACAGGAGATATTCCAAGTAGATAAATGGTCAAAGAATATTAACAGTTTTCTAAAAGAAGAAATGTGAACTATCAACAACCCAAAATGTTACATATCCCTAATAATAAAAGAAATGTATGTTAAAATAATTCGGAGATTCTGCTTCACACATATCATATTGACGCAAATAAAAGAAAAAAATGGATATGACAGTTGTGGGTGGAAGCATACTGATACATTATTGGTAGAGCTAAAATTGGCTCAGACATTCTAGAAAGCACCATGGAACCAAAGTCCCAAAACTGACCCACTCTACATATCCTCTGACCCAGAAATGCAACTGCTAGGCTTATACCTCAAAGAAATCAAAGAAAGATAGGAAAGATTCATGTATATATTTAAATACTGATAGTTTTACTTTTTATTGCAGGAAAGAACTGAAAATAAATTGGTAGTCATTAAAATGGGAAATAAGGGGACAAATTTTTATGTATAAATGCAATGGAATATTATTGCATTATAAGAAAAGAGACTGGGATAAAATAAAAGAAACCAATATTTCATCATATGAAATTATACAAATGAAAGTTAAAAGAAACAGGAGAACAATTTACACAATGACCACAATAATGTAAAGGAAAACAACTCTGCAAAACTTAAGAACTCTGATCAATGAAATGGCCAATTATGATTCTAGAAGACAAAATAAAATATGCCTCCCACCTTTTAGCAGAAAGGTGATGGACAATATGAGATGAACCTTTTTGGATTTAGCCAATGTATATTTTTCTTTCCTTGTCTACACTTATTTGTTACAAGAGAAATCTTTTTTTTGGAAGAGAGAATTGTGATAGAGAGAGTGGGTATCGATCAATAGTGAAGCATAAAGTAAAGAAAGAAGAAGGGAATAGAAAAGTAGAGGAAAAAAAGAAAGGGCAGGGCGGGAAGGGAAAGGCGGGGAAGGGCAGGGCAGGGCAGGGCAGGGCAGGGCAGGGCAGGGAAGGGAAGGGAAGGGAAGGGAAGGGAAGGGAAGGGGAGGGAAGGGAAGGGAAGGAAAGGGAAGGGAAGGGAGGGGAAGGAAGGGAAGGGAAGGGAAGGGAAGGGAAGGGAAGGGGAGTTGTGTCAAGGAAATGTTTTAAATGCATAGAATGGAGTAGATTGCAGTTCAGAAAAGGAAGCAAACAAGGAAGATTTACTAAATGATGTTTCATTCACATAGATGTATTTTTTTTCTGGTAGGAAAGGGAAAGAACTGTGAGTCAGTCAGGTGCTACAATGGCCAACATGTTGGACTTGGAATCAGGGAGACAAGACTCTTATGGACAGCTTCAGATACTTACTAGCTCTGTGACCCTCTGTAAGTCACTTATGCTCTCAACTTCAGTTTCTTTACTGCAAAATACCAATAATAAAAGTACCTAATTCACAGGGTTATTGTAAAGGTCAAATGAGATGTGAAAACCTTAAAATGATATGGAAAATGTTAGTTATTATTATTGTTCTATCAGATGTAGTGAACTCCTAGTAGAGAAACTACCTTCACCAATGGCACACCATCAACCTATCTACAATCATTTTAGAGAGTTTTCTGTGGCAATGGGACTTGGCAAGGTCTTTGCAGGATCACATAGCTAATAAGGTAGCATTTGAACTGAGATTTTCTTGATTCTATATTCCAACCTCTCTCCTCTAATTGTGTACTCTCCTATGCCCCAATGCCAGACAGATAGATAGATAGATGATAAAGAGATAATAGATAAATAGATATGCGTATATATAAGCATGACAATTTCTTTTCGAATAGATGTAGATGTTATTGTGATTAGTAAAATACAAATTTATTTGAAGGCATCACTAAAGCCATAGATTTTTTTGCCCCCCCCCCCATATAATTTCTTAATTAACATATGCTAATAGCAAAGTTACTCGAATACAGGTCCCTCTGACTACTGTGAGCTTTATAGCTTCTGCCAGTGTGTTTGGCCAACAGGAAGCATGGTAAAAACAGGATGTTAGCTATCAAGGATTCTTGTTCCTTGTGCCAATTGTTACTTGAATGTGTCTAACAAACTGGATGTGAACCTGGGTCTGTTATGTATTATCTAAACTAATGTAGTCTTTGAAAGAATCACGTATAATGGAATTCCACCAGAGACTTCAGTGTGTATTGTTTGGAGTCCGCTAAAAATTGCAACTTGTGTCCAAATAAGTCAATACGAATAGAGTGTGGTGGAAAGACGACTCAGTGGGGAATAAGAAAACTCTGGTTTCTGTCTCAGCTGTGCCACTAAGTCTGTGGGATGATAAGTTTATCATTTTGCCTCCCTGGGCCTTCTATTTCCTGATCTCTAAAACAAGGAGATTAGACCAAGTGATCTCTTTGTTCCCAAGTGATCCAATTTCCTTATGTAGATACACTTTTAGAAAACTAACTAGACTGACAAATGGTATACTTTTGTTTTAGGGAAGGCAAATGTTTACCTTTCTCCTCTGCCAATAAGTTTTGTCGTTTGTTGTTGCTGTTGTTTTTTGCTTTTTGGAGGGCAATTGGGGTTAAGTGACCTACCCAAAGTCACAGGGCTAGCAAGTGTGTCAAGTGTCTGAGGCAGGATCTGAACTCAGGTCCTCCTGACTCCAGGGCTGGTGCTCTATTCACTATGCCACCTAGCCGCCCCACCCTCTGCCAATGACTTAAAGGGAACTGACACATTATTCTGTATTAAGTATATTTGTGCTCAAGGTGCTTTTACATCAATAATCTTGTGCTCATAACTGGAAAAAGTAATACTTGTCCCCGTTTTTCATATGGGAAACCAAGGCATGGTACTGTTGAGTTATCTAAGGAATGATAGTGGAGGAACTGGGATGAAGATTGCTCTGTCATTGATCAAAACTATATGATCTTGGGTGAGGCTCAATTTCTCTGAAGCTCAATTTTCTTAAATGTAATAGAGGAGTTGAACTAGAGGACCTTCCATGTTCCTTCTAGCCCTCAGTCTATGGCTTCAGTCTAAAAACTCCCTTGCCTGCTGCTCTTAATCTCTGAAACACGTGTTCTTGCCTATATTGATATTGGGGAACTGTGTGATTTAGCAATACTCCAACCCCCAAACATGCACTGCTTTGCACCATATTGTTTTCTAATTCCTTTTTATGGCTACACTCACAAAATCACCTGCTGTATTCCCACAGGTAGGCTCTAGATAGAGAACTGAATGTAGCCTTGGATTCTAGCCTCTATTCTCACACTTCCTTGGGCAGACTAAAGTCTCACTGTCTCCTGCCTTGTGCTTCCTTATTTCCCACTTGCCGTGCAGTTCTGTGTCTACACATATATGTGTAAGAACAGACAGAGAGCTGTACAGAGCCCATTCATCCTTCCCATCATCAATTTCACATCATGTGCATTACTCATGCTTTGATTTTTTCCCACTCATGTCCTACCATAAGAAATGCCCAGTTCATGCTGTATTGAATTCACCATTCATACCAGTGCATTCTGACTCCAAACCTTCCTCTTTGAAACAGAGCTTTGATGTGCAATTTTCAATTATAAATCACAACTGGTGGTCTCCCAAGAAAGGCCAAGGTGATGACAGCAAAAGAAAAAAAAAGGTTGGGAAGACTGAGTAGGAAGGAAGCTAAGCAAATTGATAGTTCAGAATGTCAAGGAAATTAATATATAATCTAGGCAATTTTCATTTAAATAAATTCATTTAACATATATTAAGTAATAATTATAATAGCTAGCATTTATATAGCTCTCACTGTGTGCCAAGTACTGTGTTAAGTACTTTACAAATACTATCTCATTATATTCTCCCAACAATGCTGGGAAGTGGGGGCTATTACTATCCCCATTTTACAGTTGAGGAAATTGAGGCAAACAGAGGTTAGGTGACTTACCCATAGTCATATAGCTAGTAAGTTACTGAGGTTTAATTTGAACTCAGATCTTCCTGACTCCAGGTCCAGTGTTCTATCTACTGTGCCACTTAGCTGTCTCAAGTATTGACTTTTGGGAAGGCACTGGGGTAGGCTCTAAGAGCAATGCAAGGTTTAGATATGATGCACTTTTGCCTAATAAGGTTGGTAATCTAATAATCAATGGATAGGGTACCTTACATGAATTACTGTCAGACAAAATAATATGTGATAAGTGCCTAAGAGTATTGCAAATAAAGTGCTATGAGGAGTTTCATAAACAAAGGCAAAAGGAAAGAGTTCGTGGGAGATCAAGGAAGGTTGTACTTTTTTTTAATTGCTATTTTATATCAATTTTATTTCCTAATATTTCTCTCCTCCCACTAAGTTCTCTTAAGGAGACATTCCTTATTAACAAAAATTAAAAATGAATAACAAAAAAAGTTAATCAAAACTAAACAATAACCCTTTGACTTAGTTCAATGTTGTATGCAATATTTCCCACTCAGTCTCTAACTTTTGCAAAAATGTAAACCACAGAATAATAGAATAAGAGCTAGAAGAAGTCTTAGAGGCCATCAAGGCCAGTCCCCTCATTTTCAATTGAGAAAACTGAGGAGTTTTCCAATAGCTCCTCCAACAATGGTAATTTTAAAAATTCCATCAACTTTGCCAATTTGATGGGTGTGAAGAAGAGTCATGGAATTGCCTTAATTTGCATTTCTCTAATTATTAGTGATTTGGAGTGTTTTTTCATAAGATTATTGATAGGTTACATCACTTCCTCTGAAAATTGCCTAGTCACATCCCTTGAACATTTATCAATTGAGTAATGGTTCTTTTTATATATTTGAATATGCTCCCTGTATAGCTTAGAAAATAGGCTTTTATAAGATAAACTTTCTGTCAAGAATTTTCACTCCAGTTACCTGCTTCCTTTTTAATTTTGCCAGTACTGGTTTTGTTTGTACAAAAAAACTTTAAATTTTATAGGATCAAAATTCTCCATTTTCTCTTCTGTGATCTCTTTTTTTTTTTGTTATGAACTCTTCTACTACCCATGGAACTGAAAAGCAATTTCTTTATTTCTTTTAATTTGTTCCTTTATATCTCTCTTGTACTTATTTAAAACTTTTCTTGCTATATAGGGTGGAATATTGGTCTCTGCCTAGTTTCTATCAGATTGCTTTCTGGTTTTCCCAGCAATTTTTGTCGAATAGTGAGTTCTTATAACTAAGAGCACAACGTTTTCCAAATTATTGAAGGTGAAGTCAATTCAGGAGAAAATGAAGTAGAATGACTCAAACACTCAGTGACTGAGTGGAACGTCAAGATGGAATACTGCAAGATTGGATCATTGATGACTATATTGGGAACTCATAGAAAAACCAATATTTGAAGACCTTGAGTATCCATATATCATAGCACATATTACAAAGGCGAATTCAGAACAACAACAAAGATCTTCAGTTCAACTTCATGAAAAGGTTGTGTTTGCAGTCTCCCAAAACAACACAAAGATAGCTGAGCTATAAGTTTAATCATGTGACCTCACACTAGGATAGGAACCTATCGTTTCCAGTCTTCAACCACTTGTGAATAAGGTCGGTTTTATTTACAAATGAATATTTCTGAGCAGTGGATGAGTAAAAGAGGCTTTCTCTGTGAACACAGCTATATAAAGAAAACATGGATAAATAAAATAGAAAGGTTTTTTTAATCCTTTTTTTCTCCAAATTGCCTCATACTTTGTATTATTTGCATAATAAAGTGAATTTAAAGACCCGTCCCAGATAAAGATGTAAAAAAATTTGATGTTATATATTTCATTTTTTATCTTACTGATAGTTTTCATACATTAGAGAGGGTCTATTTCTTCATTAATAAATAATCTATGAATAGATGACACATGATAGATTATAGATAAATAGATGAATGAATGAATGAATGAATGAATGAATGAATGAACAAATAAATTTCAACTGCTGAAGATCTCATGGATCCATTGATATTAAGGGCTACCAAGCCCTATGGGAAAATTGTAGATCTGGTTTTAGTCATTATTTCTTTTCTTTGATGGCCAATGGAAATTTTTTTTCATCTCCCCAAAGCTAGTTCTACTGTTATTGTCGCATAGTTCCATGCCTGAAATGGTCTCCATGCAAAGTTTATTTATTTTCAAGGTTCCCTTATATTGTATCATGTGGTCAGTAGATGCTGAACAAAGTTGATCATAAAGTCAGACTTTTTCACAATCATCACATATGACAGTTTGTCATCCAGTACAAATAAATGTTCATTGGTTAGCATTCCCCAAACTTGAAATTAGTACTGAATTCACATTTCTCTTTGTGTTTGCATGAATCCAACCCTAAATCTCACTGATTATCTATTGACCATCAAACACTGATGTCCTCCACCACACACACATTTTTGTCTAGTTGTGTAACATGGTTCTTATGTCTTTCCTTTCATCAATGATTCCCATGTCTGGGCCCAATTCCCTAGGCTCTTAAATCCAGGTAGATCTTCTTATAAGCTCCATTGAGTTTAGTTGATCCTCCTTCACACCTCTGTTATTCACTCACCACCAATTCCCACAGAAGCCTACCTCCCAATACCAGTGTTAACCTCAGGTAAGATGTCTGAAAGACAGCTATTTTCACTGCAATATTGCAGTGGGATCATAATACTCCCCTACAGTACCACAGTATTACAAGACGTCATTGGATGTAGAGAGCAGGGAAGAGTGGGATGCACCCCAGCATAGCCCTGGTCAGATCCAATTGGGATCTATCCTTCCCCCAAACTTCTTATCAGTGCCCCATGATTTTTATGCCAGCTGGCTGGACACTGACATTCCCCAGCCCCCATGATAAAGAGCCCAAAGCAGCTACACCATTTCCATCCTCAGACCTACTTTCTTCCCCATGATTATGGGTACAATCTCCTCCAGACCACAACTCTCATACATATATCCCTTGACACATATAGCAAGATATAGATAGATATAGATATGAAGAAGATGCCATATGTATATATTTATGTGTATCTGTGTGTATATACACACCCACATATATATATATATGTATACACACACACACACACACACACACGTGTGGGGGGGGGGAGAGGGAGGGAGAGGAAGAGGCAAAAGTGCCTTTATCATCAGCCCTGCCATTCACCTTCCAGGCCCCCTGGGTCTTAGCTTCTAACCTAATGCTAACCATTCCTATATGTTTTCCCTTACATGATTAAAACAAAAACTCTTTAAAAATAGGGATTAGCCTTGCTTTTCTATTTGCATTCTCACAGAGATTATCATTGTTTGTCCTTTGTTCTTGAAGAGGACGATGACATCAGGGATTTGTATTCTCAAAACAGTACAATTCTTGGCAGGCAGTGTTTAATAAATACCTTTTCATTCTTTCAACATATTTTAAATGCCTACTATGTGCAAGGTTCTAAGTCAGGTATTAGCAATAAAAAACAAAAATGAAATAATGCCTCCAAATAGATTAAATGTTTTGGGGAGGATACAACTTACAAACAAATCCCCCCCAAAAGTTACTACAACATAATTCAAAGAGAGAGCGAACACTAATAATTAAGGATACCAGGAAAAACTGCAAGTAGGAGTTGGAAATATATCTGTGCCTGGTAGGAAGATAAAGATTCTAAGAAGCCAAGTTGACTTCAGAACACATTCCAGGCATGGGGGACGGACCATGATTAAGTACAGAGACTGGAAATGGATTTTCAAGTTAGGGGAACCGCTAGTTAAAGTTTGACTGTAATGCAGACAACATGAGGAAGAATAATGTGAAATACTGTAGATGTGGAAAATGAGGTAGAAGGCAGATAATAAAAAAACTTTTAATGCTCTTTATTATCTGAGAAATTTCTAATTAATCCTTGAGGCAATAGGGAGCCAGGGAAGATTTTTTTTTTAGTTTGGGGATGGGAGGTATGTCAGACCTATATATATATATTTTTTAATATCACTTTTTCATCTATGTGAAGAATGAATTGGATGATGGAGAAACTGTAAACAAGATTAAGTGAAGAGTGCTGAGATTGAACTAAAATAGAGACAGATATGAGAGACTTTACAGAGGCAGTTTCTATCGGATTTGGTGGATATTGGAGATTATAAAGAAAAGAAACAAGAATGACACCACTGGGTGGCTAGGATGGAGTAACTTTCAACTGAAAGGTGGCAGTTTGCAGAGGAATGCAGGGGGAAGATAAATTCTGCTTTGAATATAAAGGGTTTGAGATTTCTATTGAATATACAAGTGGAAATGTATAACAAACAGTTCAAAGTGTTGGATTAGGGGAGAGAGATAAGGAATGAATTATATAAATTTGGAAATCATATGAATATAGATGATAACTAGACTCATAGAAATTAAGGTGATGACCAATAGAGATTGTAGTGAGAAAAGGCAAAAGAGGGTGGCTAGGTAGCACAGTGAATACAGCACCAGCCCTGGAGTCAGGAGGACTTGTGTTCAAATCCAGCCTCAGACACTTAACACTTACTAGCTGTGTGACTTTGGGCAAGTCACTTAACCCCAATTGCCCTCCACAAAGAAAAAAGAAAAAAAAGAAAAAGGCAAAAAGATTCAAAATAGTGTTTGGGTGAAGGAGAATTAATCCAGGTATAGGTGACAGGACATGAATGATGAACCAACAAAAAAAAATTGGTAAGGAATGATCATGTAGATAAGAAACCCAGTGGAGAAGAGTATCATGAAAGCCAAGGGAGGAGATGATATCCAGGAGAACAGCAGGATTAATATTGTCAAAAGATGGCAATAAGTTAAAAACAAAAATATGAAGACTGAGAAAGAGCATCAAATTTCATGGTTAGGGTGTTGGTAACCTTGGAGAGAGCAGTTTGAGTACAGTGGTGGGGTCAGAAGGCAGATAGCAGGGTTTGGGAAGGGAGGAAGAGGTAAGTGAATAGGAGAAACAAATAATTCTTTCAATGAATTTGCCTGTGAAAGGGAGAAGACACATCAAATGATACCTTGAGTGAATGCTATGGCCAAACAAAGGGATTTATTTTGTTTTAGGGATGAGGGAAACCTAAACATTTTCATAAGCAGCAACGGAGAAGAAACTATTAGGTAAGGAATGAGTGAAAATGGGAAAGTGAAGTGGTGGGCTCCCCTAATATAAGGGAGAAGTCAGAATTAATGGCACAATTAAAGGGTTTGGCCTTGTCAAAAAGAACAGTCACTTCTTTATCAGAAAGGACCACAGGAAGAAGGGATAGGCCAAGGGACAATGTAGAGGGGTTTTGTGATTTGGAATAGGAGAGAAAAGTTAATTCATGAAGAATGGCTCCAATCTTAATTTGATTTTAATGCCTCTTGGGCCATGTTAGACAAATTTGATTCAACTTAACAAATGTTTCCTCAAGGTCTGCTATATGCAAAGCACTATGCAAGCAGTTGGTAGTACAGAGATAAAAACAAAATAATCTTTGACCTGGAGAACTTTATATTATGCATCAATTGATCAACAATCATTTATTTAAGGATCAGCACCTAGGTAGTGCAACGGATAGAGCACCAGACTTGGAATCAGGAAAATTCAACTTCATGAGTTCAAATCTGAGCTCAGACACTTACTAGCTGTGTGACCCTGGGTAAGTCAATTAACTCTCTTTGCCTCATTTTCCTCTTCTGTAAAATGAGCTGGAAAAGGAAATGGCAAACCACCCCCAGAATCTCTGCCAAGAAAACCCCAAATGGAGTCGTGAAGAGACAGACACACTTGAAAATGACTGAACAAGAAAAACTTTCATGATAAGGACAGGATCATGACTCCCTGCTAATAGAAACTCTTCTACAAATGCAAGTTTATACTTTCTCTACAACTTATTATAGTGAGGCTGATGAAAATGATGTGATGATAACATTTTGTAACACTTTAAGGCTTGCAAAGTGTTTTACAAATAGTATCTCTTTTGATCTTTAAAAGAACCCTGTGAATTAGGTGCTATTATTATGCCCGTTAGGGATAACAATTTTTTTTATTGGGAAAGGTGTCATGTGATATGGTCAGAATGCTTTAGAAGTATCAATTTCACATCCATGAAGAGAATAGATTAGGTAGGGGAGAGACTGGAACCAAGGAGAATAATTTTAGTCACTTTTCACTTGGAAAAAGTTATTTTTTCTCCTATATTATTAAATCCATTCTTTCTACAAATAAAATCTCTTTTCTCTCGTTCACTCCTTGGTGGAAGGGCCCTACCATGGCAAAATTGATCTCTACCTTCTAGCATTTAAGCTATGTCAATATATATATATATATACACACTCACACACACATACACAAATGTGTATATGTATATATGTGTGTGTGCATGTATGTTATAACATGTTTAATATAAATGTGATACACAGGCATGGTATGTATAGATGCTCCAAGTGTCTGCATGAATATCCTACATGTGCATGTACAATTCAATATAGACACATGTGTGTGATATATATCCCATACATAATGCAATGTGTTTGTGTCTACACATATTTATGTACATACACATACATGTGCTATGTATACACTTGTTTGCAACATGCAAATATTCAATATATTCAATGCAGTATCCATAAATTATGAATGATATGCACTCATATTGGCAACATGTGCATGGATGCATGTATACATGTATGTTATATGCATGCACACAAACTATATATCTTTGTTTGCACAAGCATAGTCATGCAACACTACAAGCTATTTTTAACACTACCCTCTCAATTTTTTCATGAGTAAAATGACAAGATTCATTTATTCCACAATCATTTAGTGAACACTTTCTATGCCCGAGTCACTCTGCCTGTTGCCATTAGAGGTACAAAGAGGGCAACAAGACATGTCCTGGAGGCTCTAACACAAATATAGAATCTTATCAATTCAAATGAGAGCCACAACCAAAGTAATGTAATCATTCTGAAGGAGGAGAAACTTAGTCTAGTAAAGAAAGGAGAAGATGACATTTGACCTAGGCCTTAAAGAGACAATTTTTTTTTTTTGCTTATTTGTTTTTGGAGGGGGGGAGGTAGGGCAATTGGGATTAAGTGACTTGCCCAAGGTCACACAGGTAGTTTTTTGTGTTAAGTGTCTGAGGCTGGATTTGAACTCAGGTCCTCCTGACTCCAGGGCCAGTGATCTATTCACTGTGCCACCTAGCCACCCCAAAACAATTTTTTTATAAAGATATAGATAGACAGATAGGCAGACAGACAGATGATAGATAGATAGATAGATAGATAGATAGATAGATAGATAGATAGAT
>NW_027187313.1:3341705-3359597 GCF_028583685.1 Petaurus breviceps papuanus | reverse complement strand
AGATAGATAGATAGATAGATAGATAGATAGATAGATAGATAGATAGACATATAAATACATATATACATAGATAAATAGATAGACAGATATTTCAAATATCACTTTGTAATGCAATGTAGCAGAATAAGTGACAACAGTGAGTTAAGGTAGTATTTTGAACATATCATATTGATCTTTGGAATCCGTGAGTTGGCTTAGTGCATAACATACTGGCCGCAAAAAAAAATGTAGGGTTGCCCCTGCACACTCTCCTGTTTGTCACATAACCTGCAGCAAGCAAACATCATCAATATGTCTCTAGTCTAACCTATCTGTGGCCTGAAGAAGTTTACAAATTGTGCAGGGCTGGATTAGTGAGCAGCATACTGCATATGGAGCTAGAAAAACCTGAGTTAAAAATCTAATATCAGACAATTACTAGCCACTGGACCTTACGCAAATCCCTTAATCTCTGCCTGCCTCAGTTTCCCCATTCAAAGTAAAGATAATAACATCCCTTCCCTCTCAGGTTATTGTAAAGATAAAAGATAAAATAAAAAAGATAATATTTGTAAAGTGCCTTGCAAATCCCAAATAAATGCTATCTATTAATGATAATAGCAACCATCAGCTCATCAAATAAGTTTCTATGATGGGGATTAAAATTGATCTGGTCTTTTGGTTAAGATAATGGGAAATAGCTTTAGGTAAAGGTTGGATTAGATGATTTTGAGAGTAGTTTTCAACTCTAAGATTCTATGGTTCTACCTTTTTTTCCCCTTTTTCCATGGGTAACTTGGCTTGAGAATGTTAATGGTGGGTAAGTTAAGTAATGGAGTGGGACTGAGATAACTTCACAGAAATAAAGCATTTAATGTGAGAATAAATGAAGTTACCACCCATAACTAACAGCCAGAGCTCTGGCTAGGTTGTAATTAATGAAGACGATGGCCAAGATTTATAAGGATATTTTAAGAAGTAACCGCATGGAGCCCTGGGTTTTATGGCTGAGCAGGAGGGAGATCAATGGGGAATCCATTAGTGTCCAAGATTTAATGGACAAGGATGAGGCCACTTTACAGTTGTGGAGGGTGTCAGCACGTCTGTCATCTGCAATGCCTCTGCCTGTCTGAACATCCATGTAGATTAGGCAAGAGAATATAAAATCTCTTGAGGAAACCCACGTAAAGGCAAACAAAAAATTGAATAGCTCTCAGAGACAATGCATAAAATGAGGGGGGGGAAGGAATAGATTCCATATATTTTATCTTGCTTTACATTATGGAATCAAATAATTGAAGTGTGGGATTTTCAGTGACCATTTAGTTTAACCATGCCAGATGCACATCTGATGAATGTTTATCCCGCTTTTGCTCAAGGCTTCTAATAAGAAGGCACCCATTACTTCCCCCAAAGCAGTCTATTCCCTTTCTAATAGTTCTAATTGTTTGTTTGTTTGTTTTTTCCTGATATCTAGCTTGAATTTGCTTCTTCGCACCTTGTACCCTTTTTTCTGGATTTTGTCCTCTGGGGCCAAGCAAAGAACCTCTATTCCCTTTCGCACATGTCCTCTTCTCACCCTTTCCCCACAGTCTTTTCTCCTTCATGCTAAACACCCTTAATTATCTTTAATTGATCCTCAAATGGCATGGACTCAGGACTCTAATCTATTTGTGTGGCCCTCCTCTAAAATGTTACCAATTTATTAATAACCTTTCCAAACTATGATGTCCAGATATGAACACAATAAAATAGACCAGGGCAAAATGCTGATCTAACTACTAATGAAGAAAGTTCATGATGTTGCAGGCAAACATACCCCTTCTCCTACTTGGTAAAAATATTAGGATAGTGGGAGTTGAAATACAGGTTGCCTTCTGCCATGTATGAGCTTCCTTCTGGTTTATTTTGCAAGCATCCATGTTAAGCATACCCTAGTGAAGTCTTTAGGGAACATCATAAAAATCCTGTTTACACAAACCTATCCCTGACAGAGGATTGATTCTCTGGGCACCCACACCTAGGCACAAGCCAAACCATAGACTCCCACAGATTGCTTTGGCCATCAGTGGCGTCATTTAGCTCCAGTCCAAGACACATTACCAGGTGTACAATCTGTACCCTGGGAGCCAGCAGCAGTCTAACAATTGCTATCTAATTGCCTTTGCCTTCCCCAGCAAATGGAGGAGGAGCTAGAATATGATGTGTTTTTTTTTGTTGTTGTTCTCCTGGACTCTACCTTCCAGGTGTGTGAGGAAGGCTGAAGTGGGCAGGATTATAAAGTTAAAATATATTCATCTGGCTATAGGTGGCACTTGCCACCAAAAATAAAGTTGCCTTTTATAAAACTGAGCACACATTGTAATTATGATCTAAATGGCTTTTGGTCTGTCTAACTTTTAGTTTCTCTTGGCAAGAAACAGTGGTTGTTTGTGTAATTTGCATTTAGTTGCCAAAGGTCTTCAAGCCCTCTCCTTCCACAGAATTCAGATCTGTAATTTGACCCATGGTATCTGCTAACACCAGCACATTAGGTCCTAAGGTCTCTCCTTTCTGTTTTTGATCAGCACAGATTCCCAAAATCCTCCCCCAAAGTTTCACTTTCACAGTAAATATATTTTTGCAGGTAATTCAGTATAATTATTTTTCATTGTTCATATTTTCAAAGGGATTGCATTATAGGGGTACATTCATTTAGTAAACATTTGTTAAGCAATTGATTCACTTAAGGTGCCATGACAAACAGTATATACAAGAATATACATAATCCAACATAATACAAAAGTTGATGGAATATTGTCTTTGGTTCAACATAGTATAGCTATTGACTCGAATTCCTCTTCCATTCATTCCAAATGAGATTTTTTTTAAATCTTGCCATCTTTCTCTCTCTAGGCAAGACTAACCCTGTGAAGGGAAAGATTTCTTTTTTTTTTATTTTTGCTCTTTATTAATTTGTTTGTTTACTTTTAGTTTACAAGATTCAGTTCCACAATTCTTTGAGCTTAAAATTTTCCCTCCCTCCCCCCCTCCATAGTGGCATACAGTCAAGTATAGGATCTGCAAATACTTTCACATTAGACATTAGTCAGGTTATAAAGAAGGATTGTAACAGATGGAATTAACAATGGGAAAAGAAGAAACAAAACCAAACAAGAGAACAAAAAAGAGCAGGTAGTTTGCTTCAATCTGGATTTAAACTCAGTTCTTTCTCTGGATATAGACATCTCTCTCCATGATGAGTCTTTTGGGGTTGACTTAAACCCCTGCATTGCTGAGAAGAGTCCAGTCATACATTGTGTCTATAATTGTGTACAAATTTCTCCTGGTTCTGCTCTTCTCACTCAGCATCAGTTCATATACGCCTCCCTAGGCAGATATAAAGTCCGTCTGCTCCTCGTTTCTTATAGCACAATAGTATTCCATTACATGCATATACCATGACTTGTTCAGCCATTCCCCAATTGATGGGCACCTGAAGGGAAAGATTTATAAGGAATGAAGTGTAGATAGTGAGATATTCTAGTGACTCTTAGTTTTGACAAGGATTACTTTCATTCCATATTATTGAATCCCTTCCTTTGATAAATCAAATCCCTTTTACCTGTTCATTCCATAGGGGAGGGAATCCTGCCATGGGGAAAATTGCTTTCTATCATCTAGGCAGGATCATGTTATATACTTCAAGATGAAATTTGTGCCACTTTGTTTCAAATTCAAATTCTAGATATATTCACTGCATTTGGTGCTAGGGATACAAAGCCAAGATGAAATAATACCTACTTTTATGGATATTACATTTACTGGGGTGATACAATATGTGCATGAGTAAGTAAATAGTATATAAAGAATCAGACACGATAACTTGAAGATGTAGGAATACTTAGAACTGGTGGAAAAGCCTCATCTACAGCAAACAATGTCAGTAAAGTAGCAGGATCAACAATAAGTACATCATCATTTCTATATTACCAATAAAATCCAGCAGGAAAAAGAAAAGGAGAAATTTCATTTAAATAAACTACAGAGGGTGGCTAGGTGGTCCAATGAACAGAGCAACGGCCCTGGAGTCAGGAGGATCTAAGTTCAAATCCAGCCTCAGACACTTAAAGCAACAACTAGCCATGTGACCTTGAGCAAGTCACTTAAGCCCAATTGCCCTCTAAAAAGCAAACAAAACAAAACAAACTAGTTTTGGGGCAGCTAGGCAGCACAGTGAGTGGAGCACCAGCCCTGGAGTCAGGAGGACCTGGGTTCGGATCTGGCCTCAGACATCTGACACACACACACAAAAACTAGCCGCATGACCTTGGACAAGTCACTTAACCCCAATTGCCCTAATTTCACCCCTCCAAAAAGCAAAAAATAATAAACTACAGGGGCGGCCAGGTAGCACAGCGAGTAAGAGCACCAGCTCCAGTGTTGAGAAGACCTGGAGATCGAATCCCGGGCTCAGACACTTAGCACCCTCCCAGAAATACCTGGCCGTGTAACCTTGAGCAAGTTACTTAACCCCAATTGCTTAGGAGTGGCCAGGTGGCTCAGCGAGTAAGAGCACCGGCTCCAGTGTTGGGATGACCTGGAGATCGAATCCCGGGCTCAGACACTCAGCACCACACCCAGAAATAACTGGCCGTGTAACCTTGAGCAAGTTACTTAACCCTGATTGCTTAAAATAATAATAATAATAATAATAATAAACTATAGAATTTATAAAATGCTTGGTAGTGCACCTACCAAGAAACATGCAGGGACTATACAAATACAGCTACAAAATACTCCTTATAGATATGAAGGCAGACCTAAATAACTGGAGAAATAATAACAGCTCATCGATATTAGTTAAACTAACATAATAAAAATGACAATACTATCTAAATTATTTTACTTATTCATAGTCATATCAACAAAGGTACCATAGGATTATTTTACAGAACTAAAAATGATAATAATAATAACAAAATCCTTCAAAAAGAACAAAAGGTGAAAAATAAGGAAAATGATGAGGGTAAAGTGGGAAGGAAAGCATAGGAATTACAGATCTCAAATTACACTGCAAAGTAGCAGTCCTCAAAATATTTGGTATTAGTTAAGAAATAGAACCATCCTTCCTTTTTCATCCAGTGCTATAGAGATCCAGGCTCTAGGCTATGAAAGTTTGCTTAGACCCAGTAGCCAGTGCTGTGCTAGGTAAGCATTCTGTGTTTTGCAAAAGGTCTTTGCAGGAGAATGGAAGTACAGTGGGAAAGGGAGTAGAACACGTTTCTGGGCTTGAAATAGAACTCAGACCCAAACTCTAACTTCCTAGAACCACAGAGACGCAAAATACAGACATCAACTCTACATCCAGAGAACTGAAGAACAAAAAGGGAAGAATAAGACACTGGGATGGGACTACAAGTGGGAGGAGTTTCCAGCATTTGACCAAGTCTGAGAAAAAGAGATTAGCATCTAGATGGAGTCAGTTCTGTCCCCCTCACAAAAAAAGTCACTTAGAGAAGACATTTAGGTTGGCAAATCATGAATTATTCAACATTGGATCTAGGCTGTAAGAAAAGGACCATCAGAGGGAGAAGGAGACAAAACGTGAACAATAAAGAAAAAAATAAGGAATGAGGGTGAGGAGAGCTAAAATTATCAAAAATCTCAGGAAAAAGAAAATTCAAGGACCTTGAACATAAGCATATAACTCAATAGGGAAATCATTAACAACAGAAGCAAATATGACCTTCGGATCAAGTATATCAGTTCAACCATCTATGAACAAATACTACAAAACAAAGATAAATGAAGTAACAATGAGTTAGAGGACCCTGTAGAATCTGAGGACAACATTCTGTTTCAGAGTGGTATAGAGGAGAACTGAAAATTAAAAGAACAGAAATGATGGCCTATGCCCACAAATAGTGGGCAGAATAGAATAGCTTGAATCTGCAATGAGCTATCTCCCTGAAGCAACAGGAAAGAAAACAATAGTTGGGAATCCAAATACACAGAAGGGAAGGGCAATCTTGAGGAAGAGAAGCAAAAAACAATAACATTAAAAGAGGTCACCTTCATGATTCCTTCTAGATCTAAATCTATAATTCTAAAACATATTTAGGGAAATAAGACCTGTGTGTGGGTGTGCATGTGTTTATGAAAATGAAGTAAATTTCAGATAAATTACACAATTCTACAAGACTTCACTTTTGGATCCTTTGGGGCACCTGAAAATCAAAAACTGTGCTTGCTATTCTGTGAGATATTCATGGGTATCTAATATGACCTCACAACTGATACACTAACTTGAGGAGTCAGCGTCCATTCTGACACTAAAGGCAACTAAAGGGCAGCTAGGTGGCACAGTGAATAGAGCACTGGCCCTGGAGTCAGGAGGACCTGAGTTCAAATCCAGCCTCAGACACTTAACACTTACTAGCCATGCGACCTTGGCCAAGTCACTTAACCCTAATTGCGCTGCCTTCCCCCCTCCAAAAAGCAAATTAAAAAAAAAAAGGCAACTAACGGGCATGATGGATACAATGTTGAGCAGGAAGATTTGAATTCAAATTCAGTTTCAGATCATTAGTCAGTGGGTAAGTAACAACCTGCCTGCCTGTAAAATGGGGATCATAACAATGTCTATCTCACAGGGTTGTTGTGAGGCTCAAATGAGACATCTGTTAGAGTGCTGAGAACAATACTTGGCACTTAAGGCACTTAAATGCTTGTTACTTTCCTTTTCCCAATTCTCAAAATGACATTTTTCTTCTCCAATAAAATGAAAGCTTCTTTGGAGACAAGGAACATTCCATTTTTGCGTCTTTTAACTCCAGCTCCTACATAGAAACTGATACATAGTAGGTGCTTAATAAATGCTTGTTGATTGATTAATTGAATCCACTAGCCAAAAAAGACAGTCAAACATTACCACTCTTTAATTTCCATTCAACTAATATTCATTCTTTCCTCTGAGCATCAATACCACAAATCCTGCATGTCTAGAATGCATTCCTTCCTCTCTTCTACTGGTTAAAATCCCTCAAAACTCAGTCTAACTCTCACCTTACGCATGGAGCTTTCCCTGATGCCCCCCAAATGAAAGCAATCTCTGAATCCTCAATTTTTCCCAGAATACATTGTTCAGAACTAACTAACCTTTGCTCACGTGGTACCTTGAGTATCTCCTTATCCACACCCACTCATATTGCCCCTGTTTGATTGTAGAGCACAATGGGCTAAGTCATTTAATTATCTTTGTAGCCTTGAACATTTCTCGAATTCAGTTCAGTTAAATTATCATAATTTAGCTTTTCAATATGTAGTAACACACGATTATGTTATGTTCCAACTTACATATCTTTGAATACAAGAAGAGATTCACTGTGAACTTGAAGAAATAGTCCAGAGCTTTATCTTCTTAGAATTTTCTGTGTATTCTAAGGTTTATTAGGATTTATTGGCTCCCTAGGGAGCTAAGCAGAGGGTATAGGGAGATCAGGAATGTAGGAAAAGCTTGAGTTTAACATAGGCCCTGACCTACAAAGGGCCTTGCATGGCTAATGAATGCCCTGATGATACATACTCTTTAAAGTTTATAAGGACCGAGTGGTCTTTGTATTTCTTATGTGTTTTTATGTTCTCTTGAACTGTCCCAGGTTCAATCCTTCAGTTTCTCCCTGTCCTTCCCGCTGCTCATGCAAGTTGAACCTACGGTCCTTCTGCCTTGCCTAGGAGGCAAGAAAAATGAAGACCACCCTAGCAGATGGAGCATCCAAATTGAATCCATCGTAACCAATTCTCTATGTCTAGCTAATGATTAATAACTCATTGGGTACTGCTGATCTGCAAACTGCTTGAGTGCATTTGAGTTTGCTTAAAAGGGATGTAGCTCATGCATGTAAAATGAATACGATTCTTTAATTTTTTTGTCTGAGAACTGCACTGGCTATAGTCACAGTCTGAATCAGAGAGACACATGTAGCTATCTGCATCAATCAACAAGGCTTGAATTGTCTCTTCCCCATTAGAATCCAAGTTCCTTGAACTTGATCAAATGAGATCATATTTGTAAAGTATTTGGCATAATACCTAGTACATAGTAGGTCCATAATAAATGTTTGTTCCTCTTCCCTTCCTCCCTCCTGAAAAGCAAAGATTTGTCTTTCTGCATGCTTATATTTGTATTCCTTGAACTTAGCATAGTTCCTAACATATCACAAGAGACTGATAAATGTTGTTGAATGATTGACCCAAGGTGACATCCCATATTTATAAATAACAAACCCATCATCCAGTTATTTAGGCTGTATCAATGTTGTCCTTTTATGGATCCATAGTCACCACACATGGCTCAATGCCATGTGTGCCAAATGTATCTTCATTTTCCATCCTATAAGAATTAAAGAGAACTATGATGTTCCTACAAGGAAAATATGAATGACTCAGTAAGATCACATTATGAAAAACTTTATCATTGAATCAAAAATTCATTTCTGGAAAGAAAAGTACATGTATAATATGCTTTTGTGTTTATTTCTGTGTATATACAGATATGCACACATCACATGCACATATAAAAACAAAATTTGCACTGTATACACCTACATATATACATGTGTAAGACATATGTACGTAAAAATGTCTTCAGAAATGTGTATACTTAATCAAATACGAAATTCATAATACAAATTGCTATATTCCTAAAGCCTTATTTCTTTTGTTTTAGGACAGGATTTTCTCAAGTGAACCAACCTATTTTTTTCTCCTTGGTCATCTATTCTCTTAAATATTGATACCAGTGAAAGAGTTTTCTAAATCTTATTTACAGAAGGCTTGTAAACTCTCTCCAGGTTTGGAACTTGTTTCCTTGTTGACCTCGTGCCAGTGGCTTTTGTAAGCTACTTCAATACATTAAAATCTCTGAACCTTTACCATGGAAACACACTATAAGCTTGTGAGTCTCCAGTTTGCATGAAAGTGGATTTGAAACATCTATCCAATGTCTCAGATGATAGAACCACAGGACCTTCCATAAAATCCCAGCTACCATTGGGAACCAGTGTTTATTTTTTCCTAACTGCTTACAATTTCATCCTATTACTTCTTACAAAAATTGAAAATGACATGTTCTTTTTCATGTCCCCTGATGATGTATAATTTGCCCCTAATACAAAGGGCTATGTTATTTATGAATGCATTAAAAATTTTTATGGATAAGGTAACCAGAACCATCTTTCATAAAGGATGGCATTATATCTTGCATTATACTTTGATAGAGGCTAGATCTGTGATTCCATTAGACTGTTAGCTCTGGGAGAACAGGGACTGTCTTTCACCTTTATTTGTATCTCCAATGCTGAGTACCCTGCCTGACACTTAAGTATGGACTTAATAAATGCCGTTGACTGAATGATCTTATGACTCAGAGTACTCCGTCCAATAATGGAGACCTCAACCCATGCCCAATTTCCCCTTCTGCCATTGTTCTTTCATAAATCCTTAAGTTTAACAGGTAGTAGTTAGGAAAGAATCACTTCAAACTCAGAAGAATTTGTGTTTAAATGCTATCTATGATACATTCTGGCTGAATGATTCTAGGCAAGTTATTTAACTTTTCGATACCCATGCAGACGTCCTTGACTATAAATTGCAGAATAGTTTCTGACTTTTGTTGACAAAAGGAATTTCTACATCTGGGAGTTCTGTACCTGAAATCATACATGAAATGTACAATGAAATCACAGGTCTAGCCAAAGAAGGAAAAGAAGCCTCTATTCCATATTCTATGCCTCCATGGAGTCTGTTAATGTTTTTTTGGAGAGCGGTACTATACTCAATTTACCCACTTGCTTTTCCTGACTCAATATAGTATGAACCCACCTCCTTTTCTTATCATACATGGCCTTGATGCTGCTTCTCACATACAAGTCCCAAGCTGTTCCCTGACACAACAGCTCAGCTTTTCAACACTGATATTCTCCCAATCATACCATATGGCTATGAATCCTGAAATACCACCCTCTCCAAAGAATCAAAATTGTGAGGGCAGTTTTGTAATTAGTGAGGTGTTGCCATAGGGTGCTGACAGCATTTGAAATCCTTCAGCACTTAAAAATAACTGAATTTATGGGGTGGCTAGGTGGTACAGTGAATAGAGCACCAGCCCTGGAGTCAGGAGGACCTGAGTTCAAATCCAGCCTCAGACACTTAACACAAAAACTAGCTGTGTGACCTTGGGCAAGTCACTTAACCCCAACTGCCCTCCAAAAAGCAAAAAACAAACAAACAACTGAATTTAGCACTTACTTAAGAGGAACATACTTAGAATATGTATCTTCAGGAATTCCCCCTCTACCCCAGACTCCAATGTCTAAGTACAGCATAGATTGTCAAATCCAATGGTCTCTTTCCAATACTTGACCTTCATGACCTCTTTGTACCACATGACACTTAGCCATTTCCTCCTGTACCGTGTTTCCCCGATAATAAGACACTGTCTTATTAATTTTTTTGGACAGAAAAACACCAGAGGGCTTATTTTCAGGGGAGGGCTTATTTTAATGAACATTGACAGCAATTTTAATAAACAGGTAAATGTGAACAAAAAAATGTACCTTTATTCAATAAGCAAATCACTGGGGAAGAACAGGATGACGCGCTCACTGCTGCAGCTCTGATTGGATGGAGCTCGGAGCACTGAGTGAGTTTCACTGGGTGGGGGGGGATGGAGGGGGGACGGTGCATACAGAGGGTACCATAATGTAGCGTGTAGCGCAGGAGATCATCTTCACTTCAGTAGCAATCTCAATAGGGCTTATTTTCGGGGGAATTATTTTAGAGGAATCTTACACAGTAAGGGGAGGGCTTATTTTCGGGATAGGTCTTATTATCGGGGAAACACGGTAGATATCCCCACCTTCTTGGGCTTTCCAGACATTCCTCTGTCCTGGTTCTGCTATCTGTCTGGCTGATACTTCTCAGTCTCCTGTGCTGGATTATCACCCTTGTCCCACTCAATATATATGGGAAATAGTGCTCTGTCCTCTCTTTGGTAATAACACCACCCCATACACATTTGTGTTTATGTATATATAAATGCCACTTTGCAGACTGTGAAGTCTTCTCTTGATGGTGCTTAATAATACCTAAATCTATGTTTTACAGTAAATAATTCAGTTAACATTTCCTTTATGTCATATCTTCTTGCCTTTGCTGACAATTTGCTACTTCAAGAAATCAAAAGTCTGAATCAAATCTCTTTTTTTAGAAATTGCTACTTTCTAGGGAAAATTTTGCAGCTGACTTAGGTTGACATGGCTGGCTCCATGACATTATTCTTCCCTGCAGAGTTTTAAAACTTAAAAATGCTATTTGGTTTTTTGCTGGCGTCACACGACATAATAATTGGCTGTAATTAGGAATGAATTGCTTCTAGGGATGACTGAAGCATTTAATTGTGTCTAGAGCAAAATAAAAAGAAATGTGCCTTTAATGTTGAAATATCCAAGGCTGATCACTGCTTCCATGTCCAGAGGGCCCCAGGGCATGAGGGATGTGCTAGGTCAGGGTGGAGACCAGTTAAATATAAGGGAAATCAGGAGTGGAGTTTTTTTTTTTAATGTTCTATTCAGTACTGAGCTTGCTTGGTGGGAAAATCAAGGTCTTCAAGTCTCTTTCATTTACTTTACAAAAATTCATTCAAAGGCCAACATTATGCATTACCTTGTGTTAGGTGATGGGAAGAGTAATAAATAAGAGAGTTGAAGAAGGTTATAATTTACTTGGGTTGCTCAGAAACATGCTAGCAGAAACTATATGTGATAGAAATTAGATAATCATAGATAGATAGATAGATAGATAGATAGATAGATAGATAGATAGATAGATAGATAGATAGATAGATAGATAGATGGACAGACAGATAGACAGACAGATATATAGATAGATACATAGACAGATAGACAAAACATTTATTAAAAACTTACTTTGTACCAGGCACTATAAGTACTGAGAATATGAAAAAGAAAAATATTGTCCCTAGTCTCAAAGATCTTAAATTCTAATACATGAAGAAAAACTGTAAAGGACACTTGGAAAGAGAGGAGTGTGAGGAAGGTATCTAGGTCAGGAGGAGGAACAGAGAGTGAGTTGAGCTGGGAATTCAGTGAAGACAACATATGCATACCTGATAAATGCATGTAAGATGAACAAAATGAATTAATTGTATTTAAACTGAAGACTTTATTGTTACTAATTCTGGTTGAGGTGGGAGGATCCAGGAAGGCTTTCTGTAGGAGGAAAACCTTTGAGCTGGGGGGTAAAAGATGGGCCAAATTGCAGTAGGTAAAGACTAGAAGATAGATAGGACATTCCAGTCATCAAGGGGTATGGCAACAAAGCTACAAAGGAAGGAAAATGAAGTTATCCATTTAAGGGAATCATGAGTAATTCAATTTGTTTGAACATAGAGTATGTAAAGTATGAGGAGTTTTTTGATAGAAGGTTGGAAATACAGATGGGAGTCAGATACTGAAGGGCTTTGAATGTCAAGCTAAGGAGTCTGGTAACTTGATGTAATGATAATAATAGCTAAGATTTATGTCACACAGTTTAGGAATCTAAGTTACCTCATTTAATCTTCTCAACAACCCTACAGGTGAGGAAACCAAGGCTGGGAAGAGCTGACATGACCAGGGTCACAAAGCTAGTATCTGAGGGAGAATTCAAACTCAGCTCTTCCTGACTCCATCTTCTATACCACCTATTAACGTGTTACAGAAAAAGCATCAGATTTGGAAAGATGAAATTGGTCTAAATCATTGCACTGCTACTTACCATCTATATGACCTCAGGCAAGTCATTCAACCTCTCTGACTATCAGTTTCCTAATCTGTAAAATGAGGGAGCTGGAGCACATGATCACTCAAGTCACATCTAGGTCTCAATCCTATGAATTTAAGATTTTCAAAACCCCTAATGTTTGGTAACTCAAAGGGTTTTGAGCAGGAGAGGGACATGATCGGACATAAGCATTCAGAAGATCAAGCTACAGGCACTGTGTAGAAGGGTTCAGAAAGGGAAAAGACTGGATGCAGGAGACCACTTCAGAGGCTGGTACAATAATCCAGACTTCTCTAGAGTCTTTTAGCACCAGGCTAAACTACAATGAAAATTTTCAGATTCTCAGTTGCTGTTTTTTTCTTTGCTTCACTAGATTGACTTTTATTTTAACAAGGTAGTAACATGAGGTCAGAGCACATACCTAAGAGGGTGCTTTAGGATGTGGCTAAAACCAGAAATGTATGTCAGAAACCAAAACACACTCTGCCCTAGAAAGCAATCTTTTTACTGCCATGAAAATAAAACTGGAACAAAATGGATGGAAACAGCTGCATGAGAATTTTCAACACCCCTGATCCAGGTGCAAAGCATTCTGGGGGTTGTAACCCATCATGATGGGGTTAAGGGGAAACACGTCGGGGAAGTAGACTCTCTAAGGATGGGACAAAGGACAAGAGAGCAGGGAAGGAATGGAGAAACAGCCATTCATGGGTGATGTTGGGAGTGAAATATCAGCATTTCCTCCCATGGGTCTGTGCTCCATAAATCCCCCGCTAATAAGGCTTCGATGACAGAGGTGTACTTTAATAACTTCTAGGGTGGAATAATTGATAGCACAGGCAGCTGGTTGCTGTGATCAGATATAAATTAAATCATCTTTATTGTTTCATGTCCCTTCCAATGTACCCGCCCCCCACTACTATTCTTACTCCTTCAAACCAATCATGAGAGAAGAATGTGTCAGGCTTTCCTACTGATTGGTAGGAGGTAAAGGGAGAGATTGAGGAAGAAGGAGGAGTAGGGAATGAGTTTCTGACTGCATTTCATTTCCTGGAATTAGGAACAGGGTTAGTTTCTTTCTGAAGGCTGAAAAGCAATTTCCCTTTACTACCTTCCCCTGTTAGCTTTTCTGCCTTCCCAAAGGCCAACTAAGGGTAGACTTGGGGCAGGGGCAGGGCCGGGGGGGAAGGAGCTATTGGTCATAAGTTTTAATTGTGACTCTACAACTCACTACTATGTGACCAGAAATCACTTCTCTAGATTTCCCTTTCTTCTTATGTAAAATGAGGGAGTTACACTAAATCACCTTTAATATCCCTTGTAGGTCTAAGTCTATGGCCCTAGAAGAATCACATTATGTGCCTCCACTGTCTAAAGTTCAAATGCGCTACACCTTCTCTCTTAGGGCTCTCTGATACCCTTAGGGGTGTTGATGGAAGGTCCCTTGTCTCTGCCATTGACTCAATACCCTACGGACTAGCAGAACACAATGCTTCCCCAAGTTGTGTTCCTCCAATTTCAGGTGTGCAAGCATCAAGTTCATTTACCCCAATCTCAGTAGCATCACCCCCTTTATGCTATTTTAATGTGTAGGAAGCATGGAATAGCTCAGTTGTTAAACAGCACAAACAAGTTCAAAGTCCAAAGGTCCCCTTTCATCTTTCCAACTCAGGCTAACTTCCTAAGACCCTGGCTTCTCATGGATTCCCTGCTGGGCTGGTTACAACATTAGATCTTGTGTCTTGGGCTCCGAGGTTGCAAAGGCCAGAGGCCCCATGTTGGAGACACCTAGACCTAGGAATCTAAAGATCAAATGAAATATGACTAAAACCCTGAGCTACATTGGTTGGGAGGGGAAGAATGGGACTTTGGTCCCTTCCTTCCCCAGTTTATTTCATGGTGTCCTTGCTGTGAGTGAATGAGTCCTTCATCCATGGATACTACTGAAAAGAGATATCAACTATATGTCAGTCAGGCAGCTTTAAAGACTCAGCCAATGGAAAAAGGTTGTTCTCATCCATGTGAAAGGCCAATACAGGATGCCCAGGCCTTTGCCAGAGCGCTGTTTCTCGGAAGCAGGCCCTTGCTGTCTCCCATGTGGGTTCCCGAATCTTAAGGGATCTATTTGTTTATGCTCCAAAACCTAGTTACAATGCTATAAACTAAAGGAGACAAGAAAGAACCCTTCCTCTCCTATAAATAGCAGCAGAATTCATCGAGGATGGCACATATTGATCGGGATTCATTTTTACAAAGCACAACGGGGTACTGTAGTGTGCCCCTTCATGTTTCAATTTCTTTTTTCTTCTTCCTAGTTTGAGACTGGTCAAAAGGAACCCCTAGCACAATACTAGACAAAGCAGTGACAGATATGCCATTATAATACGGCGATTCGGAGTTAGACAACTTCAGTGAAGCCTGGGTTCTTCCATTTTCTAAATAAGTGACTGTGGGTAACTGATTTAACTGTTCCTAAATTCAGTTTCCTCATCCCCCAAACAGGGTCAATAATACTATCCCTACCTACCTCAAAGAATTATTAGGAGATAAATATTCATAAAACTCTAAGATTCCAAGGAAACGGGAGCCACTGAGTCCATCTGGTTTCTTAAGAGTAAGAGGACAGGGAAGAAGAGTGGAAGCATTTTGACCTAGAGACCTGGGGAGTTTCCTTCAACCATGAGCTTTTGGGTAGCTATCTATGTGGGGGGGGGGGGCGGGGGAGGTGGGGGGGGGGGGGGGGGATGTACTGAGCCTGAGAGCCCAGTCGAAGATGCTTAGCTATGGTCCAAAATCAAAGATCCTGGTTAATGTCTTAGTGAACCCCAGATGTCATGAGTACAGAGGTGAGTAGAGTCAGAAAACATGAGAAAGAGGGAGAGAAACAGAGACAACAGAGAGAGAGAAACAGAGAGAGGGAGAGAGAAGAAACAGACACAGACAAAGACAGAGAAACAGAGAGAGACAAAGACAGAGAAACAGAAATAGAGAAAGGGAGAGGAAGATAGAAACAGAGAGAGAGAGAGAGAGAGAGAGAGAGAGAGAGAGAGAGAGAGAGCAAGGAAAAATCAGTTTTATAGCTCATTTAAGCAATATCTGTGTCATTGAAAAATTTTACATTGAATCCTTGCATTTTACTTGAAACTTCTACAAATACTTGTTGATACCCCATCATGTATATACAATATTTTGCTATTATACTAGGCTCTGGAAAAGATTTTTCTTTTGATCAAACTTGTGATTTCATTGGTGTTGTGAGCTCTGGATTAAAAGCTTCCTCTAGGAAGACAAGTCCACATCTTCTCTGCAATTTATAGTCTTATAAAAGAGCCTAGGGCACTGAGAAGTTAAGTGACTTGCCCAGGGTCATACACCTCTTATGTTGACGAGATTGGGCTGGTAAAGAGTGGTTTAAGATTAAGGAAGATGTGAGTCCTGCTTTCACAGAATTGATACTTTAGCAGATGGATATAACACACACACACACACATACATATATCTATAAATGATTATAATGACAAATATGATGTAATGAACTTTTTTAAAAGAAATGGAAAGAAATGCTATGTGAGGTCTGAGATGAGAAGAATTCTTTCTGACTGGAAGTCGCAAAGGGGTTTGTGTGAGGAAGAGTGTAAGAGAAGACTTCCTAACGAAAATGGAGTTCAATCTGAACCTTAAATAATCGTTAGGACTTCAACAGGAAGAAATGGGGGTATGGGTGGAGAATGCCATTCTAAGCATAAAAACAACATAAGCAAAGGTGATAAAAAAAAAACAAACAAGCAAACAAAAAAACCCATGAGATATATGTGGAAAAAATATAAAAATGGCATGTAGAAGGTAGCAATATAAGGTTAGAAAGATAGGTGACTGATTTTCAAAGGAATCCCTTTATACATTATCTCTAACTTTGTTTAAGCATAAATCTATGTGTTTTGTTTTGCTTTTAGTCAGGTCTGCTTAAAGGAGGCTCCATGTGACTAAAAAAAGGTCTTTTTTTCTGCATGGCCCTGGGTTTGTCACTTCACTCTTCTAAGGCATATGGATGGTAAGTAGAGTACTAGATCTGGAAATGGGGCATTATGGAGGTAATACCAGTGCCCATTTCTCATGGCTGTTGGGAGGATAGAACGAGAAAGGATTTGTAAAGCACTTGGTAAATCTTAAAGTGCTATATGAATGCCAGCTATTATTATTCTGGATGTTGATTTTTCTCATTTCTAAAATGGGAATAATAATAACATCGGGCTACCCTAAATTCTGGACAGCTAGGTGATTTCATTGGTGTTGTGAGCTCTGGATTAAAAGCTTCCTCTAGGAAAACAAGTCCACATCTTTTCTGCAATTTATAGTCTTATAAAAGAGCCTAGGGCACTAAGAAGTTAAGTGGAGAGAGCACTGAGCCTGGGGTCAGGAGGACATCTTTCTGAGTTCAAATCTGATCTCAGGTATTTACTGGCTGTGTGACCCTGGGCAAGTCACTTAACTCTGTTTGCCTTGGTTTCCTCATCTATAAAGTGAGCTGAAGAAGGAAATGGCAAACCACTCCAGTATCTGTATCTAAAAAAAGGGGGGACACAAAGAGTCAGACACAACTGAAATGTCTGAACAACAACAAAACACTAAAATGTCCTGAGTCAATGAGATAATGTATGAAAAGCAACTTGAAAACTTTATCCATGTAAATGTGAAGTTATTCAATCAATCAATCAAGGAGTATTAATTAAGCATTTACCATGAGCCAGGCACTGAATTAAGCACTGCAGATATAAGTACAAAAAATGAAACAATCCTTACAATGAGCTTATATCCTAAAAAGGGAGGGTATTTTATATAAAGATTATTACTGCTATTATCAGGAGATCATAAAACTCCCTTTTGCTCTTATCTACTTAGGCAATGATGGATACATCAGTCTCGAACTTTCCCAACAGTGAGGCTAGCTCTCTTTAGGCTGAAAGTAAATGGGACCCTTCACAAAAATACTTTTGTCTCATCATTGGTGATGTCTCCAAACATGTAAGAGCAGGATGGGGGGAGAGAGAGAGAGAGAGAGAGAGAGGGAGAGAGAGAGAGAGAGAGAGT
>NW_027187313.1:3308841-3336705 GCF_028583685.1 Petaurus breviceps papuanus | reverse complement strand
GAGAGAGAGAGAGGGAGAGAGAGAGAGAGAGACCAAGCACCCAATATATTGCTTAGCCAAGTGACTCAGTCTCCCATGATTACTTTCTCCCTGTCCAAAATTTGTAGCATTCTGAAGGGGGGGGGTAAATATGAAAGCCATCAGGCCATGAGCAGGCAGGACCATAAATCTCAGTGACTGCTGAAATTGCATCAAACGAGGACACCTGTGCACACTATTTCAAAATGAGAGTGAATCGGGAAATGCATGTGAAGGCAGCAGTGAACCAGAGACCTAACCCTCCAAGCCTATACTCCTCTGATGGTTTCTGCTGCCAATTCCCACTGACAATTCAATAGTCAATATCAATATTCCTCCTTACATTCCATTATCTGCAAAGAGGATCTGTCAGCCAGCAGCCAGTAATTTTAAGTGGCCAAATTATGTCAATAAGACAACGAAGCCAGGGGACAATCGGCCTTCTAAGTCACCAGCTGCTGACTTACATGGTATGATTTCAGAGGTAACAGAAAAGCTACCCCTTATTAAAATCCTTCCCAGCACCATATCTTGATAATATGTGAATTTCTATAATTAGAAATTCAGTTTTACCTACTTTGTTTCTTATTATTAAGACATTTTCTGTCATGTCTGACGCTGTGACTCCATTTGGAGTTTTCTTAGCAAAGATACTAGAGTGGCTTGCCATTTACTTCTCCATCCCATTTTACAGATTAGAAAACTTAGGCAAACAGGGTCAAATGACTTGCCATGGGTTACATAGCTAGGAAGTATCTAAAGTCAGATTTGAGTTCAGGTCTTTTTAATCTCTGGCCTGGTACTCCTTTTGCATCACCTAGCTGCCACACACGCTGTCTTGATGATATAGGAATTTCTGTAATTAGAAATTCACAATTTTGATTCCTAACAAAATGCAAATATACCCTTAAGAGAGAACAGTAGAGTGACAATGAATTTTGATGAAAATGGAGCTAACATGGAAGCTTGACATAGAATGGTAATAATTCCTTAAGCCTGATCCAACTTCAAACTCTATATTCCCTTTTCCTGTCTTGTCGCTCTTAAAGAAAACCATGGTGATAAATGTTCTGGTCATGTGTGCCTCTTTATGAATGACTATCATGTCCTTTACTGAAAATAAATTTTAGAAATTAAAAGTTGAGAGATCTGAAGTATTCCATAGGCAAGGACAGAGGAATCAACAGCTCTGAAGATGAAGGAACTGAACATAAATTTTGCCATTTTCTTAATTTTTCCTAAAGTTGTACCCTTGGCTGGAATCATGGGTTTCCAGTGATCTCTGCTTGCAAACATACATAATAGAGCTTAGTGGGAGAAAGGTCCTTTGAGATGATCTAGCCCTACTCTTCCATATAAAAAACGAGCAAAGAAAAGTCGAAAGGTTGAGAGTTACCTAATTCAAACAGATAGTAAGTGGCATAATACCCAGATTTCACATCCAATTCCTTTTATTACAAATCCAGTGTACTTTCCACTAAAGATACAGAGTCTTTCAACTTGGCAACCACCCAGAGATTTGTTCCCCCACTCCAGGGGAAAAAATACACAAATAGCAATGGCCATGAATGCAGATAATGGCGAAAATCAGCACCAAAGGTTGCCATCGGATGTACCTATCACAGGGGAGGCTTCATAATGTTATAAATGAGTAGACGCTTCAGAAAGCAAGGCAGGTGCTCTGATGGCCTGAGCTCAGCTATTTTCATCAGTCAGAGAAGGACAAAGTTTCTGATCAGTCATCCAATAGGAGGCCTTTCTCAAGAAAGAGGAAATCTGGAACAGTATTGCTTTTTTAAAATTATGCCTCAAAGTTTCTTGGGGTTTCAAATTTGAATGTTCGGGGAAGGCTAACCTACTTGCTGTTTTAGCTGGGTAAGCAGCCCTGATAGCTTTGGTGGAAGGAAAGGCTTTCTAGAACAACTCGTCCCCTGCCAATGACCAAAGCAATCAATAAACAATGCATCCAAGTGACTTCCCTTGACCAGGGACTATTTGCTTTTCAAGATGTATTCATTTGCTGGTACTGATGACTGTGCTTAACGTGGTGAGCCTTGCTTAGGCTATGAGACTCCAGTAGCAGCACAGCAGCTTCGTAGCAAACAGAAACGAAGAATAGAATCCTAGGATCTTAAAAATGGAAAAGATCTTAGAGAGTATCAAGTATATCCCCCTCATTTCATTTATTTAAATTTTTAATTTGTGTTTATTATGATCTAAACAAATATCAGTAAATATGAACATTCTCATATGAAAAGAAAATCATAATAAAGAAGCCATAAATATAAAACTATCTCTATCATATATAACTTTTAAAAATATATATGTACCTATACTACATATACAATTTCACATAATAGTAGAAACACCGCACTGATTACCTGTGTCCTCTTCTAAACTTCTGTTCTTTTCTGTTTTTAAAATGTTTTAATCCTCTTTTCTTCCTCTTTGCACATCAACATCAACATTGTTATTGTTCAGTCATTTTTTTCAGTCATGTCCTACATGGTTCTATTTGGGGTTTGCTTGGCAGAGATACTGGAGTGGTTGGCCTCATTTTTATAGATGAGAAAACTGCAGCACATAGGGGTAAGTGACTTACCCAGGGTCACATAGCTAGTATATAGCTAAGGCTAAATTTGAACTCAGGAAGATGAGTCCTACTGACACCTATTCTGGCATTCTGTGCCTTCTAGGGGCGCTATCACTATCAATCACTTCCTCAGTATCTTCCATAACTCTTCATCTCTTCTTCTACCCCGCCTCCAAAAAAGTTTTCCCTTATATAAGTAGCACACTTGAGAGAATTTCAATGAAGATGACAATGTAAAAAATCCTTGGGAAGCCCCAACAAAAACCCCAACAAATAAAGGGCCCCTAAAAATAACAACGATAAAGTAAATAAGTAAATGGAAATTAAATGTTAAGTAACCTCTAACTAATGAAGAATTGTAAAAAAAAAAAAAAAAAAAAAAAAAAAAAACACGCCAAAAGCTACGATGTAGGCAGAAGGGGGTCATCAGGGAAAACAGCAAAAAAAAAAAAAAAATCAGTAAACACAAAGGCTTTTGGAAACCTGGATAGTAGTCACCCCAGTGAAGTCAGAATAAGCCCAGAAGCAGCAAAGAGACCGAAACCCCAACCCCAACAATGGTATGACAGGACAGAAGCAGGCAGAAATCACCCACATAGATCACTCCCCAGGAAGTTATGGTCTAGATATATTCCTGGGAGCACTGGGAACCATAGCAAGAGATAAGATAAAGATATATAATCATTACCACAGGGGACTGTACAGGAACCGGCAATGGGATCAATTCCCGATTTGGGATTTTACAAAGAGAAGACAGAGTCTAGCTGAAGCTAGAATCCACAGTGGGCCACCAGCAGACTGAGACAAAAACCAATTATTGAGGCCTAACAACACCCATTCCAGATGGATAGGTAGGTAATGGCAGTGGAATCCAGACTACAGAAAGGACTGATCCAAGCATAAAATCCCAAAGCAAGAACTAGGTTGAAAAAACTGGAAGAAGAAAAAAAAGAAGAAAACAAAACACAATGAAAAAATACTTTGCATTACAGGAACTCTAAGAGATAAATCCACCAGAAGATAATAACTCCACAACTACAAATAGAGTCTCAGAGGGAAAAAAAATTGCTTAGCTACAAGGTAACTGGGGAAAAAATGAAACAAGAGATACAAAAAGGAATTATAGCTAGGTAGGGAAAAAAATGAACAGGATAATAAATCAATAGACTAAAGCAGAAGGTAGAAAAGATTATGCAAGGAGTGGAAAAAGAGAATGGAGCAAAAAGAACTCAATGACTCCCTGAAGCAACAAGAGATGCTAAAATGTTCAAATGCTTGAAAAAATGAAGGAAAAAAGTATCCCCTATGAAAAAGCAATTGATGAGTAAAATATGTCAAGAAGAAATAATTTAAAAATCTATGGCAGACCTGCACAACTTGTAAACTTCATTGGATTACAGATAGGTTAAACTAGAGATAGACTCATGATGGTTGGTTGCTGTGGGTCAGGTGACAACTACCTGAAATCCTTTGGTGAGCTGCAAGTGGTCATCCGGCCATGTGTTGTGCAGGCCTGATCTATGGACTAGAGGGGCAGATCCACGATGGTAGAGTAGAGGTAGGGACTCATCTGACCTTTCCCAAATTCCTCTTGAAACTGCTTTTAAAGGTTGCCTGAAAATGAATTATGTAACAATAGAACCAACATAAGGATGTAGTGTAATTATTTTCAAGTTCAAGACAACTTAGAATATAAATAAAAAAGGTGTGTATTACTGGAGTGAGAGTAGAGCACAATCTAGCAGAGGCCACACCCCCAGCAAACCAGCTGCAGGAAGTACCCTGGGAAGCCAGGATCAGGACCCAGCCATCAAGAAAGCAGTGCCCCAGCAAGCCAGCAGCAACCTAGCAAGCCAACAGTGCCTGGGCAAGCCAGCAGCAGGTCTTAAGGACAACTGAATCAGCAGCCCACTGAGAGTAATGGGGTCAGACAACTGATCATAAAGGGAACCCTTTGTAGGCATTGAGGGCAAGACTCTTTTGCATTCTCCATACCTGATTCCAGGTCATGCGCCTAGGTCACCATATCAGGGTAAGAAGGAGCACTGGCATACTAAGGCTCACAGCCACAGGGAGCAGGGACACTGTTCACAGTTTGAAGGTGAAAGATATTACTTGAGGTCACTCATAGATTATAGCACAGAACAGAAGAGCAATGACTGCACCTCTCCTTAGATCATACCACCTTGAAAGAACTGAAAACTTAACAGAGTTCAAGAACTAGCTCTAAAAAACAGCAGGAAAAAAACCCTGAAGATTGGGACAGTGACCTCTTCACCCCTGGAGCAGAGTTCGAATTTAACATAAAGTTGAAGGTTAGGAAATGGACTGGAAAAAATAAGCAAATAATAAGAAAAAGAACCTGACCACAAAAAATTACTATGGTGACAGGGAAAACCAAAATACACACTTAGAAGAGGACAAAAAGACTACATGAAAAGCCTAAAGAAAAAAAAAATTGGTCTCAGTGCCAAAAAAAAAAAAAACAACCAAATTACTCGAAAAACTCAAAAAGGATTTTATATGCCAAATAAGAGAGGCAGAGGAAAAATAAGGCAAAGAAATGAAAATGATGCAAGACAAAGATGAAAAGGAGTCAACACCTTGATAAAGGAAACATAAAAAAATGCACAAAAAAGCACAAGAAATTGGAAAAGAAGATATACAAATATTCCCTGAACAAAATTACTCCTTAAAAAGTAGAATCAACAGAGGAGCTAGGTGATACCATGGATAAGGCATGAGTCCTGGAGTCATGAGGACCAAGTTCAAATCCAGTCTCAGACACTTAATAACTGTGCAACCCTGAACAAGTCATTAAAAGCCCAATTGCTTAAAGTGAAAAAAGCAGAATTGGCCAAATGGAAAAGAAGATACAGAAGTTCACTAAAGAAAATAATTCCTTAAAAATTAGAATTGGAAAAGTAGAAGCTAATAACTCAATGATTTATTAAAATCAATCAAAAGAATGAAAAAATAGAAGAAAATTTGAGCTATCTTATTGGAAAAACAATTGACCCAGAAAACAGATCCAGGAGAGATAATTTAAGATTTATTGGGCTACCTGAAAGCCATGATTAAAAAAAAAGAGCCTAGACATCATATTTCAAGAAATTATAAAGGAAAAGTACTGTGATATCATAGAACCAGAAGGTAAAATAGAAATTAAAAGAATCCACTGATTACCTCCTGAAAGAGATCCCAAAATGAAAATTGCCAGGAATATTATAGCCAAATTCAAAAGTCCCCAGGTCAAGAAGAAAACACTGCAAGCAGACAAAAAGAAACAATTCAAATATCATCATGGCACAGTCAGGATTACACAGGATTTAGCAATTTCTACATTAAAAGGTGAGAGGGCTTGTAATACAATATTCTGGGAGGCAAAGAAGCTAGAATTACAGCCAAGAATCTGCTGCCCAGAAAAAAAAAATGATTGTAATCCTTCAGAGGAAAAAAAAAATGTATATTTAATGAAATAGAGGACTTTCCTTTTTTGTTTGTTTTGTTTTGGTTTGTTTGCTTTTTGAAGGTGGTAGGGGAGGGCAATTGGAGTTAAGTGACTTGCCCAAGGTCACATGGCTAGTAAATGTTAAATGTCTGAGGCTGGATTTGAACTCAGGTCCTCCAGACTCCAGGGCTGGTGCTCTATTCACTGCGCCACCTAGCGGCCACAAAATAGAGGACTTTCACAGAAAATTTTATTTTTAAACACAAGATTCAAGAGAAGCATAAAAAGGTAAACAGAAAAGAGAAAACATAAAGGATTCTTTAATGATAAACTACATTGCAACATGGAAAGATGATAATCATAACTCTTAAGAACATTATAATTATTAGAGTATTTCAAAGAAGCATACATAGATATACATAAACAGTATATAACTCATGCATGGGTATGAGTTGATTGTGATGCAAAGATATACAAAAACAAAATAAAAAGGTGAGAAAGAGGGATGCACTGGGAGAAGACAGAGGTAGAATGGGGTAAATAATTTCATATAAAAGAAGTATAGGGGGTGGCTAGGTGGCACAATGAATAGAGCACCAGCCCTGGTGTCAGGAGGACCTGAGTTCAAATCCAGTCTCAGACACATGACACACTTACTAGCCGTGTAACTTTGGGTAAGTCACTTAATCCAAATAGCCCTCCAAAAAGCAAAAAAAAAAAAAGAGGTATAAAAAAGCTATTGCACTGGAAAAAAAGATGGGGGTAGGGTGGCAGGCAATATTTTAACCTTACTCTCATCAGAATTGGTTGAAAGAATAAAATAAACACTCATTTGGGTATAGAAATATATCTTACCCTATAGGAAAGTAGGAGGGGAGGGGGACAAGAGAAGTTAGGGGAAGTGATAGAAGGGAGGGCAGATTGGGAGAGGCAGTGGGCACAAGCTGAGCAGGAAGACAGTAAAAGGAGATAGAAAGAGAGAAGAGGATAAACAGGGAGGGGAATATGATAGAGGGACATACACAGTTACGAATCATAACTGTGAATGTGAATGTGAATGGAATGAACTCAGCCATAAAATGGAAGTAGATATCAGAGTGGATGAAAAAAGAGAATCTCACAATGTTTTTTGTTTGTTTGTCTTTACAAAAAAAATGCATTAGAAGCAAAGAGATACACAGAGTAAAAGTAAGGAGCTAGAGCAGATTATAATATGTTTCAGCTGAAGCAAAGAAAGCAGGAATAGCAATAATAATCTCATACAAAGCAAAAGCAAAACTATATCTAATTATAAAAGACAAGGAAGGAAAACTATGCCTTGCTAAAAGCTATCATCAACAATGAAGTGATATCAACCCTAAACATATATGGACCAAATGGGATAGCATACAAATTTCTGAAGGAGAAGTTAAATGAATTATAGAAAGAAATAGTAAAACAATACTTATGGGAGATCTCAACTTTCCCTTCTCATAACTAGATAAATCTAACCACAAAATAAGCAAGAAAGAAGCTAAGGAGGTGAATAGAATTTCAAGAAGTTAGAAATGATAGATGTCTTGGAAAAACTGAATGGGAATAAAGACCTTAGTTCTCAAATAAATAGATAACTGAGTCAAATTTACAAGATTTCAAGTCATTCCCCAATTGATAAGTGATCAAAGATATGAACATGCAGTTTTCAGATGAAGAAATCAAAGCTATCTATAGTCATATAAAAATGCTCTAAATTACGATTGATAGGAGAAATACAAATCAAGATAACTCTGATGTAATATTTCACACCTATTAGATGGACTAATTTGATAGAAAAAGAAAATTATAAATATTGTAGAGAATTGGGAAAACTGGGACACAAATGTCCTTTTGGTGGAGTTGTGAACAGATCCAACCATACTGAAGAGCAATTTGGAATTATGCCTAAAGGGCTATAAAATCACGCATACCCTTTTATCCAGGAAAACCACTAGTAGGTCTGTTTCCCAAAAGAGGTTTTTAAAAAGGCTGGAGGAGGATCAACTTGTAAAAAAAAAAAAAAAGTTTTGTTTGGGTTTTTTTTTGACAGTGGCAAAGAATTAGAAATTGAGGTGAGGTCTATCATTTGGGGAATGCCTGAACAAGTTGTAGCATAAGGCCATAATGGAATGCTATTGCACTATAAGAAATGATGAGCAGGATGCTTTAAAAAAAAACCTGGGAAGACTTATATGAACTGATATAGAATGAAGGGAGCAGAACCATGAGAACATCAGTACTGTATGATAGTCAACTGTGAATGACAGCTATTCTCAGTAATAGAATGAATGAAGACAATCCCAAGGGTCTCATGATGAAAAATGCTATCCACTTCCAAAGAAAAAACTGATGGAATCTGAGTGTAGATTAAAACATAATATTTTTCACTTTCTTTATTTTTTTGTCTTTTCTAATCTGTGTTTTTTACAACATGACTAATATGGAATGTTTTGCATGATTGCCCATGGATAACGTATATAAAATTCTTTACTGTCTCAAGGGATGAGAGAGGGGAGGAAGAGGGAAAGAATTTAGAAGTCAAAATAAAAAAAAAATAAATGTTAAAATTATTTTTACAGGCAACTGGGAAAAATAAAATATTATTTAAAAATAAAATGACTGTAAACAATATAAAATAATTTACAGTAGACCTTCCAACACAAACCCAGGAACTATATGAACACAATTATAAAACACTTTTCACACTAATAAAATCAGATCTGAACAATTGGAAAATATTAATTACTCATGGGTAGACTGAGGCAACATAATAAAAATCATAATTCTTAATAAATTAATTTACATATTCAGTGTCATAATCATATTACCAAAAAATATTTTATAAAGCTAGAAAAATAATAACAAAATTCAAATAGAAGAAGAAAGATCAATAATATCAAGAGAATTAATGGGAAAAAATGTGAAGGAAAGTGGCCTCATATACTGGATCTCTAAATGTATTATATAAAATGGTAGTCACCAAAATAATCTGGTACTAAGAGATAGAGATTTGGACCAGTAGAATAGATGGGGTACACAATACATAGTAGTACGTAACCATAGCAATCTAGTGTTTGATAAAAACAAAGATCCCAGCTTTGGGGACAAGAACTCACTTGGTTTTCTAATACCACTACCAACCTGTCACCCATACCTCAACTTCCACTGTGAATGAATTATTCTTTTTTTTTTTAAGGCAATTGGGGTTAAGTGACTTGTCCAAGGTCACATGGCTAGTTTTTGTGTTAAGTGTCTGAGGTCACATTTGAACTCAGGTCCTCCTGACTCCAGGGCCAGTGCTCTCTTCACTATGCCACCTAGCCACCCTGATGAATTATTCTTGATAAGGCCAAAAAAGTCCTCATCATTGCATCCAACATACCTGTGTCCAAACATAAGTATCAAAATGTATCAGTAATGCAAATATAAATTATATTTAATTACCTATTACCCCATCACAGAATGCTAGAGTTGTAAAGTTTTTAGATAGCTAGATGTCAGGGATAATCACTGTTCCTTTCCATGACATATCTTTAGGATACTTTACAATCATGCGCTATATAATGTATCAATTAACCAACCCAGAACCTAAGCACCCTGGCAAACCTCCACTATATGCCAAGACAGAAGAATTCAGCATAATGTCATGCAGATCCCTCCACAAGAAGGCTACTCACCGTAATCCTACTACATAAAGAGTTACATAAGGATCCATCCCTGTTCTGGTAATTACACAGTAGAGATAGCATTGATTAACACATTAATAAATAACCTAGCAATTAAAATGCAGGCAGCAAACTGCTGGAGGAAATAGTGTCCTTGTGCTAGGTTATAGGGATGAATCAAGAAAGTTGAGTTTTCACAGCATTCATTCATTCATAAGAATTCACTTAGCATCTCTGATGAATCCAGCCCTGAATTAGACCATATGTGAAAAATAGTCAATCAGTTAATAAACATTTTTATGAAGTACTTTCTATGTGCCAGGCAATGGGTTAAACACTGGAAATATAAAGAAAGGCAAAAAACAATCCTTGCCCCGGGAGAGTGCACAATAAAATGGGGGTATAAAAAGCAAACACTATCCCTACCTAGTTTAGCAGAGCTACAGGGAAGGTGAGTTCCTGAATCCTTCACTATCCTTAATATATTCTATTTCTTGTGCATCCTGCTCTCTGACCATTTTGAAGCAATGATGAAGCCTCAGAACTTCTCTGACTCTGGGAAGGTAGCCCCAATGCCACATGAGTAAGCTTCTGACCCTAACTTGAACAAAACTCTGAAACAACTGCAATTTTAGAGGATATAGAGTATTTCTAAGAGGCATCACCAGGAAGAACAATTCCCAAACATAGCAAACACCATCTGCCCTTTACCTCATCTTAGCCCAGTTTGATTAAGAATCTGGTAAGTTACACACTTTGCCCAGAATCACACAACTAGTGAGTATCTGAAGTAGAATTCAAAATGAGGTTTTCATGCTCTAAGTTCAGCTCTCTAACCACTCTCATTCTACCTAACAAACTACCTACCTAAGCAAGTTTACATTTATATGTTGCTCTTTAGTCTTTTCAGTCCTTTCCACCTCTTTGTGATTCCATTTGGTATTTTCTTAGCAAAGATATTGAAGTGGTTTGCCGTTTCCTTCTCCAGTTCATTTTACAGATGAGGAAATTGAGGTAAATGGGGTTAAGTGACTTGCCAAAATCACACAGGTAGTCAGTGTCTGAGGCCAGATTTGAACTGGGAAATGTAACACCAAGTAAAAGCAACTTCCAGGTTTGGATTACAAGCATAGCAAACTCCATTTATTCAGTGACAGATTAAGGCAAAACATTCACAGAAAATCAAGATCTAACACAAGGTAACTCAGTCATTTAGTGAATTACTCCACCCCTGGAAAGTACATTCATTTAGCCAATCACAAATTCTCTCTATTCAACTGGAGATAAGTTTCCAATCATAAACAAAGTACATTCATTTGGTCAGTCACAAAGTATAAAAGTCAGAAGTTTTCCACCCCTGGATCACAACTGAATTACAATATCATCTATTACCACCAAGCACCCTCTGAAAGGGGAAGCAGAGAGCACAAAGGCCATCTACCCCTAAGCCACAACAAGGTTATGATATCATCACAGCATCCAATACCGAAGGAGAGGTATTTTCTTCATCTTGACCCAAGGCAAGTTCTCAGCAATCTCAGTTCCTGGGGATACAAAGCCTAACAAAGCCACTATATACATTGCCAATGTCCTCATCAATTCACTCTCTGCCTGCAGAACAGTCTCAGGACCCCTGAAAATATCAGCAAGACCCTCTTCCAGGATTTCTGTAAACATACAATAAGAAAATACTCTTTTAGGGTTTCTGAACTGACAGCAAGTTTCCAGGACCTCTGCAACAGCACTGTCCTTTGCCAGCAGACAAATCTGGCAAAGTAACATCAAAAGAGACAGAACAAATACTGGCACTACAGTCATGCTTCTTCCCAGGTCAGTCCTCAGTTCTCATTTCTCTCTCTCCAGCAGTAGTAGCAGACTCCAGATGCTGGCTCCCAGAAGTTCTTCTGGCCTCTCTCTTCTTGGGCCTCTCTAAAACCACTGCACCAGCTCTTCCCAGTTCAGCCCCCTCTCTTCACATCAACAAGTCCATCCCACAAGTGGCATTCATAAGCTCTGGGTTTGAACACAACCCAAAAACCAAACCAATACAAGGGGATCTTTAAATTCCATTACCATTACAGGGAAGATGAGTCTTCCTAACTCTAGGTCCAGTACTCTATCCACTGAACCACCTTACTGCCCCTACAGTAATATAGGGATCCCATTAATAAGAACCCTACCTAGCTGAACAGATAGGCAGAGAAGGGGACTCTCAAAAGCAACTAAGTCATTTTATATAGAAAAGTATAAGTATATGAGTAATTCCCCAACTGATAAATTATCAAAGTATATGAACAGGCAGTTTTCAGATGAAATCAAAGCTCTCTATAATCATATAAAAATGCTCTATAAATCACTATTGATTAGAGAAATGAAAATTAAAACAACTCTGAGGTACCATCTCACACTTGTAAAATTGGCTAATATGACAGAAAAAGGAAAATGATGAATGTTGAAGGGGACATGGAATAATTGGAATATTAATGCACTGTTGGTGAAAAGTGAACTCTAACCATTCTGGAGAGCAATTCAAAACTAGGTCCGAAGGGTTATAAAATTGTGCATGCCTTTTGACCCAGCAATACCACTACTAGGTCTGCATCCCAAAGAGATTTAAAAAGGGGGAGGGGAGGACTTATTTGTACAAAAATATTTATAGCAGCTTTTTTTTGAAGTGGCAAAGAATTGGAAATTGAGGAGATGACCATCAGTTGGGGAATGGTTGAACAAGTTATGGTATATGATTGTAATGGAATACTACTATGCTAATAAGAAATTATGAACAGGATGTTTTCAGAAAAACTTACAAGGACATGTGAAAGTGAAGAGAGCAGGAGAACATTGTACAAAGCAACAATAAATATTGCTGCATGGTGCACAGCATTGTATACCATAGAGCAATATTGTGCTAAGGATCAATGGTAAATGTCATTTATTCTCAGCAATACAAAGATTCAAGACAATACTGAAGGACTTGTGATGAAAGATGCTGTCCACCTCCAGAGAAAGAAATAATGTTGTTTGAATACAGATTGAAGCATACTATTTATTGTGTGTGTGGTCTGTTTTCTTTTAAAATATGACTAATATAGAAATATGATATGTTTTGCATGACTATACGTGTATAATCTATATCTAATTGCTTGCTCTCGTAGAGAGGGGGGAGAAGTAGAAGAGATGGAGAGAATTTGGGATTCAAACTCTTAAAAATTAATGTTAACATTGTTTTTACATGTAATTAAAAATAAAACATCCAAAGGTAAGAAAAAGGAAAAATTGCATATGACCAAAAAAAGCAATAGACTACTTGAAAATCATGACCTAAAAAATGGACATCTTGTTCATGAATTCATAGAAGAAAACTGCCAGTGTCTATTAGAACCAGAGAAGTAAGCAAAAATAGAAAGAATACATTGGTAGACTCTTTTAAAATGTTCTAAATCAAGAATAGCCTAAATCCAGAATTCACAAGTCAAGGTAAAGATGTTGCAAGTGAATCAGAAAGAAAGAGTTCAAGTACCAAGGAAACAATTAAAATCACATAAGATAACAAACAGGACAACAAAAAAGAGAAAATCCCAGACTATGATACTGTGTTTCAAGGGACAAAAAGATAAGGATTTACAATCAAGAATAACTTATTCTGAACATCCAACAGGGTAACAAACAAAAAACAAAATTAAACTAAACTAAAAAGTATGACCTTTGATTGAATAGAGGACTTTTAAGCATTCCTGATAAAATAACCAAAGATGAATAGAATCTTTGAAGTGCAAATACAGGAATGAAGAGTAACCTAGAAAGGAAAATATACCTGAATAATTCAAAGGGTCTAAATTATAATGATGTACTTACTTAATAGGGGAAAAAGAATCAAGTGTCTTTTTTCAGAGTCCTAGTGTTTTCCAGGGACACAGAAGTAGACACATAAGAAAAACACCAACCTTTGGTGGGGTTCTGTTTTTTGGGTTTAAGAGACAAAACAAATGTTGAAGAAAAGTAACATACTGGGGAATAAATAAGAAAGAAATTATTGTTTTCCACAAATCATAGTGTACAAGAAGTGTAAGCAAAAATAGAAACATGACTTCAGTTATCTGAACCACTGAAGAACTGAGAACCCCTGTGCAATTTAATAATAATAACTAACTCATACACATAAGATGTTAAGATTTGCTAAGTAGTGTACATATATTCTCACATTTGAAACTGACAACAATGTGATGTAATTGTTATTATCACCAACTTGAGGTTGAATGAGGTTTGTTCAAGTTCACCCAGCTAGTGACTGTCTGGGAAGGGATTTGAATTCAGCTTTGTCTAACTCCAAATCCAGTGGTTCACCCACAATGCCCTGTGGGTACCTCATATTATCAACAAAATGCAGCAAGAAATAAAACAGAAATTTCAGTGCAAATCACCATAGAATATACAAAATACTTTGTAATCTAGTGACTAATATAACATGGTAATTATGTGAATGCAAGTACAAAATATTTTATTAAAATAAAGATAAATTGAATAATGAGTGACATATTAACTTCTTATGGTTGACCTGTGCCAAGATAATAAAAATGGCAATGATACCTACATTAATTGACATATCCAATATCATGTCATTCAAGTTAATGAGAGATTACTTTATAAAACTAGGCAAAATAACAGAAGTCACTTAGAGGAAAAATGATCGAGGATTTCAGGAAATAATGAAAAATGTAGGACAAAAGGGGGCCCAGAATTTCCTGAAACAGTGCAGGTACATGATACTCAGAAGCAATTTAATGTAGTACAGTGTTTGATAAACAGTATTTGATAAGATAGTACAGCATTTGATAAATTCAAGGATTCTAACTATTAAGATAAGGATTTCTTATTCATTTAAAAAAATTCCTGGAAAAAATTAAAAGCAGACTTGAAGGAATTAGGGTTGGAAGAACACCTCACACCAAATCATCATATGACAATATATCACAATAAATTCTAAAAAGTTACAAGATAATATAAAATATTAGATAAATAAATATATAATAAATAAAAGACAATATCATAAGCATATTAGAGAAGGAAGAAGATACCTTTCACAATTATATATGCGATAGATTCTTAATGAAATTAGGGATAGAGAGGATCACAGGGCATAAAATGTGCAATTTTGATTACATAAAACTAAGAAGCTTCTATACACACACAAAATCAATAATTAGCATTAGAAGGGAAATAGTTACTACCCAAAAAAAGAAATCTTTGCAGCAAATTTCTCTAATAAAATTCTGAGATACAAAATATGTATACAAATACATAAGAACTAGTCACCAATAATTAATTTATCAAATTATATGAACAGACTTAAAGTTGTTAATAAACATTGTTTAAAAAATATTCTGTATCACAGATGATAAGAGAAATACAAATTAAAACAACTCTGTGGGTCCATATTGTAATATTAGATTAGAAAATAAAAGGATAAAAAAGTGAAAATGAGAATTATTAGAGGCTATATGGGGGGGGGGCAGGAATACTAATGCACTGTTGCTTTTACTTGTGAATTAGGTTAAACATCCTGGAAAAGTTTGGAATTATCTGCTAAATAAACTTCCCATGCTTTTAGACTCATTGTTACCATTGCTAGTCTTATGCCTCAGAAAATGAATACAGAGGGAAAGGACTGATGTGAATAAAATATGTATTGTAGTATTTTTTGTGGCCGCAAAGAATTTGAAACAAAGTAAGTGATAGTCACTTGGGAAGTGGCTGAAGAAATTATGGCTTGTGAATATAATGGTATTTTATTGTACTGTAAGATATAATGGATTCAGAGAAGGTTGGATTCAGAGAAATCCTGTAGGACTTGCATGGGCTGGTACAGAGTGACATGAACAGAATCAGAAGGATAATTTACATAATCACTAAGATATTTTTAATGAAAACAACTTCGAAAAACTTCAGAACTAGGCTCATTTTGGTAACCAATCATATTCCAAAGACTAATTTTTCCCACTCAAATTGTATTTTATTATTTTCAATTACATGTAAAGAGTTTTAATATTTTTTCAATAAAATTTTGAGTTCCAAATTTTCTTGCTACTTTCCCTTGTCACTCCCTAAGATGGTAAGCATATATGTACAATCATGTAAAATATATTTCCATATTGGTCATGTTGTGAAAAAAAAGAAGCAAAAGAGAAATAAAACATATAGAGAAAATGGAAATAGCATGCTTGAATCTGTATTCTGACACTGTCAGTTCTTTCTCTGAATGTGGATAGCATTTTCCATCAGGAGTCTTTTGAACTTTTCTTGGATCACTACATTGCTAAAAACAGTGAAGTCAGTCATAGTTGATCATTACATAATATTGCTATTACTGTGTACAGTGTTCTCCTGGTTCTGCTCAATTTACTTTGCATCAATTTATGTAAGTCTTTCCAGGTTTTTCTGATAGGACAATAATATTTCATCACAGTCATGTACCACAACTTGTTCAGCCATTCTCTAATTGATAGGCATTTCCTCAATTTCGAATTCCTTGACACCTGTAAAGCCAAGCACAAGCAGCTTTCCAGAGGACAGCTGCTTTGAATAGTTTTCAAAGTTCTGATTATACAATATAGTGAATTCTCTATTTATTCAGTAACAAATTAAGGTAAAACATTCACAGAAATTAAAATACACTATTTACAATATTATGGTGTAACAATTTATCACTAAAATGGCCACATGGTTTTCACCAAAGTGGTCACATAGTTTTAAACAAAGTACAGAGGTCAAAAGTCTTCCACCCCTAGGTCACATTGTCTTAATCTCTTCATCCTTAATTAGTAAACCCTTAACTCAATCATCTAATTGTAAAGGTCAAAGTTCTACATCCCTAGTAAATCATGATCTTCCCAGTTTGCATTAAATACCCAAGGAGAGGTCTTTTCATCTTAACTCGAGTCTGGCTCTCTGCTTCCATGGTTCCCTTTCCATGGTCCGAGCTCCTGCCAACTCCTTGTTGTCCAGCTCCTTGCCCAGTTCCTGTTCCATACTGAAGCTCACAGTGTCTAGTCTACCTCAAGTCCTTCACATTTTCTATTCCTGGGAAGACAAAGCTTAACAAAGCCACAATAATATTTATTCACATTGCCAGCATCCTCTCTCATTTATCAGTTCTTCTCAATTCTCAGGTCAGTCCTCAGTTCTCATTTCCCTTGTCAGTTCTCAGTTCTCTTCTCTCTCTCCAGCAGTAGCAGCCCAGCCTCCAGATGCTTGCTCCCAGAAGTTCTGGCCTCTCTAGCTTGGGCTTTTCTTTATATAAGTTATGAGTGCCTCCCTGTCCTGCCCCTTCCTGTTATGTCAGTAACTTTATCCCACTATGGGATTTACAAGTTCTGAGTCTTAATATTTAACACAATCATGAACTTGGAACTAAGTACTAAGTTTCTGTTAGCTTGCCAATACAAGGGGATCTTCAAATTCCATTACTATTACACCACCACAAAAAGAGCTGCTATAAATATTCTTGTATATGTACATTTTTTTCTCTTTTTAATTATCTCTTTGAGATACAAAGCTAATAACAGCATTACTAGATCAAAGGGTATGTACAATTCAATTATCCTTTGGGAATAGTTCCAAATTGCTCTCTAGAATGCTTGGATCAGTTCACAACTCCACCAACAATGTATCTGTGTCCCAATTTTCCCACAACCTCTCTAACATTCATCATTTTCCTTTCCTGTCATATGAGCAATCTGATAGGTGTGAGGTGGTACCTCAGAGTTGTTTTAATTTTCATTTGTCTAATCAATAGTGATTTAGAGCCTGTCCATATACTCTGTACATTTATCAGTAGGGGAAAAATGTGTATTTTTATAAATTTGACTCATTTTATTTTTATGTAAAGTTTGATTCATTTTACACTTAAATACAAAATGAGAAGAGAAAAAGAGAATATTGCCCATGTACACAGTAGAACATAAGAGAGAATTCAATAAAAAAACAATAAATTTCCATTTCAAGAAAACCTATATAATAAATACAACATTATACTACTATATAATAAATACCATATTGCCTAACTTTCCTTTGCTTCCTTGTAAGTTTTCTTTGTTCTTTGCTATGCACTTTCAACTTAATTTTTCCCCATCCTCCCCCACCACTCTGAAGAAGGTTACAATTAAACACAAACAGATATATGCATATGTGTATATGGAGAGAGAAACATACAAATATACATTCATACACATATATGTAAGACCATACCATACATATTTCCACATGTGATCTCTTTCTGTGAAGGTAGATAGTACCTTCATAAGTCCAAATCTTTCCATGTTTTTCAAAATCAACCAGCTCATCATTTCCTGTATCATAGCATTTTTTCAACACAATCACATCCTATCTGAAAGATTGTCTATGAAAGGTCCCCCCCCTCAATTTTCTGCATTTCTTCTATTCTTGGTTACACTTGGTTTTATTTATACAAGAAAAATGTAACTTAAAACAATCAAAATTATTCATTTTACAATGCAACAATGCTCTCATTGTATGATATAATTTAAGGTCCGCTGCTACTGAATCTCCCTCCTTTATATCTTTTTCCCCTGGTTCCTTTGAAATTACTGACATTTTGATTTTTCAAATGATCTTTTCTATTATTTTTTCTAACTGAGATAATTTTTGGTAATTTAATTGGGATGGCATTGAATTAATTTTAGATGAGGCAAAATTGTCATTTTTTTATGACACTGGCTTTACTTACCCATGAATGATAAATATTACTCCATGTATTTACATCTGAGCTTATTTGTATAAAAAGTGTTTTATGTTTATGTTCCTATAGTTCCTGTGTCTATTTTGGCAGGTATACTCTCATGTATTTTATACTATTTTAAGTGGTCAAAAACTATATTGAATAATATAGTTCACACATAGTGTAGCTTCCCTGTTTTTCTCTTTTATGTCTGTTTTAGCTTTAACTTTGTCTGACATCATGATTACTACTGCTGCTTTTTTCACATGATAAATTAACTCCTGCCCTTCATTTTATTTTTAGTGTGTATTTCTCATTTTTATTGTGCTTCCTGAAAGCAACATTGTTGGATTGAAATTTTTAATCTGCTATACATTTCTGTTTTATGGGTAAATTCATCCCATTCACATTCTAAGCTATAATTACTTTTTGTGTATTATCCTCCTTCCTATTTTTGCCTCACTATCTTTCTCACTCTATTTACTCTATCCCTCCTCACTCCTCTACTTTACTTCTACCTGCTACCTTGCCTTCCTATTACTTAAACTACCCACCCCTCTAAGAGACCTTCCCTTATCTTACCCCCACCTCATCCTCTTTTCCTCTTATTTCTTTCTGAATTTAGAATACTTTTATACAAATATGTGTGTATAAAGATATATACACACATGTATATATGTTGCTCCCTCTTTAACCCATTCCGGATGAGAGTAAGGTTCCCCCCTCCCTGTTACCACCTTCTTCTGTATCAGTTCTTTCTTTTAAGCTTCATTTGTATGAGATATGTACTCTTTTTTACCTCTCCCTATGAACTTTTTTTTTTAGAATTACCCCTTCAGTAAAGTGCTGGCCCCAGAGTCAGGAGGACCTGAGTTCGGTTCCAGCCTCAGACACTTAACACTCACACACACACACAAAAAAAAAAAACTATCTGTGTAACATTGGGCAAGTTACTTAATCCCAACTGCCCTCCAAAAGGCAAAAAAGAGAGAATTACCCCTTCATACACAGCTCAGCTCAAGCCTTTCTTTCAAACCACTCAAATAATGATAGGTCATAAGAATAATAGATAACATTTTCACATACAAGAAGTAAACAATTTGACCTTATTGAGTCCCTTATAATTTTTCTTTAATGTTTACCTGAAATTTCTCCAGCTCTTTTGCTCTACAAAATATAGTGTTCCAAGACCTACAGTCCTTCAACATAGCAACTGCTATGTCTTGTGTAATCCTTATTGTAACTCCAAGATTTGCTTTTTTCTTGTTGCTTGAAGTATTTTGTCTGTATCCTAGTGTAATGGTAACTAATTTGAATTTGAAGATCCCTTTGTGTTGGCAAAGGTAGCAGGTACTTAGCATTTAGTAATCTATCAAGCCTCCATTGGGGAAACAGAAGGTATGAAATCCTGTCTCCTATTGCTGATGTGACAGGAAGGGGTTGACTGAATCAGGAAGCTAATGCTGTGTGTATATAAGAAAAGACCCAGAGAGAGAGAATTCAGAATTTCTTGGGACCAGGATCTGGAGGCAGAACAGCTACAGAAGAGAACTGAGAGTTGAGAACTGAGTCAGATCTTTGACCAGCAAGCCCTGTGGAGGCCAAGGAGGAGCCAAGGAGGCTGAAGAGACAATCCTCCTCCTCCCCCAGGCTAGATAAGGTGATTCCGAAGAGGAGCCCAGGAGGATGAAGAGGAGATCAGAAATTGTGAAGGATTTGACATGGATTAGACCCTGTGAACTTCAGTGTGGAGCAGTACTTATATGGAGAGCTGGACAAGGAACTGGGAGCTGTCTGCCTTTGAATCCAGGTGACATGTTTGGTGGATTCAGGTAGGAGTTGCTGGCCTCAAGTGAAAACGAAAAGACCTCTCTGTGGGTACTAAGTAGTGATGAAATTGTAGTTTACTAATGATCTAGGAGGGGAGGGTCTGTGTATTTTCTAATGATTATACTTAGTGCTTAATGATACTTAGTAATTGATTGCTGAATAAGTGATTGATTGAGTTAACTTAGTGTGCCCCATGAGTGGAAGACTTTGACTATTGTACTTTGAGATGATTGTTCTTTGTTCAAAACTTTGTGGCAACTATGGTGGAAACTATGTGGCCATTTTAATGATAAGCTGTTGTGAATATTATATTGTGATTTTCTGTGGTAAGTTGTAATATTATGAATGCTGTACCTTGATTTTCTGTGAATGTTTTGCTTTGATTTGTTACTGAATAGTGTTCACTATACTGTGTAATCAAAACCTTGAAAGCTGTTCACAGTAGCATTCTTCTAGAAAGCTGCCCCTGCATGGCATTATACCTGGGAACTTTGAAGTTTAGTTATGATATTCCTATAAGTTTTCCTCATGGGGTCCCTTTCAAGTGGTTATCAGTGATTTTTTTTATTTTTGCTTTGCTTTCTTGTTCCAGAACTTCAGGGCAATTTTCCTTGATAATTTCTTGTAATATTTATTGAGATTTTTTAAATTACAATTTTCAGGTGGTCCAATTCTCATTTTTAAGGAATCATTTCCAATCATTTAAGGAATCATTTTCAATGAGTTTTTGTATGTGCTTTTCCATTTGACCAGTTATACATTTTCAGGGTTATTTTCTTCAGTGAATTTTTATACTTCCTTTAACAAACTGATGCCTCTGTTTGCACAATTCTTTTGCATAACTATAATTTATTTCCCCAATTTTCTTCTATCTCTTTTATTTTATTTTTAAAATCCTTTGTAAACTCTTCCAAGAAGAGATCAATTCATATTTCTCTCTGAGTATCTGAATATAGGCTTTTTGAGATTTTTGTCCTCTTCTGAGTTTGTGCTTTGATCTTCCCTGTCACCATTGTAGTTTTCAATTGTTAGGGGTTTTTTTCACTTGTTTTTTTCTAATTTTCTTTTATTTTTTCCCTCTATATAGGTGGTAAAGGGAAGAAGAAGGAAAGAAGGAAGGAAAGAGGGAGGGAGGGAAAAGGAAGGAAGGAAGGAAGGAAGAGAGAGAGAGAGAGAGAGAGAGAGAGAGAGAGAGAGAAGAGAGAGAGACTGAGGCCTAGAGAAGTCATTTGACTTGCTCAGGAGTACATAGCTAAATAGTGATGAACTGCACCAAAACTCCTGACTTCTAATTCAGTACATTTTCTATGCTGTCATAGAGACCAAGAAAGCCTAGATTCTATGGCAAATACTTTCAGATTTGATTTGGATTTTGCTTCTACTATGACTGGGTTAATAATATTTGTTTGTGCTGGTAAATGTTTAACAATATGCTATAGGTACAACACATATTTAAATCTTATCTGCTTTATTAATATTTCTTCCATCACTTTCTTTGGTCTAGTCAATCAACAAAACAATAAATAAAGGTCTAGCATTTGAAGATTTCCAAGGTGTAAATTCCCACACTGAAAACTAAACAATTGAGTTAGAGCTGACTCCAGCACCACCCTGCTAATAGCTGAGAGAAACTGTTGAGCATTGAATTTCAGAACAAAAATTTCCTGAGAGGTCAAACCCTCTTGTTTTATAGACAGGAAAAATTACTAATTGACAAAGAATAATTAACATTTAGACCACGATTAAAAGTTTATAATATACTTTTTCCAACTCTTTCTCATTTTATACTTACAACTCAGTCAAGTAAGAACTATGGTTATTATCCCATTTTTACAGATGAGGAAACTGGGGCTCTGTGATAGTAATGGCAATTAAAGATTCCCCTGTATTGGCTTGGTTTTCAAATTGATTGTATTAAAACCCAGAGTTTGTTAATCCCACCTGTGGGATGGGCTTGTTGATGTGAAAAGAAAGTCCTGAAGTGGGAGGAGCTGGTGATGTAGATTTGGAGAGACAAGAGAGAGGCGGAAGTTCTTTTTGGAAGCAGCACCTCGTGAAGAGGGAGAGACTAGGGAATTGCTGGTGGCCGCTTTGAATTGCCCTGGACTTTTGAGACCTGCCCCCTGAGCTGCCAAGGACTGAGGAGACATGGCTGTTTTGCTGGTACTTTGTCTGTCTGTTTTGATGTTATTTTGCCAGATTTGTCCACTGGTGAAAGACTGTCCTGTTGAAGAAGTCCTGGAACCTGGCATTTGGTTAAGAAGGCCTGAGACTGTCCTGCAGACAGAGAATGAATACTGTCCACTGGTGAGGGACAGTACTGAGAGTGAATACTGTCCACTGGTGAGGGACAGTACTGTTGTTGCAGGGGTCTGGGAGCCTTTCTGTTGGTTCAGAAGCCCTGAAGAAGGATTTTCTTGTTGTATGTTTACAGAAATCCTGGGAGAGGGCTTTGCTAATGTGTTCAGGGGTTCTAGGACTGTTCTACAGACAGAGGATAAATTCATGAAGGGACTGGCAATGTATCTTATGGCCTTGCTAAGCCTTGTCTCTCCAGGAACTAAGATTGCTGAGAACTTGCCTCGTGTCAAGATGAAGAAAAGACCTCCATTTGGGTATTAAGTGCTGTGTTTAAACTTGATGTAACTCTGGGGTAGATTCAATTGTGATCCAGGGGTGGGGAACTTTTGACCTTTTTGTGTTCTATGGTTGAGCAAATGAATGTATTTTACTTATGTTTGGAAACTAATCTCCATTTGAGAAGAGGGGCTTTGTGGTGGACTTAATTAAGGTATAGCCTAGGGGTGGAGAAGTATTTGGAACAGAGACTTTGTAATTGATTGAATGATTGGAAAGTCCTGGGGTGGGGTAGGCCTTGGAGATGATTTAATCACACTTAGTAAATGCTGTATTTTGAATGATGTCATGTTTTGATCTTCTCTGTTCTGGGTTTGTTACTGAAACAAATAGAGAGCACCTATGCTGGTATTTTGAACCTGGGAAGTTGCCTTTGCTTGGTATTACATTACAGGCTCAAAGAGTGTTCATGGCTTATCCACAATCACACAACTGCTGAGTATTGGAGTCATAGCTTGGGTCCAGGTCTTCCCTACTTCAAGTCAAGCACTCTATCCATTATGTTTAAGGTCCCCAAACAGGTCAGTGGCAGAACAATGAAGTGGGGGAAAAAAGCCTCAAGCGTTCTTTTCATGATACTGCATCTCTATAAAATTATATTGACTGGGAATCAAATCCAGATCCATTTCTTTCATTCCACCCCCCTTTTCTTTACTGACTCTGCCAGAGAACCACATTAAACAGCTCCTCTGGCTCCTTATTTCAACACCTCCAGCTGTTGTCTGGTCAGCCTTTGTCATACTTTAAGTATATGAATTTTTTTTTAATTTGTCTTCAGGCAATTGTTTACTTCCAGTCCTCAGTCAACATAATTAAGCCTTCACTGAATCTTTAATGATCCACAGATATCTCTCAGTAATTCATATGTCTAGTATTCTAGACCATTGGTCATAGAATTTTAGAGCTGAAAATGACCTTAGCAGTAGAACTACTCAACCTACCAAATGCAAGAGTCTGCTTAAGGCTTTTTACTTAATTTAATTTACTTAATTAAAAAAATAATTTTTTAATTATTTACATTTTGTTCTTCTTTGCACACTCTGTGGTCTAGTCAACCTGGACTATTTAAAGTGCCTGATATTTCATCTCCCACCTCCACACCTTTACACAGGTTGTCCCTCATGCCTGGACAAATCACTAAATTCACTGAACTTCTATTACTTCATTTGAAAAATGGGGGGTTATAACACAACCTCTGCTTAACTGGATTGCTATCAGGAAAGTGCTTCATAAAACTTAATTTTTCACAGAAGCATGATCTCTGAAATGATCTCTCTGTTTACCCTTTAGAACACTTAATTCCCTTCAAGGCTAAGATCAAGTGACACCTCCTAAAAGATGTTTTCTCATTATCTTTTGTATTAGTGATGGTTTGTTCCTCCCCCCCAAAAAAATACCTAGAATTTATTTTGTTTACATATTTTACTCATTGCATGTCCCATTAATAATATATAAGCTCCCTGAAGACAGAGACTATGTCACTATTATCTTTGAATCCCCAAAGCCTAGCACAGGGTCTGACAAGCAGTAGACATTTTATAAATGTTTGTTGAAATAGTATCTCAGATAGATAATTATCTACTTCCTTCTTGAACACTTCCAATGATGAGGAATTCATTATCTTACAAGGAAACCTATTCCAGTTACAGACTACTCTAATCAATAGAGCATTTTTCCTTATATTGATCAAAGTCTTGCCTCTCTATATTGTATATTGTATTTGTCATGCTTCCTTGCATTGATCCAAGTTCCCACTGTCCACATTTTGCCACCATGATTCAACTGCCTTCTCTTTCTGCCCCTTTGGCCCCCTTCTCCCACTGCTCAGTTCTTTCTAGAACTTCCATTTGGAATAAAGGTCAAGGTCAATAATTCTTCATTCTCCAGATTTTGCCACCATATCCCTACAAAAGTGTCTTTCCCCCCCCCTTTGCAGTTTTATATGTTGTCTTTACCCATTTGAATGTAAGCTTCTTGAAGGTGAGGACTATATATTTTTTCACCTGTGTTTGTATCCTCAGCATTTATCATAGTTCTTGGCATTCAGTAAGTGTTTAATAAATGCTTCTTAATTTGATTGTCCTTAACTTCTACCAATTCATCCTATTCATTCCTCTGAGAAAAAGCTCTCTCACTTTTCTTTATAATAGCATTTCAAAACTCTGCTGATGCTAAGCATACCTTCCCCTCTGAGTAATGGGTATGATACAAAGACCACTGATCTCAGTTAAAGGTCTCAGTCTGAGTTCAGGTTCAATATTTACTAATTGTGTGGCACTAGACAAATAACTTAATTCACTGAACTCCCATTACTTCATTTGCAAAATGGAGGTTCTAACACAACCTCTGCTTAATGGGATTGCTGTCAGGAAAGTGCTTCATAAAACTTAATTTTTTTTACAGAAGTATATACATGTGTGTGCATGAGTATATGTATGTATGCACCTTAATATATAAGTACCTTAATGTATTTATTTGTATGTACATACTACACAAACTGATATTATTTTTAGTCATCTCCAGGCTACAATGGATAAAAGTGCTAGATTTGCAGTCAAAGGAAATTCCTGTTTTTGTTGTAATGTCTAATTCTTCATGACTCTATTTGGACTCAGGTGTTCTTGATACTAAATGTAGTGTTCTATCCACCTTACAATTCCTTGTTACTGGAAAAGACTGCCAAACAATGGGAATATCATATAGGAAGTTAATAAACTAATTTAAAGATTTGGGGGAAGAGAGTGACATTATATCTACGTATACCATAGATTAATCTGACAGTGGCATGAAGACAGAATTGGATGGAAGCACTGGAAGCAAAGAAGTGGAAGCAAACAGCCTAACCAGGAACCTATCACAATAGTCTACATGGTGAGTAATGAAAGCCCCTAGACAAGGATGATGGCAGTGGCAACATAGAAGAGAGAGCTGCAAGAAATTCTGCAGAGGTAAGATTGATGGGATGGAGGAAGTGAGAGAGAGAGAAAGGGTTGGTCAGTTGATTGTTGTCCTTCATTCTTCAAGATCAAAAGGACATCACTGTGTTGGGGTCAAGGTACAATGTGTCCGATCAAGGCTGATCAGACCAATACAAGCTCAGAAGGCTCTAGCATAGGTTGGGTACAAATAGTCCATATAAGGAGAGAGGAAAGAACCAAAGAAAACACCAAGTATTCTCCCAAAATTGGTGACAAGCTGAATGGTGGTATAAAGGGCATGAACAGGAAAGTCAGAAAGGGGCTTTGGGCAAAAGATGACTTTGGGAAATACTGAATTTGAAGTACTGGTCAGGAAGTCAGGTACTGATGAACTATAGGTAATTGAAGATATGGTTTTGGAGTTATGTAGAGAATCTTGTTAATTATCCTTCTTTCATATTCCATGCATATTTCTGTCCCTTTTCTGTCGTTCCCATTGTCACAACCTTAGTGCAAACTTAGGAGTCATATTTGTAAAAGTAATAATTATTATTATTGTTGTTGTAGGAATTAAATTACCAAGGGACAGGATATAGAGAGAGATGAGAAAAGGGTCAAGAATAGAATCTTTTAGCAAGGCTCTAGACCTGCTTCTAGATTCTTCTATTCTCCAAATAAGAGCAGGCAGAAGCCCCAAGTTAAAATCTGACCTCAGATATTTACTAGTTATGTCACTCTGAGTAAATCTCTTAACCTCTCTGAGCTGTCTCATTTTATAGATGGGTTTTCTCATCTATAAAATGGTTATAATATCAACACCTATCTTAGACAATTGTGAGGATCAAATAAGATATATAAGTAAAGCATTTTGCAAACCTTTAATATCTATGTAAATTTTTTTTTTTCATGAACTGGACTTTTTGTGGTGACTAAGAATTGGAAATTAAAGGGATGTCGAACAATTGGGGAATGGCTAAACAAGCTGTATTATATGATTGTGATGGAATATTGTTGTTCTATGAGAAATGACAAGAAAGATAATTTCAAAAAAATCTGAAAAGACTTAAATAAACTGATGCGCAGTGAAGTGAACCGAACCAGGAGAATGTTGTATACAGTAAGAGCAATACTGTATGACAAAGTGCTGAGAATAAATAGCTACTCTAAGCAATACAATGATCTAAGACAATGCCAAAGGACTAATGATGAAGCATATTATCCACCTCCAGAGAAAGAACTGATATTGTCTGAATACAGACTGAAGCATCCTATTATTCACTTTTTTCATTTTTTATTCATCTTCTTGTACAAAATGACTAATATGAAACTGTTTTATATGATTGCACATTTATAACCTATATATGATTGCTTTCCATCTCAGGGAAGGGAAAGTGAGGAAAGTACAGAATTTGGGGAATTCAAAACTTTAAAAAATGCTAAAAATTTGTTTTAACCTGGAATTGGGGAAAAATTAAATTATATTTTTAAAATGAGCTAGGGCTTTTATTGTACTGCAAGCTCAGAGACAGTAGTGTGACCTAGCAGTCAAAAACTTTTTTAAAAAGTAATGCTATTCAGGGGCAGCCAGGTAGCACAGCGAGTAAGAGTTCCAGTGTTGAGAAGACCTGGAGATCGAATCCCGGGCTCAGACACTTAGCACTCACCCAGAGACACCTGTAACCGTGTAACGTGTAACCTTGAGCAAGTTGCTTAACCCCAATTGCTTAAAAAAAACAAAAAGTAATGCTATTCTAGCCTATAGTGATTATAGGTGCCCAGCACAGTACCTGGCACATAGTACACAAGAAATGCCCTCTCTGTCTTTCTGTGTGTGTGTCTGTCTCTGTCTCTGTCTCTCTGTCTCCCTCTCTCTGTCTCTCTCTGTCTCCCTCTCTCTCTCTCTCTGTCTCTGTCTCTGTGTCTCTGTCTGTTTCTCTGTCTCTCTTTCTCTCTCCATCTCCCTCTCTCCATCTCCCTCTCTCTCTCTGTCTCTCTCTCTCTCT
>NW_027187313.1:3297531-3308441 GCF_028583685.1 Petaurus breviceps papuanus | reverse complement strand
ACACACACACACACACACACACACACACACACACACACACACACACACACACACACACACACACACACACACACACACACCCTTTCTTTCCTTGGGATATGAGGATTCCATTGTGCTCTTCCTTGACTGGTCAGATCATATCTAGGGTACTGTGTTCAATTCTAGTACCGTATATTAAGAAAGCTATAACTAAGCTATCACACATATAGAAGACCATGAGAAGACTGGAGATCATACACTATGAAGATTAGTTTAAGGGAAAAGAACTGTTTAGCCTAAAAAAAGAGACAGTTTTTCACTAAGGAAATTTCAGTTTCTCAGAGATTCTAATTTAGAACCTCAAAGTCAACCATTCACATGATGATATTCTTAAGGTATTTAAAGAGATTTCAAGTGGAAACAAGATTTACCCTGTTCCTCTTAGCTCAAAGTCAGTGGACAGAAGTTGCAGATAGGCAGGGGCAGGATGATATTAGAAGAAAAGTTCTAATTGAAATAGCTAGCATTTACATAGAACTTCAGGGTTGCAAAACACTCCACAAATGTTATTTTATTTGGTCCTCACAATGACCCTGGGAGGTAGGTGCCATTATTGTCCCCATTTCACAGGTGAGGAAACTGAGGCAAGTAGAAGTTAAATTACTTGGATATGGTTACATTATTAGTAAGCATCTTAGGCTGGATTTGAATTTAGGGCTTCAACTTCAGGTTCAATTCTCAATCCACTGTACAATTTAGCTACTTGAAAATTAGACTTGTCCAAAATTGAATAGGGAGCAGTGGGTTTTCCTCACCCTCATTGGAAGGCCTCAAGCAAAGACAGGGTGACCTCTTGTCTATTTTGTATAGAATTTCTAACCTGGAGTCAGAAAGCTAAGTTCAAATCCTATTTCAGACACTTGTTGTGTGACCCTAAGTTACTCAATGCTCACTCAGCCTCAATTTCCTCACCTGTAAAAGGAGGGAGGGTAGTAATTACACCTACATCAAAACATTGTGTGGAGAAGAAATATTTGTAAAGTGTTTTGCAAATTTTAAGCACTTAAAAGCATATATAACTTAAAGCACATATAAGACACCCAAATTATTATTATCAAATGGTATAGAGGATTATCAATCAGATACATGTTGTACTAAATTTCCTTTGAAATGTCTTTCAACTTTCAGATTCATTGGTACTGTGAGAGGATTCATGGTCAGTTCAGGCTTGAACTGGAAGGACTTTGAGGTCCAATCAACTCTTAAGATGCTAATTCTAGACTTTCTGCATATGCAACTCAGGTTGTCCTTGGCTGAACTCTCAGACAGTAAATTACAGTGACTAAGAAGGTGAAATCTACTCCTGCATTTCTCTCTTTAGTGACTTTTAACTTTCAAAAAGAAATCTTTCTTCCACTGAAATTTCTCCCAGACAAGACCAAAACAGTTTGACTAAAATACAATTGGCACAGAACTTTCAAGTCATTCAAGTCATTGGCAGGTACCTTTTGTTCAAAAAGAAAAAGAAGGGGTGGCCAGGTGGCACAGTGAGTTAGAGCACCGGCCCCAGAGTCAGGAGACCTGGGATTGGTTCTGGCCTCAGATACTTAGCACCCACACAAAATAACTGGCCGTGTAACCTTGAGCAAGTTACTTAACCCCAATTGCTTAAAAAAAAAAAAAGAGAGAAAACAGAAAGCATGAACTTGACTAGACATGGTGATTTCTTCATTTCTTCCATATTCCACCATTATGACCCATTTTCTTTCTTTTTTTTAATGTATCTTCAGTTTTAACTTACTGTGTTCATCCTAATGGAAATATTTTATTACCCTCAACAACAGCAGAAACTCCCTAACCCTATACTGAGGGCTACATGGGTACATCTGGATTGGAGAAAAGAGGTTATTTATATTCAAATCAATATGCAGAATTTAGCACACTTGCAGTTTCCTTGCAAAGAGAATGACAGAAAAAATGCTATTCCTTGTTCCTTTCCTCTTTGCTGTATTATTTACCCCATAGTATTTGCATCACATGGCTTAGAGGAGTGTGATCGAGTAATGATAGGCTTGGTTGACATGAGGGAGGGGAAAATCCAGCTGCATTTGGGCTTGGAGGGGACATCTCAGACAGTTGGCCCAGCCCTCTCCCCCTGTTCATTTCAAGGAAAACAATCAGGAAGTTGGTAATCTCACTTGCACATAATCTTGCTGAGCCCGGCAGCTCTGTTCAGGGCGTTCAAAACCTTTTTGGCCTCTTTAAAGCAGGACAAGGAGAGGGCCAGAAGATCACAGTAGATGCCAAGAGTAAACAAACCAGAGCCCAGAAAAGTCTTTGATTCTCTTCCAATCAGAGGATTTACCACATCTGAGTGGGATCCAGCTGGGGCCAATTTTAGTCTCCCAGCCCAGCTGTATGGGACAGCCAAACTTTAGAAGCTTCAATGAACTCTCAGAGCAGTGGTCAGTCCTTCAACATGGCAGATCTAAATGTCAAAAGATTGAATTTTTTTAAAAAATGGAACTGTGTGTGGGAACAGATTTCCATAAATCCTAGAATGTCAGAAAGGAGACAAGAGAGAGCAGAGGCCTTGTGTAGCTTCTTTAACCAGTCACAGAGAACATGCAGATGCCTTCTGCCAGCTCCAAGAAGGCCTGCCAGCTTCCTCTGCCAGCTTACAGCAGTCCCACTAGCTTTCCCAAGCTGCCCATGCCAAGCTCTGCCAGGCTCCTCTCTGTCAGTCTTGGGGCAAATTTGATGCTTTCCTTTGCTTTGCACCTGCTAAGCATCTCTGCCAGAAATAATAACTCGAGTCTTTTCCATTGCTGCGTAAGGCCACATTAGATAACTCTTGGTGCCAACTGCCTTATCCATTCTCCTTTCCATCTCCTAGAATGCTCAGCCCAATGTTGGAAGCACAAAATTTAAGTAAAATTCTACTTCCCTGTAGGTAGAAAAGGTATCTCAAAGCTCTATCCAATCAGATCCTATCTAACGAGCATTTATTTTTCTTTAATTAATTCACTTATCTTTAGTTTACAACATTCAGTTTCACAAGCTTTTGAATTCTAAATTTTCTCCCCCTCTCTCCCTCCCTTAACCCAACCCCCTCCCCAAGACAGTTGCAATCTAATATAGACTCTACACATACATTCATATTAAACATATTTTCACATTAGTCACATTGTAAAGAAGAATTATAAAAAATGGAACAAACCACAAGAAAGAAGAAACAAAACAAAAAAGATAAAGAGTAATTAGTATGCATTCTGCATTATTATGAATCTGCATTCAGCCTCTGTAATTCTTTCTCTGGATGTGGATAGCACTTTCCATCATGAACCCCTTGGAGTTGTCCTAGAATCTTGGGTTGCTAAGAAGAGTCAAGTCTACCAAAGTCAGTCATCACACGATATGACTGTAATTGTGTACAATGTTCTCCTGGTTCAGCTCCCCTCACTCAGCATCAGTTCATATAAGTCTTTCCAGGCTTCTCTGAAACCCACCTGCTCATTGTTTCTTACATTTCAATAGTGTCCCATTACATTCATGTACCACATCTTCTAACTAACATTTATTAAAGGACTAAAATACGCCTGGTCCTAGGCTAGGCACCAAAACAAAAAATGTAACAATGCCTGGCCTCATGGATCTTACATTCTACTGGAAGGACACATGTATTCAGATAATAAATACAAGGACAGGGAATAAATAATGGAGCTCTAATTTCACTGGGATTGGTATCTCTCAGGTGAGGAAAGCTCCCTCTATGCAATTTGGCACCTTCTTTATAATTTATATTCTTAGAGCGTAACCTAAAGCAGTGATGTCAAACTCACATAGGCAAACCTGCAAAACTTTTGAGTGCAGAAGAACCAGAATAAAATGCCATTTGCAAATGTTAAACAAAATAAATAAAAATACAATACAACATGGATAATATTGATTGGGGTCAGTGAGTCAGACTGCTTTAGGATTATTGTTTTGACAGCTGAAGAGAGGAGTTACTGAATCAGAAAGAGACTTACTCAGAGAGATTAAATCGGAGACTATAACAATAGTTTGGGGGCAGCTAGGTGGCTCTGGGCCTGGAGTCAAGAAGACCTGAGTTCAAATCCAGCCTCAGACACTTACTAGCTGTGTGACCCTAAGCAAGTCACTTAACACTGTTTGCCTCAGTTTCCTTCATCTGTAAAATGAACTGGAGAAGGAAATGACAAACCCCTCCAGTATCTTTGCCAAGAAAACCCCAAATGGAGTCACAGAGTTGGACACAACTGGACAACAATGTAACAATAGTTTATATGAAAGGTGATAATACTCTGAACCAGGTGGGTGGCCGTGTTAGTGTCCAGAAGAAAATGGATTCAAGAGATGTTGAGATAGAATTGACATTGCATTTCAAAGCTTTTCTATTTTCCGAATCCCATAAATGTGACCCTTTAAGCCACAAAAACAGTCATGCCTGGTATGGTCCAACTCACTATTCAAAAGTATGTGGTGCTATGCAGTAGACTGTGTTCCTTCTCTCTGTCCTCCTCAATTTCATGCCTATTTGAGTTATTCTCCATTTCTTGATATGGTTTCCATTTTACTATTGTGTATTTCATTCATCTACATTTCTGGCTGTTTACTCATCTTAGTCTAACTCAGCGTGCATCTGTCAATATGGTTTTGGTACCCTGATTCTTGCCCTATGTCTCTAGACCTCCTGGCAACTCAGAATCTCATGGAGCTGAAATTTTTCTCCCCTAATTGCATTATTTCTATCTATTCTCATACCCCTGGGTTCAGCAGTCCTGCGATATTCTGCTTCCCTGTAAACTAAAGACCAAACACACTAAAGACCAAAACTGGCTAGAGTTTATACAAGCCAGTGATTCTGAATTTAACCCAGATGGCTGATTACCTTCACAACTAACAAAGGGAAACAATCAGTGCTAATTAAGAATTTATGAATAACCATCCTAATGATTGAATTGATGATTCCACATTACCATTTACACATTCAGAAGGCTGATAGCTCAAAAATTAGCTCAAAATCACATTACATCTAGGAATCTTCTGAGCTCTGACCAAGTGAACTTAAGAAACTCTGTACAACATTGGTGTCAAACTGAAATAGAACAAAGACCACTAAGCTGTTCATAAGGATCCCTGCTGTGACATGCTGGCTTGTTGATTTTATCTATTCCATTTTTATTTATTTTGTCATTTATTTATTTAGTCAATTTAAAAAATTTATTTTGTTAAGTCATTTCAACCCAGTCTGGGTAGACAGCATTCATCCCAAGGCAACCATGTTCCAATATTTCTGACCAATGAATATCTGAACACTTCCATTGACAGGGTCTTCACTACTTCAGAGGCAAGCTATATGAATACAATGGAAAGGCAAATAGCAACACCAAAGGCAAACCAATAATTCAAGTCAGAAGTTTAAAAAGTATTGAGCTCAAATCTCTCCCTAAAACTTCTAGTAATCATAGGAAAAGTTGATTCCACTCACTGTACTTTGGAGTGATACAAGACAAGGCAGCAGCCTCTTCAACACACAACCACAGAACTATAGTGCTACAAAGGATCTTATACATTATCCTGTAAAACCTATTATATTACATAAAAGGAAACTGAGAGCCAGATTGTTAAAAAAAAAAAAAACTTGTTTAAGATCATAAAGCTACTTATACTATAGTAAAGGGGTGGGAAACCTGTGGCCTTGAGGCCTTCTAGGTCTTTGAGTGTGGTTGAGAACTGAGTCTAAGTTCTATAGAACAAATCCTTTTATTAAGGGGATTTGTTCTGTGAAGTCTCGATTCAGTCAAAGGGTCACACTTGAGGACCTAGAGGGTAACATGTGGTCTCATGGCTGAAGGTTTCTCACCCAGAGTTTATACTGGATCTCAGGTCTCCAAATCCAATAGTTCTTTAACATAGATAAAGTCCCTTCAGTCCTCCAGGCTTTCTAGGTCTACTGTCTTTACCTCTTAACATTCACATTGCTGTACACCTAGCCCCAAACTACAGACCACAGCCAAACTGAGTTCAATCACTGATACACAAAGTACTCTGGGACTTGACCCAAATGTACAGATCCAAGAGCCATGTCCCGATAGATAATTTATTCAAAGAGTACAAATAGGTAGATGTCGGAAAATATAAACATTTTTTTTCAAAAGAAAAATGGAAAAGTACAAATACCTAAATCAATCAGCAAACATTTATAGTGTCTTCTCTGTACCAGGCATCTATGCTCAATTCTAGGGATACAAAGAAAAAAGCAAAATAAACAGTCCCTTCCCCCAAAGAGTTTACATTTGGAGACAAACATATACACATGTAGGCATATGCAGTGTATATAAAATATAGGTACAGGGTAATTTTTGAGGGGGAAATGAACTTGAAACTTGGAGAAATTATGAAAGGCCTCATGAAGCATTTGAACTCAGTGCTGAAGAACACTAGGGATTCTAAGAGGAAGAAATTTGAAAAATGAATGTTCCAGGGATAGAGAACAGTCAGTGCAAAGTCAGGTAGATGGGAGATGGACTTTTCAAAGGTCGATGTGGTTGAACCATAGAGACCATATGAAAAAAAAATCATTAAGAGTAAGAGAAATGGAGAAGAAAGCACCTGAGTTTTCACCTCACAATATGCAAATTGGCAAAGATGCAAAAACAGTTGGTGTTAGAATTATGGAGAGATAGGCATATTGACACCCTATTCATGGAGCTGTGAAGTCATCCAACCATTTTGAACTTTGAGTTGCAACTAATGCACCCAGCAATCCTGTAGTTGAATTTTCAGTAGTGTCTGACTTTTTGTGACCTCATTTGGGGTTTTCTCGACTAGATCTGAACTCTTCTGTCTTCCTGATTCCAGACTCAGCACCTCTATCCACTGTTGCCCAGCAATCATTCTCCTAGGTAATTGTCCTTTATGGATTTAAGACTGAAGGTAAATTGTAGAAAAGGTGCTTATCTGCATTAGAAGGGGGTGTTTCTTTAGTAGAAGTTCCAGATACTGATGAGATCAAGAGATCCAGACAAAAACAATCAATTGCCCTCCTAAAGCAAATAATCCAAAGGAATTAGTAGAATATAGACTAAATAAACTTTTGTCAGATAATCTACAAGGAATGTTTCTGTTCAGTTTTTTTTCAGAGGTGCCTGGCTCTTCATGAACACACTATTGTATATAGTAAAACTGCTATGGAAAAATAGCACACATCCCACACTGACTTACAAATTAATTTTTGAAACATCACTGCTCACAATTTGGGTACTATGTGTTATTTTAATAAAGAGTTCTATTTTTACCAAAAAAAAAAAAAACCAATATTGAAAGGATTATGTGCTAAATCGTGCTCTGAGCCTAAAGTGTGGAAAGCCTCATCAGCCTGTCTATGCTTACAATGACTATATTTCCCAAACTAAAATAGGGACAAATGAATACTTTGGGTTATTTGGTTTGGGAGGGCAATTGATTGTTTTTGTCTAGATCTTTTGATCTCATAAGTATATAGAACTTCCACTAAGGAAATACCCTCTTTCAATGCAGATCATAACCTTCTCTACAATTTATAGTCAGTCTTAAATCCCTACTCTGGGCTCCTGCCCACAGTCAGGTTATATGACCTGCCCACAGTCAGAAATCCTGTATCAGTCTGAGAACAGGCTTGATCAAAGGTCTTCCTGTCTCTGAAGTGAGCTTTCTGTTCCTAACTCTAGACTGTTTCATTGTGGAGACAATAGGACAGAATATTTGAAATAAGGAATGTTCTGGAAAATTTGAGATATGATCTAACCATAATTAAAATAACTACACATTCCCAATTTTTCAGAATGGCCACGAGTTTAAGAGAAAAAAAATGCTTTTAATGATTTTTTTTGTTTGTTTTGTTTTCATTTTCTGCAATAGGATTAACCTTTTGTTAGATAACATGTCCTTTTGAAGTTGGGAAAATATAGGTATGATAGCCTTAACACACAAAAGTCATTCTGAAGAGGAGTGGCACAGTGAATAGAGCACCAGCCCAGGAGTCAAGAGGACCTGAGTTCAAATCCAACCTCAAACACTTACTAGCTGTGTGACTCTGGGCAAGTCACTTAACCCCAATTGCCTCCCCACACACACAAAAAAAGCAAAAAACCATTCAGACTGCCTATGGGTAGCACTTGCTGTTCATCTGACCTTAGGTAAGTCACAAGCTTTTAGCCTCTGTTTCACAGATAACACCCAGGAGGCACCGGAGTTCTGGGTCTCAGGCAGACAGCTTCAGAGGGGTTAATAATCAGCTTTATTCTAGTCTAGTCTTCTCAGATGGTTGCTGGGAGAACCAGCTCCTACATTATTCCCTAATCACCCTTCTCGCAGGGGCCTGTAATAAAGGAGGGGCAACTACCCCTACATCTAGATGTGGTCAATAGAGACAAGCACAGCTTGTGCAGCCCCCTAAATCCCCTCAAGCCTCAATGGGGGCTGGTTGAGGTATGCACAGATTTCCCTATGGGTTCTCCATGGCTTTCCCTGTGGGTTCCCTGTGGTTTCTCCCCCTCTGACCCACTCACTGACCATGCCCACCTCCTTTATAGAGCAACAGACAAAGAAGGCATCTTGCCAACATTAAGGTCACAGGTTATCTTTAGCAATATCATCATTCTGCTTAAGCATAGTAAATATTACATTATGTCACCCCTTATATTACAACTCAGCCTCAGTAGGACTGTTTGTCACTACAATTCTGAGAACTACTATCTAGAATCCTCAGGGCTATTCTGGGAGTTATTATGAAATACCTGGAAACCAGACATTCCCAAGCCATGTATCCTAAGAAACTAACTCTAAAAAGGATAACAAAATTCTCCTTACATACAGTCTCCCTTTCCCCATCTGTGAAATGGGGATAATAAGGACAGTTCTATCTACTTCACAGGCAGCTAGGTGGCTTGATGGATAGATGGCTGGGCCTGAAGGTCAGGAAGACTGATCATCCTGAATTCAAACCTGAAGAAACAACTAAACAATAACAATATATCTCCTTCACAGGCCCTCTGCAGAAATTGAACCAGATTATGTGTATATAGAGTTCTGTAAACCTTTAAGTGCCATGTAAATGGGCCTTGATGTTGTTATCATTTACCTGGTGATAGCTACCAAAATTGTTGACCAATACATAAGAGAAATTACCCCATTTCCTTGCAAACCCAAGTCTTTTAAGTGGATACTTTAATGCAAAAGCATGACTTAGGGTCATAGGATTTAAAACAAGAAAGGACCCTAGAGATCAATCAGCAAACATTTATTTGTATATCTACATTTAAATTTACGTTATATATTTAATATATATATAATATAAAGTATTATATAAGTGCCTGACTTAGGCACTGTGCTGAACAGTTGTAGATACAAGGAAAACCAAATACAGTCTCTGTCCTCAAGAAGCTTACACTCCAATGAGTGTGACAACACGGAAATAAACAGATGTGCCTGAGACAAATGTAGAGTAGACTGAAAGTACCCAGGGGAGGGGAGAGCCTCTAGCAGCTGGAAGAAGGGGTTAAATAGAGTTTAATCCCCTCAATTTTACAGACTAGGGTTCAGAGAGTTTAAATGAATTCTTCAAGGATACACGGCTCATCAGTGAGATGCCAACGCAGATTCTCTGACTTCAAACTCAGTGCCCTTTCCATTACCTTACATGTCTTCTTGATTTAATAATGATTTGCCTTTCATACACTTTTTCGGGAGTACATCCATCACGGAAAGTTAATTCTCCCCATCGTTTTCACCAGTGGATGAGAAACAGCAAAGCAAAGGTGAGTGGAGGTGGGTAAGTAGTCACTGGGTCAGTCCACATTTGCTCTCCAAGTTACAGCACTACCATATCTAAACACCCAATAGATAATTAGAGTCTAAATTCTTCTTAGTTGCAATGTTCCAGGTGTCATTAAGATGACAGCAAAGGAAACATTTTTCTAAATAAGTTTGCAATATATGATTTTTTTTCTTTTTTAATTAAACTTCAGCAGGCTGACTAATGCATCAAAACCCAGGTACAGACATTCAAATTCTTCTAGATTCCTTGACTCAGCTAAGTACAAGAAAGCTGGGTTAGCTCATTCTAGCGATTGTGTGGGGTTGGATTAAGTGTCCCCACAAGACCCTTTATGACCACTCAGAGCAGGTACAGTTTCCTCTATTAAGGCTTCCACCCATCTGTATTGCTCAGTCGGCACTTTCCATCTTGGCGCTCTCTCTATTAATCAGCAGGCATGCGTACGCGCACGCTCGGACACACACACACACACACACACACACACACACATCCCCCCCACACAAACACCCTTTGGGTTGTGTTTGGTTTTCTTTTCTTTCTTTTTTTTTTTTTTTGGAATGCAGCTCCCCTTCAGAGCAGGGAGCAGGGCTAAGAACAGTGAAGTACTAGATGGAGTCAGCCAGCACAGGTGGTGGGAAGAGGGCCATTATGATGAGTCATGCATCCTGCACTTTTTATTGAAAACATTTTCTCCTTCATTGATAAAATGACAGGATTTATGAACTGGAATTCCTCTAGGCTGATCCATTTATCAGTACTCCCCAAAATGTTTGTTAAAGGTTTAAAGCACCTTTATACATGTGTTCCCATATCTAATTTACAACCAGTTTGGGGGAAATTTACCTTTTGAGTTTAGTCAGAATATTTTATGCTTCCTATTCCATTCCCTCTTTGTCCTGTGCTTTGGAAAATATGGTGGCAATCTCTGTTTATGAAGAGAATCTATTTTAAGAAAGTAAGTACAATTTTTTTGTAGCTGGTCTGACTCAGGCAGACACTTCATCCTGTCTAAACAGGGTCCATGGTGGATGACACATTGGCAAAGGCTTCTGTAGGACTGCTCTCTCTCTCTCTCTCTCTCTCTCTCTCT
>NW_027187313.1:3259383-3297431 GCF_028583685.1 Petaurus breviceps papuanus | reverse complement strand
CTCTCTCTCTCTCTCTCTCTCTCTCTCTCTCTCTCTTTCCTTTCTTTTTCTTTTTTCTTTCTTTCTTCCTCCCTCCCTTCCTTCCTGTCTTTCTTTTTTCTTCCTTCCTTTCTTTTTTCTTTTTCTCCTTCCTTCCATCCATCCTTTCTTTCTTTCATTAAGATGTTCTTTCTTTTAAATGATTAATATTGTGGCAGAAATTATTCACTTTCATGGAAGTAAAGAGGATTAAATTTGTTTCAAAAAATTCACATTCAATGAAATAATCAACAAATTCAGTCCCTACCATGTGCCAATCTCTGGTCTATGCACTGGAGAGAAAAAGGAAAAAAAAAAAAGGTTTTGCTCTTAAGGAATTTATATTCCACTGGATGGAACAACATGTTTGCTGATAAGTGAAAGTAAAAATGAATGCACAAATATAATCTATATCAAATTGCTTGCCTCCTCAGGGAGGGGGGAGAGGAGGGAGAGAAGACAATTTGGAACTCAAAATTCTAAAAAGTGAATGTTAAAAATTGTTCTTATATGTAATTGGAAAAATGTTTTTTAAAAAATAAATAAAGAATAACTTATTTTGTTTTAAAAAGTAAAAGCAAAATATAAATGAAGTCAATACTTGACTGGGCAATAGAATAGGAAAAGGGGAATAAAGTATAATAAGGCTAGAAAGGTAGGTTAGGGTCAGGTTGTAAAAGACTTTAAATAACAAGGAAGTTTACACATGATTCTAAATGTAACAGGGGACTACTGGAGTTTATTGAATAGAGTGAGTGGTATGATCCAACCTGTACAATAGGAAAATTGCTCCATCAAATTTAGTAAAATAATAATAATATCTACTATTTATATAATAATTTGAGTTTTGCAATGTACTTTACACATGTTATCTCATTTGATCCTTACAAGAACCCTGTGAGGTAGATCCTATTATTATTCCTAATTTATAGAAGAAGAAACGGAAACAAGGAGACTTGTCCAGGGCCATACAGCCATATCTGAGTCAGGATTTGAACTTGGGTCTCCCTGATTCCAAGTCCTGTACTTTATTGTAGAGGGGGAAAGCTTGAGCCATTTATAATGCTATTGCAATAGCTCGGACAAGAAGTAACAAAGGCCAGACGCAGTGGCATTAGCTGTATGAATACAGTTAAGGGATTAGATATGAGATGTTGTAGGCATAAGCAATAAAATTCAGTGACTAATTGTATATGTGAGGTCATGTATAAAAGAAGAATTGACTCTATCATGTCCCCATTGTATAGACCCAATTCAACATTTATTAAGTACCTGCTGGCTACCAGGTACTGTGCTAGGTATTGGGAATACAAAGATGAAGACATGCTCTATACTCAAAGAGCTTATATTTTCATAGAGAAATGCAACAGGAATGCAGATAAGCAAAAAAAAAATGTCCAAATCAAAACGAGAGTAAATTTGGTGGGAAGTTCTATGGATTAAGAGGCTCAGGAGAGGTCTTGTGAAGGAAGGTAACACTTGAGCTGAGCCTTGAACAGAACTAGGAGTTCCCAGGGGCAGAGTTGGGGAGGGAGAGCATTCCAGATACTGGACACAGCCTGTGTGATGATATGTAAGCAGAAGAAGAAGCCAGAACTGAGGAGAGGAAATTACTTATTCAGTTCCACAAAATTATGTAGTAAAGTCAGAATCTGAACTTTGGTCTCCAGGCTACCATTACCTGATTGAGCTCACTCAAATGAATGTCCATTTTGCTGGCCTTTGAGAATGACCCAACAAGATGAGGTCCCCAAAGCTGAAGTAGAGTGGGGGACTTACCTAGATGCTCAGCTAATTTAGGGAAGAGGTTTTGCTTGACTTTTAAAGATAGATGGCTCAACCAGAAATCTGTTCTGATGCGAAGAGAAGCCTGCGGCTCACTCTTTGCTCACACACAGCACTCCTAACTTCCATTCTTAAGTTGCTAGAGATTTTCCCATTTTTATCCTCTCCCTTTAGAGGAAAAAAAAGCTCCATTGGCAAATAGGAAACACCTCCTTCCATGGCAAAATTCTCTGCTATCCTCTACACAGCCCCAAAGAAACAATAACAGAGAGTATCATAATATAATCCAATTCCATCTATCAAACATTTATTAAGCACATCCAGGTTCTAAGAATACAAAGGCAAAAACCAATATAAGGCCTACCCTCAAGAAACTTACATTCTTTTGGAGAGGCATAATATGGAAATCACTTTTATATACATAATAATTTGAGGCACAAGGAACTAGTAGTAATGATGAAATCAGGAAGGGCTTTCTGTAGGAGATAGAGCTAGAACAGAGCTTTGAAGGAGTCTGGGAATTCTAAGAGCTGGACGTAAGGAGTAAATGAATTTTAGGCAAGAAGAACTATGAAAGGTACCAGAGCAGCAAATGGATGACCACATTCTAGGTATAGCAAATTCACCAATTTGGCTATAGTATTTATACTATTTGTAGTACACGCAAAAATGAGTATTATAACCAGGAAAGGTGTCTATTTTATCTTGGAATCTCTAGGAAGTAATCAAAGTAACTGGAGCAGTGGCATGGCATGGTCAGATTTGTGCTTTGGTAACATTATATTGGCAGTAGCATAGAGAATAGAGTGGAGAGAAAATTGACTGGAAGCTGAGAGTTCCAACTGGAGGCTGTTGAAAAAGTCCAGATGAGATGACCTAAGAGCTAGAACTGGGATGGTGACCTTATAAGAAGAGAGGAGAGGATAGATGAGAGACATGTTTTAGAGGCTGATTGCAGAAGTATTGACAACTTGTTGGATATGGGTGGTGGGAGAGACAAAGGAAACAGGGATAACTCCAAGGTTGTGAACCTTTTGAATTCTTCTTAACTTTGAATCTTGAAGGTACCATTGGATATTGCTTAATTTCTGCCATCAGAATCATTATTTTGTTCCAGATTTGAAAGCTATTTCTTCCTGGGATGATATGTAATGGACATATTGGATGACTGAAAGGATGATGGTGCCTGTAATAAGCAGAAATAAGGAAAGTTTGGAAGAAGCATAGACTAATGGGGAGAGAAAATGAGTTGAGTTTTAGACATGTTGAGTTTGAGATACCTATGGATATCCAGATGGAAATGCCCAGCAGATAGCTGGTGAGACAAGACTTGGAAGGGGGTCAGGAGAAAGACCAGGGTTGGATATAAAAGATTTAGGAATTTAACCGATGGGAGCTAATGAGCTTACTAAGAGGGAGAGTATGTTGAGAAAGAAAAGAAGAGAAAAATGAGAGACATGTGGTGCTGGGTCTGAAGAAGAAGGACCTGAGTTCGAATCCCCCCTCTGCTCTCTATGACCTTTGTGGTGTTGGGCAAGTCAATTAACTTCTCTGGGCCTCAGTTTTCTCATCCATAAAATGAGGAGATGGAACTAGACGGCTTCTGAATCCCCTTCTGGTTCTGGTTGTGTGATCCAATGATTTGCATCAGAAAGCAAAAACTATTTTGGAGTTGAGGGTAGAGCCACCAAAAACCAATTCCCAAGAACCCTATCATGATATTTTTGACTCAGGAACTTCTGGACCAAAGGCATATTCCTATATATGAGTTTAACTCAATTTATTGAGTACTTATTAACACCTACTATCTTCAAGGCACTATGCGGAGTGCCAGAACTACAAAATGAAAATGAAAAATTCCTACTTCCAAGAGCCTTCCTTATGACTGGAGAGATACACCATTTAAACAGATACCATGTAAACAAGTACAACATAATCAGGGGACAAGGGGAGAAGTACTGATTATTTGGAATATGATATATATTAGGCTAACCTAGAGACCAGGCAAGAAAATCCATGGCACTAGGTCATAATATAAAGATTCCAAGGGAAAGCAACATTGTAGACCTTCTCTTTGTTCCCCTTCCCAAATTCCTTTATTTCTCATTCTGCATGATAATATAGTGGGGCTATCAGAGGGCCCCCTGTTTTACTGGATGAGGGCACCTCTCATGGAGCCACACATGTGCTCTAACTCCTTGTCTGGGACGTGAATCTTTCTGAGATGACATAGGGTATTAGTGATTGGTCCCTAGCAATTTTCACCACAGAAGATAGGAACTTGAGAGTAAGGAGAATGGACTCATGAAGGGAGGAGATATTCACTCTGTGTTCTATAAAGGTTTCTAGGAGAAATAGCTTTGATCTCTTTTCAGATGCTTCCAGAACTTTCCTTCACTTGTCTTTCCATCAAGGGAGATGGGGAGGGGGATGTCTCTCCTCTCTCTCCTCCCAAGAAATCCCAGTGACAATAACATCAAAGATCTTCAAAGTGGCCCTAGTCACTGGGGACCAATTTGGAGTTCTCAGTGTCATTTCAGAAAGGTACATATTCCTCAATGAGGAGCTCCATGAGAGGTGTTCCAGTCCAGTATATCAGGGGTTTCCCTGGTCATTTCTGATACCCTAACATCCTTGGGGTAATAAGAGGCCTCTGTAAAGTGAAAGAAATTCCTTTAATGTAGTATTGCAAAGCTGATGCAGGCAACATCATCCCCTAGAATTCTCAAGAATTCTCACTGGGATGCCTTTTGTTAAGTTCCTTTGATATTTATCCTTTATCCTCCAGCGATTAAGGGATACTTCTGAGAATGGAATATGGGGTGGTTAAAAGGAAACCTTTTGAATATACTCTGTTGGAGACAAAAAAAATAACTCATTTAGAAAGGTCCAATGGTGTCAATATGTGGTAATGGAAGCAAAGGGTTTAACTAGATTATCCTACCACCATCATACTCTTTGCTACTCCTGGGGCTATTTCAACCTGAAATTACCTGAAGCTAGCAATAGGCCTTCACCAACACTTGAGAATGAATGAATGAATGAATGAGTGAATGAATGGATGGATGGACAGAGAACAATGTTTCCAAATCATTAGAGTGAACAAAAATTAAGACAGCTTCTAGAAATCTTCCAGACCACGTTGTATAGGATCCACCTTTAAAGTTACCACCCTGTTTTCCCACACAAAGGAACATTCATAAGTCATAAATCATAAATCATAACATGGGGAAGGGGATGAAGGGAGGATGAATTCAGTATTTTTAAGAACACATCAAAGGAAATAGCCTCAAATTGAATCATTAGACAAGAAAGTCAAAGCACACCCAAGGAGGAAGTGTTTGTTCATAGAAGAGAAAGACAGAGAAAGAGACACAGAGACAGAGAAAGTAAACAGGAGCTAGAACTCAGGAGCATGGTAGTCAGGAGAGAATTATGGGTTCTCTCTGAAATGAGTCATGTGGGGAAAGGATAGTCCCACACCACTGGATAAAAAAATCAATTTCCCACCCATCATAAAAACACAAACAGCTGCCGCTTAGAAGTTCATTTGTAAGCCTTTAATTTCAGAGAGATATGCAGCAAGAGACAGCAGGTTCACTCCATCAAAGGGAGCAAGGGATGTCCTTGTGCATTCCATCTGGATGCTAAGAGTAGAGATGGGAAGGGAGAAAGTGGAAGAGACCTATAAAACCTTGGGGTGTGGCAGTGATGGAAAGACTGAGGGCAAGAAGACTTGGGCTACATCATCATCTTTCATTAAGTTGACTGACCCAGTAATTTTCCTAGTTAATGGAAGCCTTGGTTTTCTCCAAATGAATACCAGGGATCCATCAGTGAAAAGCAAAGAACTGAGGCCAGCATCCAGATATATGTCAGGGAAGATAGGGAAGGTATCTGCTTTGCCTCTAAGAATCAGGGGCCTATTTTTTTTTAGCTGAGGCAATGTAAGCTTTTCAGAACATAATTATAGATAACAGTAGAATTAGATGCTAAGAAAATTCAATGCAAGATCTCTTCAAGAATTCAAGAGAGAACTCTGTCACTCTTCAGAGTCAGGGCCCTTAATAGAAATGGAATCCCAAAATATTTTCAGCACTTCTCTCTACTAAAGGAAAGGGGGATCATTAGGACTCAGTATAGGTTCATTAGGAAATGGTAGATCAGGAAATTTTTATGAATATAGTACACATGGATTTTAGTAAAGCATTTGCAAAAGTTCACAGCATGTCCTTATAGATAATATGGATATGGTCCGGGAAGATAGGACAGTTGGGTGAACTGGGGACTGGTTAAGTGACTGAACCAAAAAAATATCTAGTGTCAGTCTGGAAGGAGGGCTCTAGTGGAATTTCATAGCTCTGTTTCCTCCAACATTTCTATCAGTGACTTTGCAGATGACATAAACCTGGGAGGGATATCGAATATGTTGGATGACCAAATCAGGATCCAAAAATATCCTACCTGGCTGGAACAATATACTGATTTAATTAGATAAAATTTAATTTTGATAAAAGTAACATCTTACATGTGGCTTTAAAAAAAATTCACTGTGGAAATACAAATTGAAGACCAGAGAAATGATTTAAGCAGCAATACATATGGAAAAGACCTAAGGGCAGTAGTTGGCTGCAACCTAACTGTAAGCAGCATAATGTGATGCATGATGAAAGCTAATGCAATCACAAGCTGGCTTAGTAAAAGTACAACATTTAAAATGTGGAAGGTGACAGTAGTTTCTTTACTCTGTACTGACAAGAGCTCACCAGGGGGTAGCTAGGTGGTGCAGTGAATAGGGCACCGGCCCTGGAGTCAGGGGGACCTGAGTTCAAATCCAGCCTCAGACACTTAACACAAAAATGAGCCATGTGACCTTAGGCAAGTTACTTAACCCCAATTGCCCTCCAAAAAGCAAAAAAAAAAAAGAGCTCACCAGGAGTATTATGTTGCTATTTGACTGTCACTGACTGTCACCGTTTAGAAAGGAATATGTGTGGGTAGTTCCTGGACCTTTCAAAATCACTAACTACCCTTCCATACCTTCCCATTCTATGTGATAGGTAAAATCTTCTATAGACAAACTTCCCAGTTCATCAGAAAATCTCCTATGGTTCTTTTCATATCTTCTCCTGGGGTAGGGTGGTAGAGCAAAGTATCATTCAGACTATGCATAAACTCTTTCAATCTCACCTAACTCCTTTTCCATTACTCAATAATTGTTATTCCACTTTTCAGTATCATTATTGGTAGTAATGCTGCAGCCTATTATAACTCCTCATTTATCTTTCTATTTTCCTGTTGCCTCATGGGTTATGTGTATTTTAGATTCTTCTCAATTCAGTTCAGCTCAGTAAAAACACCTCTACTCCTGGCGTGCTAATGGGACATTTTAGATAGAAGTTAAGAACAATTAAAAAGCACTTCCCTGATGTCAACAAACTTACAGTGTGATTCAGGACAAGGCAATAAGTAATCATACAAAAAGGTAGAATCAATTGTATGCAAAATGATTCAGAAACTACCAACAAATACATGTTACCACAGAACATAAATAGGCCTCAATTTCTGATATTTTGATTTGCCTTGTCCCCATCGCATCTACTTTTTAACCATGTCATATTCAACCCCCAAACAGGAGGATTTAGATTGGTCCCAGGGGAGAGGCTCAATCAGGTTCAACTGATTGATAACTAAGAACTTGAGTTGTTTCCATGAGATGCCCTGGATGACCACTATTCATTGGCTGCATTTGATTTAACTGCTCAAAAGATCAAAGAATTATTTGTTTCAGCTTGGCTTCTCTGCTGTTTGTTTTCCTGAGTGCAGTTACAGAAATGGTGTGTGCATGTATACATAGACATACACAAATATCTACACATATTTGCATATATATGCATATATAAATATATTCATATGTATACCCATGCCACTCTGTGGATAAAGTGCTGGGCCTGGAGTCAGGAAGACTCATCGTCATGAGTTCAAATCTGGTCTCAGACATTTACTAGCTGAGTGACCCTGGCCTAGTTATTTAACCCTGTTTGCCTCAGTTTCCTAATCTGTAAAAATGAACTGGAGAAGGAAATGGCAAATTGCCCTAATATACAAGAACATTAATAAAATCTAATAATATGAGAAAATTACAAATGGGATCACAGTGTCAGACCCATTTGAAACAACTAAACAACAACAAAACATATGACATTCTATATGTGTTTGTATATATAAAATGTATGCATATATACATGTGTATGTGTGTGCCATAATACATATGTGTACGAGGCAGCTGGGTGGTGTAATGAGTAGAGCACTGGACTTGGAGTCAGAAAAACCTGAGTTCAAAAATGGCCTTGGACATTTACTAGCTTAGTGACCCTGGGCAAGTCACTTATCTTCTGTCCATCTCAGTTTCCTCATCTGTAAAATGTAGGTAATAATAGTACCTACTTCCCAGAGGTAAATGAAGATAAAATGAGATAATATCCATGAAGTGCTCTGCAGACCTTAAACTTGTTGTTACATTTGAGTCTCCCTCCTTCCCAGGTGTTTCTACTTCTCTGGGATCTCTTGTCTAGACCCCGTTCATTGTATTTTCTCTGTGATTATTCTATTATCTCCCACCCTTCCTGACATGGAATGAGCCAGTGTTCATCATCATGAGAATCCCCTTGTTTCTGATCAGACTGTCCTTGACCTCTTTACTTTCCCTTGGTTTTATGAAGAAAACATTACCACATGAATCACAGACCAAACCACTAATTCAAAAGCCTGGGTGACTGGTAACAGATAACTGAAAAGTAAGTAGGACTCTGCCTCAGCCCCGTTTTCCTGCCCTGAAAAATGAATGTTCATGACAGGGTATTCACTCAGCTTCATTCTCTTCTTCCTGTGGTCCTTCCCCACCCACCTCTATCTGAACCTTTGTGCAAAAGTTAATCTTTCGAACTAAGTCAATCAGTCCAAGGCTGATTTCAGGCTGAGGCTTAGGGGGATCTTGCCGTAGCCAGCAACCTCATTTAGCTGGAAAGTCAGCCTAAAAAGGCACGAGAGCATAGATTTTCAATTCCCTTTCTCATTCTCTTTGTCTATGCTGCATTTGGAGACATGCCCATGCACTGATGAACTGTTGTATTCTGCTTTTTGCATTCTACTTTGTTTATGGGGAGTAAGAGAGATTTGTGGACATTGAGATGAATTATAGCAAAAACCGTGACCATTCTTTACTGTTCTGTTTGATGAGTGCTGGAAACCCATGGACATCTAGAGGAATTATTTGTAGAAAATGAGCCGTGGTGGCAGTTTGTATGATGAACTCTGGGAGAAGAAATAAATTATGGTCAGGAACGGCCTGGACGTTCGTTATTCCTGATGGAGCAGGGCCCCTTGTTTGGGTTTTGAGGTTGTTGTGATGTATGTACTGCCAGCAGAAATTCCTCAAGCCCTTTGAAACAAAATAAACTCTGAGAGCTGAAGGTGAGGGCTGAGTAACTAGCTGTCCCACATTGGAGGGAAGTTACTTTCCTTGTTTTGGTTTTCAAGTTTATGACACAATTGCTCAAATCACTTGGGCATTGAGGTCCTTGAAGTTTAACACCTTTAACTCACCCATTAACACTGGAGTGTTAATGAATTGTATGGAGTTGAATTAGAACACCTAATCCCTTTGAGTATCATAGAACCGTAGGATTTAAGAAGTATGGAGGAACCTCAGACGTCATCTGATTCAACTCATACTTGATGCATGAATCCTCTTGGCCCCATTTCTACAAAGTGGGCATGCAGCTTCCATATCTCTAACATATTAGATGATAGAACTGGAAGGATCCTTAGGTGCTACTGTTTTCAACATCTTGGTATTGTTTTATAGATTTAAGGAGATCTTATGATTAACCTCAGAGAGCAAAGGGACCTTGGAAAAGATATATTCTGCCCACCTCATTTTATAAATGATGAAACTAAGTTTCAGAGAGATTTGGTGATTTGTCCAAAGTTTCACAGATAGATCAGGGATTTGAATCCACATTCATGGATTCCAAATGCAGTACCTTTTCTGTTACATCAAAGATGCTTTCAACTTGCTTTTTCAAACGACAATTGTTCTGTTTTTTAAAGCACTATTTTCCAGAAAATTCTTCTTATCTTATCTTTGAGAGAGAAAACTTTCACATGTGGAGGGTATAATCAGGAATAGGCTGGTCAACCTACCTGGGCAGAAGTTCCGAAATGATAATCTTATGAAAGCTAAGGGCATTATTTTGACCTTAAAGGCATTTCCCTCTACAAAGTATGGACTCCTTTAATAAGGGACATTGGAGAAGAGGCTTCAATCATTTCAATGGGGATGCTGCTCTTTGTGTAGAAAATGTCTTCAAGGCCAGGACAAAGACATTGTAAGGTCCACCAGGGCTCTTGGTCGCACCCTCTACATACTCATTGGTACTATTTCTGATTTCTTGAGCCATTTAGTTTTAATCCCTTTTACACATAAAAAGACTTCTCTAATTTGAAGATACATTATGCAGAGGCAGCTGGGGGCTCAGTACATAGAGCCTTTGGCCTGCAATCAAGAAAATATAACTACAAATCCAGCCTCAGATGCTAACTATGTGACCCTGAACAACTCACTTAAGCTGAATAACTCAATTCCTCAACTGTAAAATGAAGATATTAGCACCTAACTAGGGCTGTTGTAAGGATCACATGAGAAAATATTTGCAAAAATAAAAACACAAAACTCTTAATATAGTGCCTGGAACTAAGCTAGTAGGTGGCAGGAATTGGTTGTTCAAACATACCCACACACACACACACACACACACACACACACACACACACACACACACACACACACACACACAAACACATTCTTTCCTTTTCTAGGCTCAGTATCCCCAGGTTTTACAATCAGTTTTCCTAGGACATGGTTTCCCGAGGGTTGAGGTACTACCCACCCTGATGAAATCACACAGATCTAATCCTCTGTGAATGACAGGCTCAGCCCTTAGCTATGGTTCTGCATCTTCTCATCATACTGGTTAATGACTAATGGACCTCCTAAAATGTGATATGGACTTCAACCTGTTACTCCTAACATATTCTGGTCGGTGCAGAAACTACCATCACCTCTCACATTCTGAATGTTTTACTTTTACTAAGACAGCCAAAGTTTTCATCAGCTTTCATTGTGTATTACATCACACTATTGATGTACAGCTAGATTGCAATCAGCTCTTTTCCTTTCCATATGTGTTGTTAGTTGGTCATGTCTTGGGTCATCCAGTATTTTCACAATGATCTTTTTAAACCAAATGTTAAGATTTTACCTTTATTAAAATTAAATTTTATCTAATTAAATTGGTATATTGTTCCACTCTGGTAAGATATTTTTCACCCAATTTGGTCATCCAACATATTGGATATCCCTTTCAGGTTTGTGTAATCTGCAAATTCACTGATCATGTCAACCATGACTTTGGGAAGATCACGGACACAAATGTAGAACAGAACAAAGCTATGGAATTCCACTAGAGATTTCCTTCCAGACTGACACAGGACATTCTTTTGGTTCAGCCATTAAAGCAGTTCCCAATTCACCCAACTATGCTATCTTCCCAGTCCATATTTATATTGTTTATAAGGATATGGTGTGAGCCTTTGGCAAATGCCTTAACTAAAATCTACATGTAATATATTCATAAACATTTCCTGATCTGCCAGTCTAGTAGCCCTGAACAAGAAAGGAAATAACATTAGTTTGGCATGATTTCTTCTTAATGAACCTATACTGATTCATAATGATTCCTATTTCCCTTAGTAGAGAGAAGGGTGCACATACCATTCATTGAATAATCATCTCTAGAATTCTGCCTTGAATTAATATTAAGTTCATCAGCATTATTGATAGATAGATAGATGTGTATATGTATATACATACATGTATTTTGTATATGCATGTATATGAAATTTTTTTATTGAAACAATGCCTTTTAAGACATCACTTACCAATAAACAATTCTCCCATAAGATCTCTTCATGAAAAAATGTTACATAAAACCATTTAATATAGCATTTCTGTTGGATGATAATGAAACTTTGGACCCTTGTAGTTAATAAAATTAAAGGGTATTTTAACTTGTCATTGGAATTAATATTGGTCATTTTATTTGACCTAAATTCTGATTTCCTTTATCTTCATTTTCTTTTACAGTATTGTGGTCATGGTATATAATTTTCTTTTTTGTTTTCTTTGCTCTGAATCAGTTTATACAGATCTTCCTACTTTTTTCTCAAATTTTCATATTTATCATTTATTATATTTCAATACTATTAAATTGCAGGCATATAAAATAATTTGTTCAGTTATTCACCATTTGATGGGCACATAAATTGTGTAGAGTTTTTGCTACCATAAATAATGTTGCTGTGAATATTTTTGTATGCATGCAATCTTTCTTTCTATTACTGACTTTCTTGGGTTAGCAACCCATTAGCAGGACTGTTGGATTGAAGGATATGAATAGTTTAAGACAGTCACTATATTTAAACATACACACGTGTGTATGTGTATATATGTACTATACATAATATATATATATACATTCATATTATTCCCCTTTGAGAAAGGTGAAAAATGTTTTTTTTTTCCATTTCTATTCTGAAAGAATCTCTCCCATTCTTCATAATGTCTCAATAATGATAGCTATAAGTTCCATCAGTATTTTGTGATGGAATTCATCTGGGGCTGGTGATTCATATTCAGCCATGTGAAGAAAAAAAATGTGTGATGAATAAATCAAAAGATGTTTATTTTAAGGGACATAATAGGGTCAGGGGAGGGATTCTTTGTCTTTATTAAGATAAAGTTATTAAAAGATCCAGCATTTCATTTTCAGACCACTATCAAAGAAGCTCGATGCCCCAATTAGGTGGTGTCTTGATTACATGATGATAATCTTAGTTCACTTGTGATGTTTACTCTTCACGACTGTGGCTTTCATCCCAGAATAAACCACTCAAAAATCCCAGAATGGAAAAAAAAATTGCAGTTCCTCTTAGAGGCAGAATGGGATTTTGCATTTTCTCACCTTAGTAACAGCTATCTTATAGGTCCAAGATATTTTTATATCTTTTGCCCCTGGGCACATTTCAGCCTGGAAATGCACAGAACCATATTCTGCACACAGGGATCTTTGAGTACATGTCTAGTTGCTCATAGAACAAGAGACCTATGCTCTCTGGAGACCCAGGAATCCTAAGAAGTTGAATGGGCTGTTCTAAGCTAATTCAGTGATTATGTTTTTTCCCCCTCCTTTCATTCTGGAAGTGACAAGAATTAAAGGACAGAGCTGGTACCAATAGGTAGAAGTCAAAGGAGGCAGATTTTGACCCTAGAGAAAGAAGAACATCTTATGTGACCAGAAGAACGTAATGAGGAGGGTGAAGGGACTGGCAATCTTGCTATACATAGATCTATTGGAGAAATTAGGGCTGTCAAGTCTAGAAAAGAAAAGACTTGGGACTGGGAGGATATATGATCATTGCCTTCAGGTATTTGAAGGTCTGGCATGTGAATAAAACTTTAGGCATGTTCTGCTCAACACCAGACAGCAAAAATAAGAGAAATATGTGCAAGTTTAAGAGACAGATTTCAGCTCAATGCAACCAAAAATTTTTTTTCTTAACAATTTCAACTGTCTGCAATAATTCAAATGGAAAGGGAGAGAGGAAGAGACATTTATATAGAGCTTACTATGTGCCAGGCACTGTGTTAAGTGTTTTATTTTTTACATAAATATTAACTTATTTGATCCTCACAATAACCCTGGGAAGTAGACACTATTACCATTTTACAGTTGAAAAATCTGAAGCAGGAAGAAATTAAGTGAATGGTCACACAGTTAGTTAAGTGTCTGAGGCTTAATTTGAACTCAGATCTTCCTGACTTTAGGCCTATAGCTCTACCTACTATCCCACCAGATCACTCAAAATAAGGAACATTTTTAATGATAATGATTAAATGTGGCCCCAGAGAAGGGTTGAGAAATTGTACCTCCTTCATCTTCTTTGCAGAGGTGGGGGACTATGGGTGTGAAGTGTCACATATACTGTCAGCTATGATTGGGGGGTAGGTTGTTTTTGCTTAATTACTTTATCTCCTGTTGCTACTGGAAATGGTTTTCTGAGTTGGGAGAGAAGGTGGGGGGCAAGGCATATGCAGAAATTAATGTGATATAAAAAGCTGTATCAATAAAAAAATTATTACCACCACCACCATCATCATCATTATATTAGTTGCCCCACAATGGAAATATCTTCCTCAAGAGGTGGCATATTCTTCATTATCGGTGACAAGTTTTGTGGTCCTCAAGCAGAGACCTGATGCGTTGTAGAGAGAAACCCTATTCAAGCAGAAGTTAGATAAAAAGGCCTCTGAGATGCCTTCCACTTCTGAGATTCTGTGTGACTTTGTTCAAACAGGTAGTGAGTTACCTGTCACTAGAAATCTATGAACAGAAGCTGGGCAATCATTTGTTGAAGTTATTGTAGAGGTAATACTGGATTAAGTATGATCTGGACTAAAACAAATCTTTGAGTTCCCTCCAATTCTTAATTTTCTGTGATTTTAAATATGACTACCACAGGTAACTTTTAGGAGTCAAATGATCCAGTTTTTCATTTTCCTCATCTTCCAAGTGGGAATAATAATAGGACTTTCCTTACAGTGTTGTTGGGAAGATCAAATGAGATAATATATTTAAAGTATTTTGCAAACCATTTTTGCTGTTCAGTCATTTTAGTCGTGTCCAATTCTTCATGACTCCATTTGTAGTTTTCTTGGCAGAGATACTGGAGTATTTTGCCATTTCCTTCTCCAGTTCATTTTACAGATTAGGAAACTGAGGCATGCAGGGTTAAGTGACTTGCCCAGGGTCACACAGCTAGTAAGTAACTGAGGCTAGATTTGAACTCAGGAAGAGGTGCATTCCTGCCTCCAGGCCCAGCACTCAGTCCACTATCCCACCTAGCTGCACCTTGCCAACCTTTAAGGACTATATAAATGCTATTATTATTATTACTGTTATCGTTGTTATTTATTTGTGGACTCCATCAAGCCAATCATCCTGATTTCCTGGCAATTCTTTAAAAGGAGTGCCACCAGCCGCCAGAGAAACTATTGCCATCTGAGGACCAGGTTACTACATCTTGTAGGAAAATGCCAATGCCATTCTCTCCCATTACTGACTTTCCAAGGCCTGTTCTGTTTGCCTGGCCACTGCCCCTAGGAATTCTTCCTGCAAACTCAAACAGATATCTGGTGAGATTTTCTTTGGGAATGAATAAGTAAAATTTACCCTAAAGAGGGGGATCTGAAAACTCTCATTAGAAGAAAGCACAATGAAGACCTCATTCAGAGCACCACATGCTGAGCTGGGGATGCCAGAGCACTCCAGGTGGTCCAGGAGTACAAAAGATGTGGGATATGTAGCTCTAGGTGGGCATGTTGAGCACCTTAGGTGTGACCTAATTTTTTTTATTTCCACAGTTTCCTCTGAGCAATGTGAATGAAAGATACAATAACTCACATTTCTCTAGTGCTTTATAATGTTGTGAGATAGATAGTGCCAGTCCTATTATCCCAATTTTAGATATGAAGAAAGTGCGGCACAGAGATTTTTTGAATTAGCGAGCACTTATTTTCCTTTCTACCACCTATTTCCCTCTACTGAAAAGAAACAGAAACATAATACCCCTGTAACAAACATACAGTCAGACAGAGTAAATTTCCACATTGGTCATGATGAAAAAATATGTTTAATGAGTCTGTCATGAGTCTGTCAGCTTTCCATCAAGAGTGGGGTAGACCTCTTCATCACCTTTCCTCCTGGAAATATGGTTGATCACTGTGTTGATGAGAATTCTTAAGCCTTTTAAAGCTGCTCATTTTGACAATGTTGTTGTTACTGTAGAAATCGTTCTCCTGATTCTGATCACTTCTCTCTGCCTTGGTTCAGAGACATTAAGTGACTTCTCCATGCTCACACAGCTAGTAATTGTCAGGACTCTAGTGATTTTTGTATTATACCATACTACACGGGGACAATTTAGCCTCTGCTTACAGAGAACATTAGGATTCAGTGTCTGGGTTATCTTACTCAGACCACTGCTGCTTGGACCTCAGAAGGAACAAGAATGTCAAGTTCAAAGTGGCCTTTGGAAGGTATCACAATAAGCAATGATTTGTCAGTTATTTTAAGGGATAATTATTTTGAAAAATAAATTGGTGAGGCAGAGAAACTAATTAGGTGTCTATTGCATATTCTAGGCAAGAAGTAATGAGGGCCTGAGCTAGGGTAGTGACTGTGTAAGTGGAGAGGAGATGATATGTGTTTGAGTAATGTGGTAGAGATATAAATTATAATATTTGGCAATAAAATTTTAATACTCTCTCCTTGAGTTTATGCCATTTTTCTAAGCAACGCAATTTTATATAAACTCAGAGGCAATGCTAAGGTCAAAGGAATAGGTCAAAAAGCCAGGATAAGAGAAGTAGACAGCGCACACACACACACACACACACACACACACACACACACACACACCAAAACTATGAGGGATCAGTGCTAAATTAGGGTCAGAAATAATTGTAAAAGATCCAGATATGAGGGCTGAGCAAAGCAAACTTCAAAGTCCCATAACCTCCTATGTAGTTAGACCAAAGAGAATGAAGAAGGAATCTGAAGGCAAATTACAAAAACTTTGCTATTGCTGAATTTGCTACAGAATCATAATTACTAACTCTTTGGCATTCCCTCCACCAAAGACCTCAGGCAGTTTGCAGCAAGACCAGAAACACAAGGTTTCCTCTAGGACAAATGCATGAAAACATAGAGACATACAAGGAAAGTCGTCCAGGAACATCAGCCTTGTTGACTCAGTTGACACAGTTCCCCTCTGGTTTTCTTTCAGTCTTTCTTTACTAGACAACAAGATCTACAAAGTATAGACCCGTCAACCTACAACAGTGGTCCAGAGGCTGTAGCTCACCCCGCTGTCTATCTGCTGTCCACAAATGTTATTAATATAGATTGGGTTGATGCTCGTTTTAGAGCTACAATGGTTATAGACCTGCATTTACATCTCAATTGCTCTGAAGTTGTTGAAAAGTTCAAAATACATGCAACCTTCACTGAAGGAAGGATGATCAGAAGTTGAATATGCCAAGTATTTTGGTTGAATAAAGAATTTGAATAACAATCCACCACCAGGAAATCTGTAGAAACTGAAAGAGAAGAGGAAAAGCCCTCAGAGTAAGCCACCTGCAGAAAGGAAATGATCCAATACCCAAGCTTCATACTATCTCTGCCTCAACAGCCTGCACTCCCTAGGCTCCCTGGGAAAAGCCAAGCTAGAGCAATGTCATTTATTGTCCAGGACTAGGAAGATGATTGTCATCCTGATCTCTGTTGATTAAAGCACCTCTAATGGTATTAATATCAGTCATAATAGTGAATATCTATATAATGCTTCAAGGTTTGTGAAGTACTTTATAAATATCATCTCATTTGGTCCTCACAGGAATCCTGGGAAGTAGGTGCTATTATTATCATGCCCCCTTTTACACATGAAGAAATCGAGGCAGACAGAATACTTGCCCAAGGTCACACATTCAGTTTCTGAAACTGGATTTAAACTCAGTTCTTCCAATTTCAGGTCTAGTGCTCTGTTTACTGTACCATCTTAGGTAGAAAAAGTACTTTCTTCATAAGGCTGTGAGGTAGGTAGGGCAAATATTATTCCTTCATTTTACAATGAAGAAAACTAAGGCTCAGAGAGAATAAAAAATCTGTCAAGGTCACATCTTTAATAACTAGCAAACAGAGGATTTGAACATGGGTCTTCTAAATTCAATTATATTTATTTTTGATTATTTTTATTTACTTCATTATATATATATATATATATATATATCCCAATTACATGTAAAAAAAAATAACAATTATTTTTTAAAACATTGAGTTTCAAGTTCCTTCAATCTCGCCCTGCCCCCCTCCTTGAAAAGCCAAGTAGTATGATAAAGATTATACATATGAAGAAGTCATGCAAAACATATTTCTGTATTAGCCATGCTATAAAAGAAAACATAAACAAAATAAAACAATAAAAATAAAGTTTTTAAAAAGCATGTTTCAATCTTTATTCAGAGTTCATTTGTTCTCTCTCTGGACAGGGACAGTATTTTTCATCATGGGTCCTTTGGAATTGTCTTAATCAGAGTAGCTAAGTCATTCACTGTTGTTCTTCCATACAACTTCATTTTGCATCAGTTCATTTAAGTTTTCCCAAGTTTTTTTGGAAACCATCCTATTTACTGTTTCTTATAGCACAATAGTATTCCTTCACAATTATACACCACAACTAGTTTAGCCATTCTCCAATTGACAGACATCCCCTCAATTTCCAGTTCCTTGCCACCACAAAAAAAGAGCTGCTTTAAATATTTTTGTACAATTATGGTCTTTTTCCTTTTCTTTGATGTCTTTGGGATATAGATCTATTAGTAATATTACTGAGTCAAAGGGGATGCACAGTTTTATAGCCCTTTGGGTATATTTTCAAATTGTTTTCAGGGATGTTTGGATTACTTGACAACTCTACCAATGGTGCATTAGTGTCCCAATTTTTCACATCCCCTTCAGCATCTATCATTTTCCTTTTCTGTCATATAGCCAGTCTGATGGGTATGAGTTGTCTTGATTTACATTTCTTTAATCAGTAGTGATTTAGAACATTTTTATGTGACTATTGATAGCTTTGATTTATTCTTCTGAAAACTGCCTGTGCATATCCCTCGACCATCTATCAACTAGAGAATGGTTCTTATTTTTATAAATGTGTCTCAATTCCCTATTTACTTGGGAAATGAGGCCTTTATCAGAGAAACTTGCTGTAAAAATTTTCTCCTGTTTTTTTTTTTGTTTGTTTTCCTTTTAATTTTGTCTAGATTAATTTTATTTGGCAGAAGTCTTTTAATTTCATGTAATCAAAATGATCCATTTTACATCCTGTCATATTTTTGATCTTGTTTGGTCATAAACTCTTCCCTTATTCATAAATATGGCAGGTACATTTTTCCATACTCCCCTAATTTACTTATGATATCACGCTTTATGTCTAAATCATTTATCTGTTTGACCATTTTTTGGTATACCATTGATATACAAAATGAAATGTTGGTCTATGGCTAGTTTCTGCCAAACCACTTTCCAGTTTTCTCAGCAATTTTTGTCAAATGTTGATTTCTTACTCAAAAAGCCTTGTTCTTTGGGTTTAGCAAACACTAGATTACCATCATTATTTACAAGTGTATACCTACATGTACCTAAGCTATTCAACTGATCCATCCCACCATTTCTTAGCCAGTGTCAGATTGTTTTGATGATTGCTACTTTGTAATAGTCTGAAATCTAGAACTGGTAGGCTGAATTCTTTCACATTTTTTTTTCAGTGATTCCCTTGATATTCTTGACTTTCTGTTCTTCTAGATGAATTTTACTATTTTTTCTAGGTCTATAAAATAATTCTTTGGCAGTTTGATTGGTATAACAAATTAACTACATTGTCATTTTTATCTTATTGTCTTGACTTACCCATGAGCAATTAATATTTCTCCAACTGTTTAGATCTATTTGTATGAAAAATATTTTGTAAAATCAGTTGTCTTTGCTGGTAGACTCCCAAGTATTTCATGTTGTCTGTTGTTATTTTAAATGGAATTTCTATTTCTATCTCTTGCTGCTGGGTTTTATTGGTAGCATACAGAAATGTTGATGATTTATATGGGTTTATTTTATATCCTACAACTGTGAAAATTCACTGAGTTTTTTGGTTGATTCTCTAAGATTTTCTAAATATAAGATCATATCATCTACAAAGAGCATTTGTTTCTTCACTGCCTATTCGTATTCCTTTCATTTCTTTTTCTTGTCTTACTGCTATAGATATTATTTCTAGTACAATGTTGAAAAATAGTGGTGATAATGGACATCATTCCCTCACTACTGATCTTATTGGGAAGGCTTCAAGGTGTTCCCAGTTATTGATAATGCTTACTCCTGCTTTTGGATATCTACTCCTTATCATTTAAAGAAAGATTCCAGTGATTCATATACTTCCTGGTGTTTTTAGTTTTTTCCAGGTTTTATATTTTGCCAAATACTTTTTCTGCATCTGTTGAGATAATCATATCATTTTTGTCATTTTTGTGATTGACAAGATGATTTGTGCTGATAGTTTTCCTAATATTGAGCTTGTTCTTATTTGTTCTTTGCTCTCAGAGAGGACCATGACATCATGGAGGTGATGCCATAACATACAAATGAATGGGATTTAAATGAGGGAGAACTGTGCAAAGTCATCAGCCTCACTTTCTCCTCGGGAGCCATCTGAATCCAGTGGCCAGATATAGATCAGGACAACTAGAGATGGCCCAGGATGCAATGGTGGACCTTGGACTTTTCCTTTCTTTCTTTTTTTTTTTTTTTTACTTTTTTTGAAGGGGGAAAGGCAGGGCAGTTGGGCTTAAGCGACTTGCCCAAGGTCACATGGCTAGTGAGTGTTAAATATCTGAGGCTGGATTTGAACTCAGGTCCTCCTGGCTCCAGGACCAGTGCTCTACTCACTATGCTCACCTAGCTGCCCCAACCTTGGACTTTTCAAGCTAAGGTCATTAACAGGTCTCAGTTTGACTGAGTCAAGGCCCAATCACTGATTAAGGCTTAATAAGAAATGAGTCAGAGAATGGCCTCTTTACCTAATCAAAAATAAAAATCGATTTGGGAGGGGAAGACCCTCAGGTTTTCTGGCCAAAACAGAAACAATTGCTATTTACAATCATTCTGAGTTAATCAGGGCCAAACAATAACCAAGGCCTGCATCCCTAGTATAAATCTTATTTGGTCATAGTGTGACATATTGCTAGAAATTCCTTGCTAATATTCCATTTAAACATTTTGCATCAACATTCATTAAGAAAAATGGTCTATAATTTTCTTTGTTTTATGAATCAAACCCATATTAGGTCATAAAAGGAATTTGATAGAACTTCCTCGTTACTTATTTTTTAAAATAACTTATACGGTATTGGGATTAATTGTTCTTTAAATGTTTGGTAGAATTCAGTTGTGAATCCATTTGTTCCTGGGCATTTTTTCTTAGGGAGCTCATTTATGGTTTGTTTAATTTCCTTTTCTAAGATAGATTATTTAAGCATTCTATTTCTTTTTCTATTAATCTGGGGAGTTTATACTTTTTGTAAACAGTCTATTTTACTTATCTCATCATTTTAATGGCATGTAATTGGACAAATAACTCCTAATAATTGTTTGATTTCATTTTTTTTTTCTAAGCAATTGGGGTTAAGTAACTTGCTCAAGGTTACACGGCCAGGTTTTCTGGGTTGGTGCCAAGTGTCTGAGCCCAGGACTCAATCTCCAGGTCATTCCAACACTGGAGCCGGTGCTCTCAATCGCTGTGCTACCTGGCTACCCCTAATTTCATTTTCATTGGTGGTGCATTCACACTTTTTTTTATTTTTGAGACTGGTAATTTTGGTTTTCTTATTTCTTTTTTTAAAATCAGATTAATGTTTTATCTAATTTATTGGCTTTTTAAAATAAAACTAACTCCTGGTTTTATTTATTAGTTAAACAGTTTTCTTACTTTGATTTTTATTATTCTCTCCTTTGATTCTGAGGGTTTCCATTTGGGTGTTTAATTGGGGATTTTTAATTTGTTCTTTTTTTAGTTTGGGTTTTTTGTTTTTTTTATGTTTTTTATTGTTGTTATATGAAATGAATACATTTAACATTTCTGCTTTTCTGCATTTGCTTCTGAGATTTTCCCTAATACCTGATCAATTTCTGGTGCTATGTATAATTGAGAAAAAAGTATACTTCTTTCTATTCCCCTTCAGTTTTTTCCAGAGGTCTATTATGTCTAACTTTTCTCAGATTCCGTTCACTTTCTTGACTTCTGTCTTATTTATTTTATGGTTAAATATATCTAGTTCTGGTAGGGAAGGTTGAGGTCCCCCACTAATATAGTTTTACTGTGCATTTCCTCCTGTAATCCATTTAACTTTTCCTTTAAGAATTTGGATTCTATGCCATTTGGTTTCTATATGCTAAATGTTGAAATCACTTTGTTTCTTTCATTCCTTTTAGTTAGATTGTTTCCTTGTTTACCTCATTTAATTAGGTCTATTTTTGCTTTGACTTTGTCTGAGATCATGATGGCTACTGCCACCTTTTTTTTTTTACTTCAGCTGATGCATAATAGATGATGTTCAATCCCTTTAATTTAAATGTGTGTGTATCTGTTTCAAGAATGCTTCTTGTAAATGATGAAGTATTGGATTCTGGTTTCTAATACATTGTTATCTGCTTTCATTTTATGGGTGAGTTCATCCCATTCACATTCACATTGATTATTACTAACTATGAATTTCCTTCCATCCTGTTTTCTTCTGTCTTTTTATCCTTTCTGTCCTTCTCTCTTTCTATCCTATCCCTCCTGTTAAATCTATTTTGCTTCTGACCACTGACTTCTTTTATTTGACTTTCTTTTTTTATCCTCTTCCTTTCCCTTGTTCCCTTCCACTTCTATTTCCCTATTGGGTAAAATAGATTTCTATTATCAATTGAGTATATATATATATATATATACATATATATTTATTTATTTATACACATATGTATTGCATGTGTTTCCCTCTTTAAACTAATATGGATGTGAGTGAGATTGAAGCATTGCTTGCCCTTCCCTCCCCTCCCCAACCCCACCCCCACTCACCCCACCCCCCTTCCTGTCCATTCCCCCCATCCCCACCACTGTAAAAACTCTTCTTTATGTGCTTCTTTTTTGTGAGATAATCTTTCCCATTCTTCTTCCCCCTTCCCTTTTCTCCCAGGGCATCCCTGTTCCTCAACTATCTTTTTTTTATATCATCCCAACATAATCAACTCATTACCATACCCTTTTCTATGTAGAATCCTTCTAACTGCCCTAATATTGGTAAAGTTCCTAGAAGATATATCTCATCTTCCCATATAAAAAGGTAAATGGTTTAACCTTATTGAGTCCCTTAAGATTTCTTTTTCCTATTTACCTTTTTATGTTTCTCTTGAGTCTTGTATTTTGAAGTCATTTTTTTTTTATTTAGCTCTGATCTTTTCATCAGGAATGTTGAAAATCCTCTATTTCATTTAATATCCATTTTTCCCCTGAAGGATTATTCTTCATTTTGCTGAGTAGATTATTCTTGGTTGTAATCCTAGCTCCTTTGCCTTCTAGAATAACATTTTCCAAACCCTCTAATCTTTTAATGTGGAAACTGCTAAATTTTGTGTGATCCTGGATTGTTGTTCCACAAGACTTGAATGTTTTCTTTCTGGCTACTTGAAGTCATTTCTCTTTAATCTGGGAGCCCTGAAATTTTGCTATAACAATCCTGGGAGTTTTCTCTTTCAGGTGGTGATTGGTAGATTCGTTCATTTTCTATTTTTCCCTTTATTTCCAGGATACTGGGGCAGTTTTTCTTCAAAACTTCTTGAAATATGATTTCTAAAATATTTCTTTGATCATGGTTTTCAGGTAATCTAGTAATTTTTTAATTATCTCTCCTTCATCTATTTTTTTTTTCGGAGGGCAATTGGGGTTAAGTGATTTGCCCAAGGTCATATGGCTAGTTTTGGGTTAAGTGTCTGAGGCTGTATTTGAACTCAGGTCCTCCTGACTCCAGGGCCAGTGCTCTATTCACTGTGCCACCTAGCCACCTCTTTCATCTATTTTTCAGGTCAGTTGTTTTTCCAATGAGATATTTCATAACTTCTTCTACTTTTTCAACCTTTTGACTTTGCTTTTTTTGTTTCTTGATGTCTCACAGAATCATTTGCATCCATTTGCCCAGTCCTACTCTTGTAGAAATTATTTTTTTCAATGAGCTTTTGTGTCTCCTTTTCCATTTGGTCAAATCTACTTTTTAAGGAAGTACAAAAGCTCATTTTAGCTTTTCCAGGAACTCTTGTTGGTTTCATGTCTATTTTTTTTTCCTTTGAGACTTTGCTTTTAGCTGTTTTTACTTCATTGTCTTTTTCTGAGTTTGTTCTTGATCTTCGCTGTTACCAGAGTAGCTTTTGATGATCAGGTTCTTTTTTTCCCCTCATTGTTCTGCCCTATTTTTGATTTGGGACTTTATATTCATGTTGGACTGTGTTTCCTGCATATGTGTGTGTGTGTGAAGAGAGGGTCACTGTCTCAGGCTTCAGGCTTTTTTGCACTGCTGCTTTCAGAGTTAGTTTGGGAGGGGGGAGAAAGGAAGCTTTTGATGTTTCCAAGGTGGTATGATCTGGAGAGAGGAGTGGCCACTGTACTCCTGGTCTGTACTCTTGTCCTTACCCAGAAACAACCCTTGGTCTCTTGGGACTGCAGTTAATACTACTCCTTAAGGGTCCTGTTCCAGACACAATCATGTTCCTCAATGTTATTGATCCCTTGGGGTCAGAAGTGATACTGCCCCCTCAGGATTTCCACTCCCTCTTGGCCAAAAGTGCTCCTTACCATATTTGAACTATGACTCAAAAGTGCGCATAGGCCATAGAATGGCCAAACAGCATCTGGTCCTATGTCCAAGTGCTGGCATAGGGGTCCCCTATAGTTACTTTCTAACCAGTTTCCAGGATCTCTTACCATATCCAGACTTGAGGACTCTTGAAACTGATATTTCTGCCACCACCACATTGTCCCACCACTGATGTTTCATTCACATGAACTCCAGGGGAGCCTCATCCCCCATGTCACAGATTTCTCTTTCCAGCCTACAGTATTGTATTAGGCTAGAAGAATTTCTCATTCTCACCTTTCCCTAGCTCTGCAACTTTAGAATTTGATTTGATGAATTATTTCAAAATTGTTTGGAGGGGAATCTTGGGAAAGCTCAGCGGAGCACTTTCTCTACTCTGCCATCTTGACTGCACCAAAATTCAGTGCTCTTTAAATACTTCAAGCTACCTTATAAAAGATTTGGATTTTTTCTATTTCCAGGGTCCACTTCTTCTCCAGCTGTGGAACTCCTGGGTCATTGATCACTACAGAGAGATATAAATGGGTTTCAGTAAGTCCTCATATTGGAAGAGATCTAAGGAGCCTGAGCACACACTCATTTGTGCAGTCAATCACCAGCTAATACGCTTAGCCGAAGCAATATATTGATCCTGATTGCCTGGAATTGCACTTGCAAAGGGCTAGGTGACATTTCCAAGGGAAGACAAGATACTTTCAAGTCAATTAGAGGCGTCAGAGTATTCGACTGTAGGAGGGACAAACTAACCTCAGAGAAACAATCACAGAGAATGTAAATTGAGTTCCTCTTTCTTTTTGTGCACAAGAAATTTTAGTGGCCTCTGAAATCTGAAGTGATATAACTTATTGCCCTCAAACATGTATAGCAGTTGGGGAGGGGTACGCTTACTGTTATTTATTTCTCTTACAAAACATACAAAATCTAATGTTCCTGTGGTCTGATTAAGGGAATACAGAAAATAAACCCGATTCCTGTGGGACCTCAATGGAAGAAACTAAAACCTTAGGTCAGTGAGATAATGATAACGATCCTGCAAATAATAATTCTGTTGCTTCATGTAGCACTGTATACTATCAAAATATTTTTTCCCATCTGCTGTTTTATTTGATTCTTACAACAAGAGTCTAAGATAGGTAGGTAATGCATTATTCTCCTCCTCCCTTTAACAATGGGGAAACTAAGTCCCAAGGAGATTAAATGATATGACTAGTATCTCATAGTAAATCAGTAGTCAAACTGAGCTAGCATGGTGGAAAGACACTTGAATCATAGAAGCTATGGAACAGTGGGAACAGTGCTTGCTCTAAATTCAGAGGGCCTAGGTTCAAATTCCTGTCGATGTTACCTGTGAGACTTGAGTTAAGTGACTTAACCTTGTACTCTCTCACTTTGCTCCTATATAAAATGTAGAGGATGTGCCAGATGGCCTCTGGGGTCCCCTTCCAACTCTAGATCAATGTACTTGGGGTGAGGGAGAAGTTCATATTGTTTAGAGCATTACAGTTGCCAAAGTGCTTTCCCCACATGAATTCTATAAGGTAATTCTGTAAGGTAGCATTATTATTTCTATTTTAGAATACCTCAGGAAACTAAGTCTCAGAAGCAAATGATTCGTCTATGATCATACAGCTATTAAGTGTAAGAGTCTTCTGGCTCCAAATCCAATACTTATTAGTGAACATGTAGAAAAGGAAGCAGCAATTACAGAGGCATCACGGCTTCAGTCAGAGCAGGTCATAGAAAACTAAACCTCCATTTTCATTCAGTGGGAAAATAAAAATTAATGTTACTTCTGATTTGTACTGCATTGATTTTACAATATAATTTATTTTATGCCATATTGAATTTTTATAATTGTCACTATCTACCTGAACTCACTTAGCTCAAAAATAGTCTGAATTCACTTAATGGTGTGTTTGAAAGGAAGTGTCCCTCTAGCTAGCCCCTGTGACATCTGTCTGTTGTCAGTATGCCTCAACACTTTAACCTGGGACATCTGTCTTATGTTACATAAACATGTAAGTGCTTATCAAAAACAACTCCTTCCCTGTCCTTGTACAATTACTGTTGGTCTGATCTCCCTCAAGGGGACAACTAACTGTGTAGTTATGATTTGGGTGGTTCTGATTTTCTAGCCAAGATTACAAGAAGCAGGAGTCCCATAAAACAACGTTCCTTAATTGTCAGAAGGAAACTAGGTGGTACAATAGAGTACTGAGCCTAGAGTCAACAAGACTCATCTTTTCTAATTCAAATCTGGCTTCAGACACTTACTATTTGTGTGACCCTGAGAAAGTCACTTAAGACTATTTGCCTCAGTTTCCTCATCTGTAAAATGAGCTGGAGAAGGTGAACCACTCCAGTATCTCTGACAAGAAAACCACAAATGGGGACACAAAAAGTAAGATAGGATTGAAAAAGTGACTGATAGAAAATTTTCAAAGAGGGATGTGATCAGCCACATGTGAAGGCCAACCCATTTAGCCTAGTTGTAGCTTGCTATAAGATTCCCCAACCATTCAGATCCTTTCCTTTTCTGTGTGTCAATAAAAAGGGTTTTCTTCTTGTCATGGGGGCTACTGGTCTTACTGAGGGGGACTACTCTGATCTGTTTTTTCAGTTATAGGCATCACCATTACTAAATTGATCTTGCTCAAAGAACTACCTCAGTTTACCTTTCTTGCATTTTATTTACCACAGAGGGATTACTAGAGCAAGAGAACCTTGAATGGTTTAAACAAGATTTTAACAAAGCATTTGACAAAAGTCTTTCATGTTATCGTTATGGGCAAGACAGAATATTATGGGCTAGACAATAGAACAATTAGCTGGATTCAGAATTGACTTAATGACCAGATCCAAAGTGTAGTCATTAATGAATCAGTATCAACTTGAAAGGGGACCTCTGGGGAATCTGTCCTGGGACTAAAGTATAGATGGCACACTCATTAAATCTGCAAATGACCCAAAGAGGAGAATGCTGAAAGAACAAGTAAGAGATACAAACAGATCTGAATACTTGGTTAATTCTAATAAGATGAAATTAAATAGGAATAAATATAAAGCCTTATAATTGGGTTCAAAAGGGCAACTTTATAAATATAAGGTGAGGAGGATAGCTAGCTGGAAATTCAGCGTGATATGTCAGCCCCAAGAGTTCTTGCAAGAAGCACAGTATCCAGCATGAGGGAACTGTTCAGCCTTGTCTTATCCCTTGGCTATATCACAACAGAGTATTTTGTTCATATCTCAGTGCTGTGTTGATAAGGTGACCTGAGGAAATCAACAAGGACCTTGACGTTATGTCTTATGAAGACTAATTAAAGGATACTTGGCTTGGAGAAGGGAAGATTTAGAGGGAATGTGATACCTGCTGTCAATGTATTGGAAGGGTCCAAAGGACAGTCATGAAGAAGGAACAGCAGACTCCGTCTGCTTGGACCCAGATGGCAGAACTAGGAACAATGGGTGGAAACAGGCAAATTTAGGCTCGGTCTCAGGAAAACTTTCTAAGGATTAAAACTGTCCAAAAGGCACTTAACTTGTCCTTCATTAAAAAAAGGTTTTATGATCATTATCTGGATGTTTTGGAAAAGAGATTCCTATTGAGGTACAATTGGTACAAGCCCTTCTGAGTCTGAGTCTTCCTTGTGATTTCAACTATTTCTGCCAGGGATTTATTGTGTTACCTAAGGCAAGCTCTCTAGGCCTCTTTTCTCAGCTGCAAAATTAAGGGATTGGGCTAAAGGACTTCAAAGGTCCTTCCGTTCTCACATTCTTCAATGACCTACCCTAGTTACTCTCACATTATCCTCCCATTTCTAATACCATCTCTCTGAGATTACTCCCTTTTTATATCATACGCACATCTCTTGTATGTACATGTTTATTTGCATGTTTTCTCCCCCATTAGAACATAAGCTCCTTAGGGCAGGACTGTGTTTTTGCCTATCTTTCTCCCTCACTTAGCCCTCTCTAGATCCCTGCTGCCTTTAAAACACTATGATTCAAACTAGAATCTTGGTTTAATGACTAGTAGCAGTTGGTCCTTTTCACAAGGCCTTGGAGAACATGGAGAGACACAGGTTGGTAAGGAGTGAAGGGGGGGGGGCGGTACTGAGGAAGAGTCAATGATGGTTGTAGGGATGGGATGCAAAAAGAGAATATGCTTAGAACTTGGACCCTGGATTTCTAGTAGATTATAATCAGTGTTCCCTAAGAAACAAGAGATCACAATTCTAATCACATCACCTGCTATGGGCTCCATGAGTTCTCAAAGATGCCTGCTCTGTCTCTTAGCATTCTTCCCCACCGGTACAGAGAGGCTGCAAACCATTTCATCATAAGGATTCAGTGATTGCCCTAGAATGGTGGTAACTATTTAATTGCCTCACCTGGGCTCCTGGAAAGGAATATGGGAATTTTCTGATCCAGGTTGTCTTGGCATATCCCCACATTGATCTTCAGCTTGAGACAAAAAACAAGAACAACAAAATAAGAAAAAACCAAAAGCAGTACAAATTAAATCTAGGAATATCCTGGGGGCTGCTCCAGGGCTAGAAACCCAACCAATTAGGCCCAGGACACCCCTGCAGCCAGTTCCAGGTGATGCTGTTACCTGGCCCTTCCCACCCTCCTATCCCAACCAAGAAGTGGAACCTTGATTTTCTCCAACAGCTCCAATGATCACTGCCACTGCTTCTTTAAGAGTCTAACAAAACATGTTTAATCCTCCTGGCATGGAATCTGGCCACAGCAGCTCAAGTTTTATTGAGTATATAATCACAGGATTTTTGTCCCTATCGTTAACACATACTGGCTTCCTTATCCTGACAGATACCACTTCTCACCCCCCTGTTCATTACAGTCTTTCTTCCCATCCCTCCCATTGCTGCTGCTGAGCCCATGGCCTTTTTGCTCTGGATTGAGTTTTGTGTAATTCTGTGCATAGGGCCTATAGAAAAAGAGAAACAGTAGAGAGAAATATATTCTCTCTCTCTCTCTCTCTCTCTCTCTCTCTCTCTCTCTCTCTCTCTCTCCTTTCAGTTTTCCCAAAAAAATTCTTCCTTTCTTTCTCTCTTTTCCCTGTCTTTCTCTTTTTTTTGGAAGAAGGATGGAGAATGAAAGAGGAATGAGCAGGAAAAAAGAACCCAGACAAAAACAGGGAAGAAAAAAAGGGTCATGGGAAAGAGAAAAGGAGAGGAAGGGAGGGGGACAGAGGGAGAGAGAGAGAAAGAGGGAGGGGGAGAGAGAGAGACAGAGACAGAGAGATAGAGAGAGGAGAGAGGAGAGAGGAGAGAGAGAGAGAGAGAGAGAGAGAGAGAGAGAGAGAGAGAGAGAGAGAGAGAGAGAGAGAGAGAGAGAGAGAGAGAGAGAGAATATACTGTATTGATTCCCTAAGGAAATCATTTGGAGATGTTTTTTTTTTCTGTTGTTTTGGGTTTTTTTTTTCATTCAGCCAAAGAAAGACTGAACTTGTGTTTTTAAGCCCGCAGGCTGTTGGCAAAGAAAGTAAATCTCTTAACAGGCCCCAAAGTCTGAAAGAAGAAAGTGGGAGAGTGTGGGGGAGAGAGAAAGAGAGCTAGATTCTCTCAAGGGGATCCTGGAAGAAGCATCCTTTGAATTTGGGTTTTTTTTCCCTGCACAAGTTGGCATTGACAATCACTAGTTATTTTTTTCCCCACACTGGTTGTGGATGAGATGACTGTGCTAGGATTTGCAAAGATACTGTTGCAAATGAAAAAGTCTTAAAGGTATTTGGGCCCCAGAGAGTCAGGAACTCCAGGACACACCAGAGGAAGAATTGCCATCAGCAACAGAACCAGCATCAGCAGCAAAACCAGTTATCAGCAGGAAGACCAATATCAACAGCAATATCTTGAATAGAAAATCCTGAGAGAATAAGCTTCCCAGTGAAGGTTTCTAACATTCCCATTTGTTCTCCATGATGTAAAACACTCTTCACCAAAGTGCTCCTGTGAAGACTGCTGGAAAAGAGCTGGAAGACTGCTTCCCTCCCCCTCTTCCCTTCCTATGGTGTATTCCTTATTGGTAATGTTCCTAATTCTGCTGAGTCAACAATTGTCTGTACATACATGGTGGGGAGGGAACAGAGAGAAGTGGAATTCCAAGAAAAGTCCACTTTCAAGGTAAATATCAACTTGGAAATTGTTTTTGATATCCAGAATGGTTGTATGGGAGTGTGTGCAAATGCTATTCAGATCACATGCAAATGAACTTGTGGCCTTCCTAACTAATTTGATACACCTGGATGTGGCCCCAGGGAAAATCCTAATGGAGACACCTGCTATGAACACTGAAGGAAGAGTCCCTTTGGTGGTATTTCACCCCTTCTGTTTCTTCCACTAATACTAACTAGGAGAAGTAATGAGCTGGCTCAAAACAGTAACTATAGACTAGGGAAAAAAAAAAAGAAAAGAAGAATTACCACCGAATTTCAACTTCTTGTTATGTTATGATGAGAAATTACCTGGAGGCATCTAACTCAAAATTCAGAACTCATGACATTTCCCATGACAGGGGGTTTAGGGCAAATTCATCAGAGGCACCAACATTTCTTCTCTCTGCTATTTGGGATGGGAGCAGAGCCTCCGCTCCTGATGCCTGGACTGGAAGAACAGGGCTGGACCAAGGTCTTAAATCTCCTAGATAGCTCCCAGCAGTCAGCAGGGAGTGTGGTTGAAACAGATGGACCCAGCTGGTGTGGATATCCAGAAATCTCTCTGCCCTCCTTTTGAGCACAGGATTGTTGGTGATCTTCCCACATCATACAAGTGACAAAACCAGGAATAACAGTCACCCCTTCTTTCCCTACTGCTAACATCCACCCACATGGCACTACAGTGGCTGTTGTTATGGATGGCTGTGATACTCTTTTCCTAATTTTTGGAGCCCTCTTCTTTGAGTAGCCCAGTGTAGCAGCAAGCACCCCAGCTTTCCCCAGGGTGTCTGCCACCACAGGTTCTTGGATCTGCTTTGATAAAGGAAAGCAACTCAAAATGGGTTAAGAAGCTTATTTTAATCAGTCAAACATGTATCATTTACCTAGTTCAGGGGAAAAAGGTTAGCACCCTGAACTTCAGAATACACAGACAGAATTATCAAGTCAGAGAAACAGATCAAGTAGACAGATTTCCAAACTGTCCGACCATTACATCCATACCAAGCAACATCTGGGTTTCAAAGCCAGGGGGCTCTAGACAACGGCTTTCCAGAGTTTCACCTGATCAAATCACGGAACACTTCTCAAAGTGAGCCCCAAAACAAAGCTTCACATCAGGGCTTTTATAGCCTTCTCCTGGCTCAGAGAATGTAACAACCTTATTGACCCACTGGCCAATCAAGAAGTATCTGCTGAAAAACTAGCCTCCCACCCCAGGCTCCAGGTGAACTTTAGCCTAGGGGCAGGGAAGATCTTTAAAATTTACATTCCCATTAAACCCAGTCATGTATTTTCCATGAGGGGGTCCACATGGCTTAGGAGTCCACTGGGCCAGCTAATTCCAATGTCTTCAACCATTCAAGCCAAAGGTAGGTGGAAGTATGCTATTCTAGCCAGAAACATTTGGTACAGCAGACAAAACATTATATGATCTTGTACTCCATGTAATTCATGGGTTTAGGGCCTTGTGTCAATTGCAACCTTTGTGTGTTTCCTCATTTGAAGGGAGTTGGTTTTTATGGTCTCTAACGTTCCTCCCAGCTTCAAATCAATGATTCCTTCCTTTTTTGTTTTTTGATGATGATGATGATGATGATGATGATGATGTTGGATGGGAGGAGGGATGTAGAGGAGAGAAACAGATGACAGAAGTTCTGAGACCCACTATAAAAACCCAATATCATTCATAGGATCACAGAATTGAAACTGGAAAGGACCTTAGGGGTCATTTAGTCCAAATAAGGAAACTGAGACTGGGAAAAGTAACAAGCACAGAAAATGACTTTTCCTAAAGTCACACAGGTAGTAAGTAGGAGACTGGGGACTGGAATAAAGGTCCTGATTACAAATACAGGGTAATTTCCACTATATCAGAATGCCTCCTTATTTAATAAGCATGCACTAAATATCTACTATGGGCAAAACGCTCATTCTAGGTGCTGTGCAGACTCCCTTGGAAGGACCACAGGGAGAACTCACCATTGTACTCAGATTTTTTTACTCTCTTGGCATGCAAAGAGTTAAGCACTGCTGTAGAAGCTAAGGGGGAAAGGGAATGACAAAAAGTCCAGGCATTTGGTAGTGACTTCTTTTAAGAAAATAAGCATGTCTGAGTGTTCAAGAGTGTATCAAGGCCCACAAAACACAAAGGTCCAAGATGCACTGGAAGGCCCGGTTTGATACAGCCTGCTCCCTCACTCAAGGGAGGCTGACTTAGAATCATGGAATTTAGAACTAAGGGACCCCTCAGAGATCATTTTCCCTAATCTTTGGATATTTAGAAAATGTTAAGTGGCTCATACCCTCCCCACTCCTGTCCTAAACTTTCCATATTCCCATTTCTGCTGGCAGATGTTGCTACTGCCTCATCAGTGGCCAGGGATTTGTCCATCTTGTCTAGCCCATGCATCAAGAACTGACTTCTGGGAAGGTAGGAGGAGGGGATGGGGAGCAGCTTCAGCTCAGGCTCCAGATCAATGGGAAGAGGCAGGCAGGAGAGCTCCCTTCATCTTGGGTTTTTACTTTGATAATGTGCTTCCTTTGCAGGGGCTTGAGATGAGCTGAGTTCTGCCTGTGCAGCTACCCAAAGGGAGGAAACATTGCCCCAGGTCAAGTAAAAAAGAGACTGATGGGATAGCCAGGCATTGACAGGTGCCGTTATCATCATGTTTCTTTCTATCTCCATCGAATTAATTGGTGCTTAGCCATGAGCATACACTGGCAAATCCCAGCTAGGTGGTCTATAGCAGGGACCATGCTGGATACCTTCCAAGCCCACCAAGCATGGCAGGATGAAGGCTGCAGTACAATGGTGTTGTGTATTCTTATTTAAAATTTTTTTCCATTCCATGAGACACCCCCTTCCCCAAAAGGCTTCCTTTTCCTATTGGCCCCCAAAGGAATGCCAGTCATTCAATCTGTGGCCAGCACAACAGGCACACGCCACAATAGACAACAGCCAATCTAACTTACCAGATGGCATCGAGCAACCTCAGATTCCATTTTTCTTTACTGACAATGCATTAGGAGAAAAATGAAACACTTCTTAAAAATGAGATAGTGCCAGCTTCGAAGGAATGGGGAACTCATTCTAATATTGTGTATAAGGAGAGTGTGAGAAACGGCTCCCGGTGCCTGCTGCTTGTTATATAGTTTCGGCTGCTAGGTGAGTAACCTAGGTCGTAGAAAAGGCATGGAGGCAACTTGGATCAGATACGAATGCACAGTCCCATGCCAAATGCAGAGTGAGTTTGTAGTGTGTAGAAAGCTAATTTTAGTGTCTCTTTGCTCTGAGACACCAGGGAAGACAAGCTGCTCAGAGCTGATCATGATGAGGGAGGGCCCCAGACTCAATCTTGGTTGCCAGTTTCTATCTGCAAAGCCCATGCCATAAATCATTGATTTATTGTGCCTAGCAATAGTCCCGTGGTGATGGTCAAGGTAAGTAGCCATGTTAGAATAAAAAGAATCAGAAACCTGGAGACAATAAGGCTTTGTAACCACAAGAAGAGCTTGATAGGACCCTCAGAAGCCATTTAGTCCTACCTGCTCATTTTTAAAATTAAGAAGTTGAGGCCCAGAGAGTTATGACTTGCCCAAGATCACACAGGCAATAAGTGGAAGAACTGAGATCTGAATCCAGGTCCACGACTCCAGAAGTTACTTGATCTTTTCATGATACCAGAAAATCTGACTGAACATTTTCAACCACAAGCCTACTCTTTAGGACCTCTCCCATCCACTTTCTGGACATACTCAATCATTCCCCTATTCATGACTATGAACTTTCCATATCCTGAGAAAACAAGTGTCTATCTTGTTAAGAAGCAACAAAAGGAGTTCCCTTCCTGGGCCTAAATGAATGCACACACCAGAGCCCTCTTATTCCTGCTGTCTTGTCCCCACTTGGCTGTCTGCCCAGCTCCCAGCTCTTCTACTCTCTTGGACCTCAGATACCTGCGGTTTATCTTCTTTGATTTCTGACTTCCTTCCGGGTCTGGCCTCTAATGACTACACACTCCTCTTTCCCTTGCTTAGACCTCTTAGACCTTGTCTACCGTGAAAGCTATACACTGTTGTACTATTGCCTGCTCTCCTGAGCACTGACATGGAACTGGTGAATCCTAGTCTATCACTCTGCTTGCCAGAGGCCTCTCATTAAGCACAGAGCCTCTACATTGGCCCCTTAATGCCACTGCCTTCTGCCTATTTTCTGTAATTTATCCTGTATACATCATTTGTACATATTTGATAACACGTTGTTTCCCCCATTAGACTATGATCTCCTCAAAAAACAAAGACTGTTTTTCTTTGTTTTCTTTTAATTTATGGAATAAACAAGCATTTACATAACATAATACAATAAAAAAAAATGATTGCACATGAAACTGCAACCTACTATGCACAACTTGCTATTCCTTTCAAATATACAACAAAATTATCATGTAAATTTATTTTTTCCCCTTTTCTTCCTTTCTGCCCCACCCTAGAGATAGCTACCATTAGAAGCAAATAGGTATATGTGTGTATATATATTGCATGTATGTATATATGTGTATGCATATGTGTGTATGTATATAAAATGTATACACATGCATGAATACACACATATGTGTTGTGTGTGTGTAAAATTGTTCTATAAATACTTCTATTTATCAGTTCTTTCTCTAGATGCAGACAACATCTTTCTTCATATGCCCTTTGTAGTTAATTTGGGTATTTGTAATAATCAAAATAATATTCACTTGGGGCGGCCAGGTGGCGCAATGAGTAAGAGCACCGGCCCCAGTGTCGGGATGACCTGGGGATCAAATCCAGCCTCAGATACTTAGCACCACACCCAGAAATAACTGGCCATGTAACCTTGAGCAAGTTACTTAACCCCGATTGCTTTAAAAAAAAATTTTTTTTAAATAACACAAAGTCATTTTTAAAACAATGTTGCTCTTACTATATACAATGTTTTCTCGGTTCTGCTCATTTCTCTCTTCATTATTTCGTGCAAGTCTTTCCGTGTTTTTCTAAAATCATTGAGTTCATCCTTTCTCATAGCACAATAATATTCCATCACAATCCTATGCAACCTGCTCAGTCATTCCCCAACTGATGGGCATGGATCCCTGCAATTTCCAGTTCTTTGCCTCCCCAAAGAGAGCTGCCATAAACATTTTAGAACACAGAGGTCATTTTCCTTGCTCCCTAATCATCTTTGGAAATCCAACAAAAGACTTTGGGGTATTTTTGTTTGTTTACTATTCTTCTCTTTGTATCCCCTAGACTTAGCATAATGGTGGCAGAACAGCAAGTACTTCATAAGTTCTTCTTCTTGTTGACTGATTAATCCCACAGTTTAAGATGGACCAGGGCTCTCCGGTACTGATATTTCAGCCATCAGACTGAAACCTGACACAGAGACAGGACCTCAGAGACTCCTTCACCCAATCTTTGGACTTCTGGTATTTAGAAAATGTCAAGTGGATCATGCCCTCTCCACTCTTGTCCTAAACTTTCCTTGTTCCGTAGTCTAATCCAGATGTTGGTTGGAAATACAAGACAGATTCAACCTGATCCTGGAGTCATTAAACCGGTCAACCAGCTGTAAGATATTACCAGCTGCTGTGTTAATCATTAATGAGGCAGACAGTGCCTGTTGTCTGCGTAGTGAACCAAAAATTATGACTTGGGTTTTAATTTCATTTAAAATTAACTCACTGAAGAAGAATCAGGCTTCCCTTATTAAAGCCGGAGCTGCTGGCAATATGAGGAGGATGGTGAGCCTTAAACTCACAGAGAATATGGAGTCTTTTACTAATGTAATATTTTTAAAAATGTGATTTATGTACAGCCTCAAAGTTTTGCAGGCACTGTACACAAAATATCTCATCTGAGCCTCACAACTATGTAGAAAGTGATTACCCCAGTTAACTTTATCCCCAATTTACAAATTTATAAACTGCATCTGAGAGAGGTTGAGCCACTTGCCCAATTAATTGTTAGACCTCTTGGCCTCGAGTAGGGAAGGCTTGAGTTCAAATTTGGAGGCAGACACCTACTAGCTGTGTGACCCTGGGCAAGTCACTTAACCTCTCAACCATAAAATGGTGGTAAATAATAACACCTACCTTCCAGGGTTGTTTTGAGAATCAAAGAGATAACAATATTTGGAAAGTTCTTAGCACAGTGCCTGGCATAGCTGTTATGTAAAAATGCTTCTTTAATTCCATCGTTCCTTCCAGTCAAATTGGCCTACATGAACTTCCTCATATACATTATATCTCTTGTCTCCTTTCTTTTGCACAGGTTGTCCCCTGTACCTGAAATTACCTCCCTCCTAAGCTCTATCATTTATAATCCTTAACTTCCTTCAAAACCTAGTTCAAGCATAACCTCCTTCATGATACCATTTCTGATCCCAACCCTTAAATACTTTATATTATACATATACATATATTAAGTTCTTTATATATATATATATTTATATATATATATATATATATAAAATATCCTCACCCCAAAGTCCTTTATATTGACTTACAATAGCTTTCATATTTACACATATGTGTATATATTGTTTCCCCAGATAGACTAGTTTCCTTTGTACTATGTCAATAAATGAATTACACAAAACATTGCCTGCCTTTGAGAAGGGTTCTGTATCCCTAATGCCCAAGACAACCTCTGGCACATAGTAGACACTTGAAAAATGAGTTGATTGGTCCATAATTCCAAATCCAAGGTTAACATGGTGCCTCTAAGTAGCAGATGGGGTGGTTTGACCATTGGCAAAAATGTGGTGTCCTTTAGTACCAATTGACTGTGCTCTCCAAGCTGATAATCACAGAAAATACCTTTGTGACTCTCAACCCAAGTCCATTGTGTGTCCCAGCCCAGTCCTGTGCCATGGCATAGACTAATGACTGTACAATTGCTTTGTTCATCCGTGGAGCTGTGGAAGAAATTCCCTTGTTCAAAGGATTTAGAGCTGGAAGGGACAGACACAATCTCTTCATTTTACAAATGAAAAAAATGTTAAGTGATTAGCCTCTGGTTATGTATATTTTAAGAGCTGAAATTGGAACTCAGGTCTTTTGACTTGAAATGAATCAATGATTTATAAATCATTGAACTAAGCACTGTGGATAAAAAGACAAATATGTAACAGTCTTTCCCCTCAAGAAGCTTAGAATCCATCATGGCAGACAACATGAGCATGTATAAAAAAATTAAAAGAAAAACAGTAAATGCAAGATATGTTTGTAGGAGAGGCACCAAACACTGGGGGGGGGGGGGGGGGGGGGGAAGAGGAGAAAAGAGCCAGAAAAGGAAGGAAAAACGAAAAAAACCGAAGGAAAAGACCAAGAAAAAAAAAGGAAAAAAAACCAGGAACGAGGGATGACCCGGTGAAAAAAATAAGAGAAGAAAAAA
>NW_027187313.1:3255973-3259283 GCF_028583685.1 Petaurus breviceps papuanus | reverse complement strand
AGCCACTACAAGAACAAAGAAACAAACAATGAAAACTAGAAAAAAAAAAAAAAAAAAAAAAAAAAAAAGAAAAAGAAGAGAGGGGGGGGGGTGATGGGGGGGGGAACCGGGGGGGGGGGGGGGGGGGGGGTGAGGGGATAATCAGGAAAGGACTCACATAGGAGATGACACTCTATAGAAGCCTTAGAGGAAACCCAGGGTTCTAAGAGGGAATAGATTCCAGGCCCAGGAGATGACCCGTGCAAAAATAGAGAGGAGCTAAAAAGGTGTGTCTCAGGATCAAGACAGTCACTTTAGCTGAACTGATGAGTGCAGAAAGGAAGATATAAAGAGCCTGGATTGGACTGGATCCAGGGGATAAAAGGCTTTGAAGGCCAAACAAAGCAATCTGTACTTAATTCTAGAGGTAATAATGAGTATACTGGAGTTTATTGAGCAGGGGAGTGACATATACAGACCTATGCTTTGGGACATTCACTTTGGCAGCCATATAGAGCAGAGATATCATATATGCTGCCTACCAAGGTACATGCCATCCTCAGTTGTGAATACATCCCACAACCCTCCTGAGGGTAGTCTGAACCAGATCAAAATGTAATTGGGAAATGTTGATCAATATAAATAAACATACATAGATAATATTACATTTAAAAAACTAAGTTAATATGCAATTCCTGGGATCCTTATCTGTGAATGAGTGAACCCCAATTCTATTTGAAGTTGACACTACTAATAGTAGGGTGTTCACTTTGGCAGCTGTGTCTAGAATGGATTGGAAAAGGGAGAAACTTGCAAAAGGGAGACCAATTAGGAGGCTATTGGACTAGTCCAATAAGAGGTGATGGGGGCCTGAACTAAAGAGGTAGATATGAATGGTTTGTGGAAGGAGAATCAATAAGACTTGGCAACTGATTAAAGGAAGAGAGGGAAACAAGAGAGAGAGTGAGGGGTTGATGGCTCTTTCCAAAATACTATACTAGCTCTATATATCTACATCTCTTTAGAGTCAGAAAAGTCAAATGAGGCCTTCAGGTGATCAGGAGGAACAAGAAAAGCTGGGAGGCTGTGTTTCTAGATGTTCTACTGGCTTTATAGAACACTTGTCTGGGCCTTGTGGCCTACACAGCCACAGGAAATTGTCAGAGGCACAGATGGTGGGGATGGTATCTGGACAAAATGACTGTTCACAGGCTAGTGTACAAAACAGCTAAATTCAACCAACCAGCCATAACCGCTCCATACCTGGTTCCCATAGAGTTTTGTATGAGAGCCAGAAGAGACCTTAGAAGTTATCTAATCCAATAACCTTCACTTTACACATGAGGAAACCAAGACCCAGGAGGAAAAAATGTATTGCCCAAGATCACGGTAGCCCGAAATAACAAAGCCAGAATTTGAACTCAGATCTTGTCATCCTAAATCCAGAATTCTTTCCATTCTACTATTCTGAGTTCTTCTTGTGTGATCCTGGTTCCAGTTTCCTGAAAATGCTTCTGTACCTTCCTTATCAGAAACCTTGCTTTCAGAGAAACTTGGCTCTTCCTTTCTGCTGGACAGATCTCTTTGATATGACATGGCCTCCAATGGGATGCTCCTCAGAAAAAAATTTGATGCCCTTTGACCCAGAGTGTCCATCATTAGGCTTGTAATATACCCCCACAGATGTCACAGAAAAAAATAAAGATCCTCTTCATATCAAATATTTATAGAAGCCCTTTATGAAATAGGAAAGAAAGGAAAAAAATAAAGTATTTACACCTTGGTTGCAGAATGGCTTAGAAGAAATATGTGAATGTTATAGTGTTAAGTTGTTAAAAACAACACATATTAGACCTGTGAAAGTACCTCTCTTCATTCATTAGAGGTGGGGGAATGCTTATATAGAATGTCACATACAGTACTAGATATGGTCATTGTGGGGGGGGGGGGTTTAACTGTTTTTCTTTACAAAAAAGCTCTTTTGGTAGCTAAAGTGGAATATTTAGGAATTTGTGGGATGTAAAAACAAAAGGAAACAGAAATTATTTAAAATGAAAATGAAAAAAAAATCATTGATGCCCAGTGCCCTCTGGACACTGTACCTACTTGTATACTGACAAAACTAGGCAGAACTAAAAACTTGTTTAGTATTAGAATTCTTATGTACATCTGTTTGACATCTGCCAAATAAGCCTCTTAACCTATCATTCCATAATGTGATAAGGATTGAAAAATAAATATGTCATATGAGGAACATTGGAAGGAATTGCAAATATCTAATCTGGAAATGAGAAGCTGATTTTCAGATATCTGAAGGGTTGTCCTGTGATAGAAGGTTCTGGCTTGCTAGATTTGGCTCCAGGAACAATAGATGGAAGTCATAGGAAGGCAGATGCCAGACCAACTTAATAATAACACAGATCTATGTCAGTCTTTGAAGTTTACAAGGTAGTTGCCTCATAACAACCCTATATAGTTATCCATCTATCATACACCAAGCATTTATGCACGTGCTATGTACCATACACTATGCTAGCAGATTGAAATACAAAGACAGAAGTGAAATGGTCCTTGACTTCAAGGAGTTTACATTCTATTGAGGGAAAGATGAATAAGTATAAGTATATACAAATTGCTGTTGTTTGTTCTTCATTCTCAAAGAAGACCAATGACATTGGGAGGGTGATGTCATGACTTGCAAGTGAATTGGATTTAAGAAAGGCAGGGCTATGCAAAGTCACCAGCTTCACTCTCTCTCCTCTGGAGCCATCTGGATTCAGTGGCAATAGATGACTGGAGATGGCCCCTAATGCATTGGGAGACCTTGGCCTTTTTAAGCTAAGGTTTTTCCCAGGTCACAGTTTGTCTGAGGCAAAGCCCACTTGGTGATGAAGGCTAGGTAAGAAATGAGGCCCAAAAAATGGCCTTTTTTACCCAGTCAAAAACAAACAAACAAACAATCTGGGAGGGGAAGACTCTCAGGATTTCTGGCCAAAATAGAAACAATTACTATTTACATTCACTCTAAGCCATCAGAATCTAAACAGTGACCAAGATGGGCTTTTTCTGGGACCTATTGTTAGGCAATTAGTGAGAGTAAGAGTGATTTAGGTTTGAGGTCCTTAAAAAGAAATCTAGTCCATAAATTCCAAGATATCTTGCGAGGTTTTGGCAATCAAAGTTTATATTCCTTTGGGCAGAGTACCCACAGGTAAGGGTATGATTCCCTACGTGGACAGAAGTAGATCAGGGAGGGAGGGAGAGAAAGAGAGAGGAGGGAAAGGAAGGGAGGAAGGGAGGAAGGGAGGAAGGGAGGAAGGAAGGAAGGAAG
>NW_027187313.1:3208053-3255573 GCF_028583685.1 Petaurus breviceps papuanus | reverse complement strand
AGGGGTTCAGTGTTGGGCTAATAGTCTTCCTCTCCACTCCAGCTCCTTTTCGTATACTTAAATATTTCTGAGTATTTGTTGATGTTCCCTCAAATAACCTGGTTTCCCAATTCACTGACCTCCTCAATTCCTACAACTTTAACCTTCATTCCACTTCAACTCTATACCGGGATGATCATACAATTGATTCTAAATGTTCAAATCTCTATGATCCAGAACTCTCAAAGTCTTCAGAACATGACTTCCTACCCTTAAATCTCTTCCTTTTCCTCACATTTTCTAGAATAGGGTTTCTTTCCTATTTTTGAATCTTGGGCACCTTTGGCATTCTGGTGAAACCTATGGACTCCTTCCCAGAATCATGTTTTTAAATGCATAAAGTACAGATTAAAAAGGAAAGTAATCATATTGAATAGTTATCAAAATATTAAGAACAAGCCCAAGATCTTCAGTTAAGAACTCCTATCCTAAATCTATTCTTTATCCTCATTACAAATTGCTAAACCCTTTCCTTCTCTCCCATTCTATCAAAGTTTCTCTGACTTCATTCTTTCCTTTCATAATCTTGACCATGTTATTAATCAGTTCAATTTTACAGCACCCTTTACTCTTGAATTCCTTAACTTCCTGTCCTATAACAGTTAATACCTAGTCAAACCCTGACCCTGGCTTATTACCCCACCATTCACTTTCTCTGCTCTTATATTGGGCTTGTGAATGCTCCTGGAGAAAGAATTACAACCATGAGACTGCATTCACTATAGATTTATGTTATCTAATTTCAACAGACCTTCACTGTTTTGATGAAATACTTGTATGTATGTGTATATATGTGTGTGTGTGTGTATACATACATATGTTTTTGTTCTTATAATTGACTACAATATTTTGCAATTGCTTATTATAAGTCCTACATATGAGAGTGTATACACACATATGTGTATATATAAAGTTGCTGTTTAGTCATTTCAGTTGTGTCTGATTCTTTGTGACCCCTTTTGGGGTTTTCTTGGCAAAGATTCTGGAGTGGTTTGCCATTTCCTTCTCCAGTTCATTTTATAGATAAGGAAGCTGAGGCAAGCAGGGTTAAGTGACTTGCCCAGGGTCACAGCTAGTAAGTATCTGAGGCCAGATTTGACTCAGGAAGAGGAGTCATCCTGACTCTAGGCCCAGCACTCTAGCCACTGTTACATAGTTCTGGCTATCTATCTATCTATCATCCATCCATCCACCTATCTATCTATCTATCTATCTATCTATCTATCTATCTATCTATCTATCTACCTACCTACTTGTCTATCTACCTATGTACTATCTATTTAACTAGATACAGAGATACATATGTATTCAAGAGTAACCACTTGGCTGTGGTGGGGGCAGTGGGGAGGGGGTGGAGTGAGGAGGATCAAAAAAGGTTTTCTGTAGGAGGTAGCACATGAGATGAGTCTTGGACAAGCTGGGTGTTCCAAAAGGTAGAAATGACAAGAACTTCAGGGCATTGGGGAGACATGGAGGCAAGAGACTGAATGCCAAGTTTCCTAGTTTGGCAATTAGGTCAGTGAGGGTAAGTAATGAAAATTCAATATAAAAAGATAACCTGGAACAAGATTATGAAGAGCTTTAAATGCCAAACAGTAGTAACCACTAAAGCTTCTTGAGTAGGGAAGTTGACATAATCAGATTTGTACTTTTGGAAGAGTATTTTGGCAACTATGTGGAGATTAGATAAAAGAAAGAGAATCCAGTTAGGAGGTGGCTGCAAAAGTCTAGGTGATGAGGACCTGAGTTAGGGTGGTGGCCATGTTAGGGAAGAGTAGGGAATGGGTACCAGAGAAATTGACAAGACTTGAAAGCTGATAGGATATGGGAGGCCATCAGGGGAATGGTTGATCCTTCAGCTAGCCAGGGATTAGTCAACTTATAATTGCATCAAGTTAATTGAAGGAAGAGAGTAAGAACTTTTTATGACTCTAGGCATCTGAAAGGATGGTGGGACCTTCAACAGAGACAGCGAAATTAGGAGTAGAGGTGGATTTAGGGAAGATGATAATGAATTCTAATTTAGACATAGTCTAAGATGCTTATGGAACCTTGGAAGTTCCCACTGGTCAGCTGGTGATGTGGTCCCAGAATGTAGGCAATTAGGGCTGGATTTTTAGATCTGGGAGTCATTGTCAAGGAGATGATAAGTTAACCCATATGATTTGCTAAGATCACAAGAGAAAGAGAAGACAAAAAGGACAGAACAGAATCTTGGGATAACTCCATGCTTAGAGGATGGGGTCTGAGATGCTGATCTAAAATGAGGAAGTTGGATAACTTTACCTCTGAGGTACATGTTACTGTAGAAAGATCACTGATTCTGAAGTGATAAAATCTGGTTTCAAATCCTACCTCTTAGAGAGACTAACTGAATGACTACAAATGGTGTCATTTGACCCCCACCCCACTCCCAGCCATCTATTTTCTCAGCTATAAAATGAGGGATTTGAAAGCGATACTATTTGCTTTCCTTCCAGCTCAAGATCTATGATCCTAGCATAGGATCTCCCCTCCAACTTCCATTTACGTGGTGGTGATTCTAAATGACAACTACCCCACATTTGAGGTACTCTGTGTCTCTGTTCCCCTAAACTTTCACTTCAGTATTTTCACTTCTAATAGTCAGGGCTATTGCAATAGCTCTCTGGTTGGACTTCCTGACTTGTCTTTCACCACTCCACTCAACTGTCAAATTAATCTTCCTAAAGCATGGGTCTTACTACATCACCTGCTACTCAATAAATACTATTGACTCCCTATTACCTTGAGCATCAAATATAAAATCCTTTGTTTGGCTTTTAAAGCTCTTTATAACCTGGTCCTTTCCAACATCTCCAGTCTGCTTTCACCTTCCTCTCCCCCAAATACACACCATAATTCAGTGATACTGACCTCCTTCCTTTTCTTTACACAAGACACTTTATCTTTCAACTCTGGGCACTTTCACTGGTCATAGCCATGACTGGGAATCTCTCCCTTCTCATTTTTGCCTCCTGTCTTCCTTCAAGTCCCCTAAAATCCCACCTTCACTAGGAAGACTTTTCCAATCCTGTTTAATATTAGTTCCTTCCCTTTGTGATTATCTCCAATTATATCTCTATCTCTCTAGGGGAGATATATCTATCTATCTATGGAGGAAGAGAGAGAGAGAACCCTTATATCCTTAAATCTCATTAAGTGAGGAGCTCCCATGTTCAACCTCTTTACACACACACACACACACACACACACACACATAGTCATTTCTATTTCATGAGTCAAACAATATTTTTATTATTATTTTCACCATTATTACTGAAATTGATCCATTTACTTTGCCTGTGTTTTTCAGTGATAGAATGGACTTTATAGATTTTTCAAACCTGATTTTCAAAGACCTATTGAGAGTTGATTTTATTATTTTATTCTTGGCTTTAAATGAGGAAAGAATAAAATCAAAGGAGGGAGGGAGAAGTATACAAATGTCTTTCCTGCCCTACAGATAATGTGTATCTTTATCTGTCCTCTCTCTCCCTCCACTAATCAGAGATGTTCCACAGTTCTGTCCAATTTATGCCCTAATTTCATTACTCCAATTCAGTGCCAGCTGAGATGGAAGATGGCTTAACATATGCACAGCAACACTGAACAGCAAAGTGTGGACAGGAAGTAAAGAATACCATATCCTCTTTAAACTGAAGGAGAAATTCTCAGCCAGCATAAAGTAATTACCCTCTTGGAACAGGGCCAGGCCATGTGCAATGCAATTTAGGGCTTCTGTCCTTGACTCAAACCTTCCCTGCCTTCAAGGAGGTCAGAGAATTTGGAAATTTTTCTCTACACTGTTCTGCAGAGACCTGTGCCACTTTGAAGATCAGCTTGCAATTCACTGAGGGCACTGAGGGGAGGGATTAGTGACTTCACAGCCAAAAGAACATTTCATCTCATGAGGTTTAATATCATTTTTAATGTTCTTCAGTTAATGTTAAATATTGTTCTGCCTTCCCTCCCTTCTCTCTCCCACTAGCCTGAGATTTCTAACCTTTGTCTTCCAATGCACTCAAAGTGCTCACAATTATCTTAAAGAATACCATGAACTTCTCAAAAAGTCAAAATGCAAGCAAACACATGTAATGGCCTATAGACCTATTGGAGGAGAATGGAGGGAGGGAGTGGGAGGACACTGGACTCTGAGTCAGGAAGACCTCAGTTCAAATTCCACATTGGATACTTGCTAGCAATGTGATAATGGGAAAGTCACTTACTTCTCTAGTAAGGATGCTAGTTTCCTCACCTTTAAAACAAGGAGGTTGTACTCACAGCCTCTAAGGTCCCTTTCAGCTATGAGTCTATGATGCTATATTATTCTCTGAGCTCTCTGTCCCAGCTAGGCTGGCCACATCTCCTTACCAAGATTCTAGGAGCCACTCTAAAGGGATAGGGTATCTTTCTCTAATGCCATCAGCTGAAGCCACCATTTGAAGTGTGCTCCCCTCACTGTTAACCACCATTAACAGCTCTCCCAATTCCATTAAAACAATTAGCACCAATTAGCTTTTGCAAAGGGAATAGTCATTCCCTCCCTCCCCCAAGACTTTGAGGGCACACATTTCTCTATGCCACCTTGTCTCTGGGGACAGTGGGATCAGTTTTCACACACTTTCTCTATAGCATTGATCCCACCAAGTTCATGCCCAAAGGTGGCATTGTTGTTGGCTAGAAGTCCTCTCTGCTGCCATTAGTGGGTTCTGAAGGTCATTCTTTGTTCCTCAGCTCTACTTGTGCTGCAAAATCTGGCATGCAATGAATTCTCAGACACTCACATGGCTCACTCTCCTGATCTTTTGAAACTCACAAGGGCATCACTTCTAATTTTCCTCACATAAAATAAAAGAATAAACATGAAGACAAAGGGCCAAAGTCCCTATTCTTGGGACCAAATGTCATCCTCAGACAGGGAGAGGACCAGAGGACCAGTGCTGTTTCTCACTAGACATTATTTAGCAGAAAAAAGTAAACCTTAGAGAAGAATCCAGACCAAGAAAGGAGAGAGATTAAGGTTCTGTTTGGCTAAAAAATTTTAAATGCATTCCTCTCTAGCCAATCAAAACAGCTCTCCTATATCACATGCTTAGAAAAAGAGAAGCAATTCTAAAATGTACCAAAGTCTTTAAGGCACTGCCCATTAAAGATCATCATTGCTCTATGAGAAAGAAGTACTCCAGACTCATCCATGCAGAAGATTTGTAACACTAGCTCTTTGTACATGCTCATAAGGACTAGCCTCAGTGGCCAAACCTGTTCCATTATGATCATTAAATATATTTTTTTAAACATGCAGATCTAACCATGTAACACCTCTGTTAAATAAATTGTTATATCTCTATATTATCTCTAGGGTTAAACATAGGTTCCTCTTTGGCATTTAAAGCCCCCATAACTTGGTTCCAACCTATCTTTTCATCTTTCACCCCTTCTATAGTCCAGTCAAACTCACCTTCTTGCTGTTTTTCCCATATGGCACTTCATCTTTGTACATACTGCTTCTCATATGTGTAATGCACTCTTTCTTTAACTGCTCCTTCTCTGTGGGGCGGCCAGGTAGCACAGCAAGTAAGAGCACCGGCTCCAGTGTTGAGAAGACCTGGAGATCGAATCCCGGGCTCAGACACTTAGCACCCACCCAGAAACACCTGGCCGTGTAACCTTGAGCAAGTTACTTAACCCCAATTGCTTAGGGGCAGCCAGGTGGCTCAGCGAGTAAGAGTACTGGCTCCAGTGTTGGGACGACCTGGAGATCGAATCCCGGACTCAGACACTCAGCACCACACCCAGAAATAACTGGCCGTGTAACCTTGAGCAAGTTACTCAACCCTGATTGCTTAAAAATATAAAAAAAGAAAAATTTAACTGCTCCTTCTCTTAATAATCTCTATTTCTTTTTTCAAGGCACCACTCAAACATGACTTTCTACATAAGGCCTTTTCTGAATGTCCCCCCTGACCCATTCTAGTACCTCCCCCTACTCACCACCCACCCCCAAAATTACTTTATATTTATTTTGTCAATATCTTGCATATACTGTTGTTATGGGAATGGAAATCTGAAGATCTTCCCTGCCCCTTTGGCACTTTGATAGACTTAAGTGACTCTGAGAACCTTCCCTGATTTGAAAATATACTCTGCCCCCCTAACAGGCTGAATGTGGTCACCTGGAGCCTGTGGTGGGAGGCTTGTTTTTCAGGAATGCCCATGCCTTGCTACTTTGTGATTGGGCAGTGGGTCAAGAAGGTTGTGACATTCTCTGAGCAAGGAGAAGGCTATATATACCCTGGTATGAGTCTTTGCTTTGGGACTCACTTTGAGAAGTGTTGTGTGATTTGAACAGACAAGACTCTGGGCAGCCTTGAGCCTCCTGGCTTTGAAAACCCAGATGTTGGTGCTTCCCTCTCTGGTAACTGACTAGGTATGGATGTAATGGTCCTGTCTGCTGATCTGTTTCTCTGTCTGCTTGTAACTTCTGCTTGTAACCTGTTTAATATTCTCTGAAATTCGGGGTGCTGACCTTTTTCCCCTGAACTAGGTAAACGACATATGTTTGATTAAAGCAAGATTGTTAACCCATTTTGAGTTGCTTTCCTTTAGAAAAGCAGATCTAGGAACCTGTGCTAGCAGCCATCCTGGGTATGCTAGGGTGCTTGCTGCTAACTGTTAAATATACAGGTAATCTCCCCCAATAGAATGTAAGTTTCTCAAGGTCAGGAACTGTTTCTTTTGTTCCAGCATCTAGCACAGTGTCTAGCTTGTAGCAAGTACCCAAGGAATGCTTTTGGATTGATTGAGGAGAAAGGGTTGTAAAAGAAACAGTCAAATAAGCAAAGGCCAGCAGGATGTTTGTTACAGATACCCAGTGGTCAAGAATCACTGTCCTAAGCTCTTAGCTCTCAATTTGCTTCGGTCTGTGGAGCATCTTGATCTGAATCAAGGAGACCTCTGGAAGATCTATACACACGTTATTGCTTTGTGGTACAAAAAGCTTTTTTAGAATGACTGGAAAGATTGGTGGGTGCTTTTTCCCAAGATACCAGTAAAAGATACTTCAGTGCTTTAAGAGGTGGTCATTTTTCCAGAGTGGGTAATCACTGACCCACTCATTGAGGTTGGATTAGGGTGAATAATGAATCCCTCAAAGTGGTTGCACCATTCAAATTCATTCTGCATATTTCCACTGGGCTGGAATCAATTACCATATTTTATATAATGATAACTGTAAATTTAAATACATTTGACCACTTCAGGGGTTTCATTTTTCACTCTAATGGGGACCTAGTTATAGTCTTTGTGGGTTGTATGTGGTTGTTGTGATATGAACTCTTAACCCAGTGGGCAGTTTGGTGGTGGCTCCTGCAAATTTAGGCAATCTGGGCTCTAGAGGACAGACATATTGAGGGCCAATATTCAAAGGAATTTCAATTTCATAAGACCTGTTTGTACCTTTCTTCTACTGACCTAGCCTTTGAGAATCCAGTCCTCCATTCCATAATTGAACTTTGAAAGAGAATGTTAGTGGAGGATATCACCAATAAATTGATTCAGGGAAGAAATGTTTACTCATTATCATTGTAAATTTGTGGCTCCCACCCTTTGTTCTTTTGACTGCAGAGAAAAATGAGGTTCTGGGCCTCTTAGACTTAAAAGGGAAACAAAATAGGACTTTAAAATAAATTGATGAATTCTTAATGGAGGAATGGGGAAAAGGGAGGCCTGGAGATAGATTTAATTGATATGAGAAACTTCTAGTGAGGAAACACCCTTTATCAAAACAGATAAGCAACTATTGTACAATATATGACATTAAAAAGTCACCTCAAGACACTTCCAGGCAGACTGACTTATCCACAGTCACCTGGTGAATCTATGTCAGAGGTAAAATTTGAATCCAGAACTTTCTGAGCTCAGGATTTGTCCTTTATTTTATCTGTAACCTTTCAATGATGGTAATGGTCAGAATGGACAGAGTCTGGAGCTGGGACTCCAAAAGTCCTATGTACAAGTCTGCCTGTGGCACTGAGTACTTACTGAGTTACCTTGGCCAAGTCACTTACTATATAAGTCCTTGTGATTCAGAAAACTCCCAGCCAAGATATATCTAGTAAGTCATAGACTAGGGGCTAGTTGTCTTCTGATAAAAATCACAGAGCCTTCTCATATTACATATTCAGAGTCAGAACTATGTAAGACAACTGGAACTTGTCCCAGATATCCAAAGTTTATAGGTACATAGCTTTTTTCCTCCACATATGGTTACAGATGATTTTGTTACATGTCATTATGTCAAAAGACAGATAGACCATCAAGGACATTGTCTTTCCATCTACCACAGCTAGGTGATACAGAGGAGAGAGTGTCAGGTCAGGAGTCAGAAGAAAGTGAGTTCAAATCCTGTCTCAGTCACCAGTTATATAACCTTGGTCAAGTCACTTAAACCTGTTTGCCTCAGTTTTCTCATCTGTAAAATGAGCTGGAGAAAGAAATGGCAAACCACTACAGAGTCTTTGTCAGGAAAAACCCAAATGGGGTCACAAAGAGTTGGACATAACTGAAATGACCAAAAAACAAATTACCTATTATGAGTGAAGTTCCTTCTGATTAGCCCTAATTTCTTTTTTGAATATCCTTAAGACAAATTTCTCCATGTCTTTCCTCTAGAAGTACTTTTCAAAAAAAAATCCAGTTTATATACAAAGCTCACAGCAAAGTTTTTGGGAGGTAAAGCCTTCAGCAAACACATGTTAAGTCCTTCCCATCTTGACTTCAGTCCCTCTTTGTAGATTTATGCATCACTCACCTTCATTCTATCTAGTACCTAGCCAAACTGGCCTGCTTGGCGTTCCTCACATAAAACACCTTCACCGTAATTGGTTATTCATAACCACATGAACGCCGGAAGAAAAAAAGACGTTGGTGGTGGCAACCACCACTTCTGAGCACATGAGCAACTTATCTTTGGGCAATATTGTTGTTTGGAGGAGACATTGCCAAGGCGAAACATCACTGAAGTTTTGCAGTCATTGCAGATGAGCTAGATTGCTGAAGTCAGTCTATCACCCTGTTCAATTTCTCCTTATTAAAAACATGTTTAAAAAAAAAAGTTTCTCTGTCTCCCATTCCTCCTCTATGTTTGGCAAAAGGTTTTGAGGAACCTGTTTTTTATCTTTTCTGAAAAATCTCAGGAATGTAGATTGAGAGCTGGAAGAAACTAAAATATATATGTGACCTTGGACCAAGTCACTTAACTTCAATTTCCTCATTTGTAAAATGAAGTGGTTAATTCCATAACAGATAGTTGGGCAAATGATATGATTAAACAATTCTTAAAAAAAAATCTGTAAATTATTAACAACCACGTGAATACTGTTCCAAATCAGTAATAATAAGAAAGTGAAAGCCAAAAAAACTCTGAGATTTTACTTCACACCTAGCAAATTAGCAAAGATGGCAAAAAGTGGTAAGAAGTCTATGTTGGAAAGGTTCAAGAAAGCTGCTGAGTCCAATAATCCATGAGTTAGTACAATCATTCTGGAAAGCAATTCAGGGTTTTTTGAATAAAATTATTTAAATTTCCATATCCTTTGACCCAAAGATCTCACTGATAATCATAAAAGCCAATGAAGCAGCTAAAGACTCAGTGAATGGAATGCTGAACCCAGAGACAGAAAGACCAGAGTTCAAATGTAGCCTCAGGCATTTACTAGCTGTGCCACCTAAGGCAAGTCTCTCAACCTCACTCTGCTTCAGTTTCCTTAAAGGTAAAATGGAGACGAAAATAATAGCACCCGTTACAACTTACAGAGTTGTTGTAAGAACAAAATGAGACAACAATTTTAAAGCACTTAGTGTAATGACTGACACATAGTAGACACTATATGAATGTTCATTCCCTCCCCCACCTCAATGAAGTCAGTGATGAAAAGAAAATCTCTTTGTACACCAAAATATCTATAGCAGTGTGTGTGTGTGTGTGTGTGTGTGTGTGCGTGTTTTGGTTTGGTTTGGTGTTTTGTAGTAGCAAAGAATGGGAAACAAATTAGATGCCCCTCAACTGGGGAATAGTTAAGTAAATAATGGAATATTTACTAGGCTAAAACTACAAATATGATAAATAGACATAATAGAAGACTTATAAAAACTGGTACAAAATATACAACAATGGAAAGAGAAAGTATAACCACAATCAAATGCTTGAAAGTGAATACTGGCAAATTATAAGGTCCAAACTTGATCCAAAAGAAGAAATATGAGAAGGTGCTTCCCTCCCATCTATCTTTTCAGGGTTGGTGGGCTATTGGTATAGAATATGCAGATAACATCAGATTGATCCAAGATTTTTTTCCACTATACCATAATAATCCTTTGCTAACTTTTATGGACCCTAATTAGGATGCTTCCCCAAGGTTGGGAATTAATTCCATAAACAATAATACTAAAGGGCAGTAGCATGAAGACCACACCAATAATATTAATGAAGATGATGATAATGATGATGAGAAAAATCAAGGCATATTTACATTGGCAGACTTTGGGAAATGGCACCTTGGCTGTCCTCTCTTAGGGTTTAGAGGTATCCCATACATGTTCCCAGAGCTGGGTTTTTATTCTTTATTCTATGCTCTGCCTTTATTGGCTTCATTATTCTTTTGATGGCTTTATGTTTCACTGATAAAAGTTGAATAAAACTTTACCCATAAAAAGTAAATCATTGCAAATTCTAAGACAAATGGAAAGGACTAAGCATCATCATATTATTTATATGGTAAGTGCAGTACACCTTTCATCAACAGAGCATCTTGGTTATAAAAGCAATCGCAGGGGACAATTAGAGCAGGTTGGGCAAAACCAGGCCATGAGGCAGATGTACCAAAGGAATACTGATAAGCTGAACAAAAGGATCATTTCACTTGATGCTGGGTGGCCGGCAGCTGAGGTGAAATACCACAGTTATTAACAGGTCCGGCAAAGGGTACTCAGCTTAAGAAAGAGAATAAAGAAAAATTGTTTGCCCATGGAGATTGCACAAGAAATCTAAAAGAGGTCTGATGCAAGGAACCAAATTAAAATCTCTGGAGAGAGCAACCAGAGTCTCAGGCTAGTTATTTTCAGGGCTATAACTAGCCAATTTAGTGCCTGGGGCAAGCTTCACAAAATATTTCTGGTATATTCAACACAGTAGTCACCCTCAAAATTTTAAGACGGATTCACTTGCAAGGGGAAGATAGAGACCTTAAGTTATATTAGAATATAAGGTTCTATCAGACAGCAATGGGAAGAACTGAGATCTGGGATATCAGAGGCCACACCTGACTGGGAAGGGGTAGAGCCTGTCATCTCTCAGCAAGTGCACCCTTTAAATTTTGGTGCACTGATCATGCCACCCTGGTTATTGCACTAAATATGTAAATATCATTCCATTTTTCCATTTCTCCAGTATACATAGAATTACCAGGCACTAGCTTTAAAACCAACCCTTAGAGGTTATCTATTCCAACCACTTTAAATGGCAGGTGAGAAAACTGAGACCCAGATGCATAGGTGTACATAAAGCTTGGGTCAGAAGGAAAAGGGCCAATGATGATACTTGTTCCTAGTGCAAAATATATCCATCCCATGCATGCCAAGACTAGGGAAGTGGAAAGCCCAAGGTCACCTAGCAATTAAATGGAAGATCCCAAACTCAAACCCAAGTCTTTAGACTTTAAGCTCATTATTCTTCCCATGACCCTATAGAAAACACATTGCAAAGTATAGAGCCCACTGTGGGTGTTCCCTAAATGAGGGTGATTGATTTTAGACAAGAAGACAGAATTCTGCTTTGGGCTTCCTATAAAATGCTGATATCTATAAGGATGAGCTTACAGGGGACAGCCCTGAACCAATGGAGACACAGGGAAAAAAGGCCCTGGCGTTACCCATTTTGTTGATACTTAGAAGCATTGACAAACACATCTCTATAGGAAGGGACCAAGAGGAAGGAGAGTAACAGATACTGACTGGGTCCCACAGGCTGTGTAAATCAGTGGTGAGAAAAATAATGATGAGCTTGTAACCACAAAGCTCCAACCTCTAAGGAGCTTTTCAGGTTTCCTTTTACACTGCTTAACTTTCAAAAGCATCCCTACAACGTACAAGAAAGCTTAATGTCCTCATTGTTGCTGTTCAGTTATTTTCAGTCATGTCTAACTCTTTATGACCCCATTTAGGGTTGAAAGTGATTTGCTATGTCCTTCTCCAGTTTATTTTACAGATAAGGAAATTGAGGTAAACAGGGTTAGGTGATGTGCCCAGGGTCACATAGCTAGTAAGTGTCTGAGGCTGGATTTGAACTCAGGTCTTTCTAACTGCAGACCCAGAACTCTATCCATTGTACTGCCTGTCCTCACTTTCCAGACAAGGAAACTGAGACCCTGAGCCGTCTCATGCCCTGCCAAAGGCTGGGTCTGTAGAGGTAAAGTGAGGTAGAGAATCCTTGTAATTACTCATGTCCATAATTAATGGTGTGTGCCGGGTAGGAGGAGACCCAGCAACCTGCTGCTATGAGGGAAAGGAAGATTTTTCACCCAAATTGACTATCTCCAGGGATTAAATTGCTTTTATAATTGCTCCCTTTTCATCTCCATCTTGCTTGTACTGACCCTTCCAGGAATCGGCAGTATAGCTCCAGTCAGTCAAATCTTAATCCTACAGGACCAAAGGACCCCAGAGGATAACTACGTGCTCAGTGGTTTTTGTTTGGTTATTTTTTTACCTTTCCCAGACATGGCAGGAAAAGGGTTATGCTTTGCCCCTGGAAGCTCTGGAGGATCTGCTTTGTGACCAAGAACCCTAGAAATTTGACTGGTTGGCTTTCAGGCTATGGATGAGAGAGGGAACAGGCCAGGACCCTAATCAAAGGTTCTCTCCTCCAAAGCATCCTGCCTCCTGTGCCTTCTTCTCCAGAAGCTGCTAATACCCAGACCAAATCCCCTCATGTGAAGATTCTCCGACATCCTGTCTCTGTCTCTGAGTAATGGAAGATGTCTTTTATCTCAGCTGGTTAGAAATTAAAGTTTTGCTTGGCCCCAGCCAAAATGTAATGTGATTCTCTAACCTTGCAGCTTTATCTAGTTATTACTTACTGTTTGGGGGGGAGGGAACAATAAATAAAATATCTGCATATGTAATATCTGCCTTTTCCCCTAGGGACACGTAAATGTTTGGAATTTCCAAATAACTTCACAGAGAAGCGGTGTTTGCAAACAATTCATTGGTTTCTTTATGAATCACTCATTAACCTTTTCAACTCTGTTTCATATTTTTCGCATATTTTTCGTTTCTGGTCAATTCTATTTTAATAAGGTTAGTACAAAACATTGCATAGGGCTAAAATGACCCAAAAGAGGCACAATACACATACATATACACCATCTGAAGTTACCTTCTATAATTACAAGAATATGAATTTGGAGTAATAACCAGCATTTACATAGGGTTAAACAAAGTGCTTTATAAATAGTATGTGTAGGTGTGTGCTAGAAGGTGCATGCTATTGTTCTCACTTTACAAGTGAGAAAACTGAGGCTTGCAGAAATTAAGTAGCTTGTCCAGAGTTACATAGCTACTAATAGTCTGAGACGATTTGAACTCAGGTCTTTCTGACTCCTGACCCAGCTCTCTATTCACTGTACCTTCCACCTAGCTGTCTCTATTAATTTTTCTCTTTTTGTTGTTTTTTTGTTTGGGTTTGGTTTTTTTTATTTTTGTTTTTTGGGGTCTTTTTTTGCTTTTTGGAGGGGGGGAAGGTAGGGCAATTGGGGTTAAGTGACTTGCCCAAGGTCACACAGCTAATAAGTAAGTGAGGCTGGATTTGAACTCAGGTCCTCCTGACTCCAGGGCCAGTACTCTATTCACTGTGCCACCTAGCCGCCCCTCTATTAGTTTTTTTTTTTCATTGGTCATTCTCTACAGCAACTGTTTTCACACTCTTAAGATACTCCATGGGAAGTTACTCTCAGCTACCTAGAGATAAGTGGGAACAAAGAAACAGGAACCCAATTTCCCCAGGCAGTGTCCTCTCCTATCCCCTGCTGTTGAGGTTTAGGGGAGTTAGGGACCCTGAAATTCAGGTGCAAACAATGCAGGTCCTGCCTCAAATTCTACCCAAGCCTTCTTTCAGTCAGAGATAAGGCTTATTAAAACACCAGCTGGGGTGGGTGAGATTTTAGGAATCCATACTATTGGCCAGATTTTAAGAATCTGAGCATTTGTGATGCTTGTATTGACAAACAGGCCAGATTGAATCTGAGCAGTCAGATGGGGGGAAGATGGACAGTTCTATACTGGGGTCAAGGAGTGAGTCTGGATGGAATCAAGTGGTGGTCTAGTTCGGGGCCAGGTCCAGACAATGAGGGTCACACTGAAAGGGGAGTTAAAAGGATTATTTCCAGGAGTCTAAGTTCAGGGGCTGGGTTCCTGGAATTCATGGGAAAGTTCAAAGGGGTAGAAGTCCAAAGCCCATACCCCATCACTACTGCACTCCCAGAAATGGATGCTTGGAATGGTTTGCCATAATGTGGAAAACCATTTGTCTGATCTTGGTGGGCACTGCCTAATCCTGCCTCCATAGGAAGGTGGTGAGAATTCAACCTAATTACAATAGGCTGAGGGCCATGTCAGAGGAGATTTGGTTTATTTTAATTCTTCAGGGGCAACATCAGTGAGTAAGGAGCAGGCCTCTCTTTCAGAAAGACTAGGCCTTGGATACAAAATGCCTGAATGACCTGCACAAGTGATTTAATCTCTATGCCCTAGGCAACCCTCCAGGACCTTAGGTAGAAAAGTAGGCATATGCATAGAGAGTGTTTTCTCCTGAGGAGGAATTCCCCATACTAATTAAATCACAAGTCTCCTATAAGAGGGAAAAATTCAACCTTAAGAAAAATCAGGAAAGTAATTATAGTAGGACCATAAATTTAGATCTGAAAGACTTCACCACCTTATTTTACCAATGAAGAAACTGAGTGTTGTAATCCAGTATTACCTATAATAGTCCATCTGCCATGAGTAACACCATGTATTATGGGGGTTGCTCTGTGGTTTTTGGTCTGAACTCAAGACTGCGCTGGTATAGGAAACACTTAGTGAGGAATTTCTCTCTCATAATGTAGACCAACAGCTGTTTTAGAACTTGTAGTCTAAGACAGTTGCCAAGATCACTGAATAGTTAAGTGACTAACCCACGGTCACACCACCAGTATTTGTTAGAGGTCAGAACTAAACCTAGATTTTCAGCACTTTTTCCACTCTGAAGATTATGATAATTATTATAATAATGACAATAAGTGTTACAGTGGATAGAATCCTGAACTGGAATTAAGAAAGACCCCGATTGAAATCTAAACTCAGAAATTTACTAGTTGTGAGACCCTAGGCAAGTCACTTTAACCTCTACTTGCCTCCCTTTCCTCATTTATGAAACAGGATTAATAATACCAACTACCCTCAATTAATATGCATAAAGTTCTTTGGAAGCCTTAAAGCACTATGTAAATGCTAGCTAGTATAATTAACTTGCCATTTTGCCACCTGGGGATAGGAAGTGGGCTACAGGAGCAAGAAGGGGATAGGAGGAGAATGGACTGGATCACTAGCAGCTGGGGATTGCCTGAATGGAAAAGATGTGGGGTTAGACGAACAGCCAGTTGGGTGAACCTACCAGTGCTAAGGTAGCGTGAGCTTCAGGTCCTAGGAACATGGCTACAAAATGTCATTCCTGGGAAAGAGTCCTTAGAACTTGCAGTGAAGCCAAACCAGTATTCTCTAAAGGATGTCTGGAGGGACAAGATGTGAAGACTTTCTTTTCATGAAAAGCACAGGAATGTGAACCTTTGATTTAGAGTTGAAAGAGACCTCAAAGGCCATCAAGTCCTAGCCCCCTAATTTTACAGATGGGGAAACTGAGGCATGGAGAGTTAAGTGACTTGCCTGGGGTGACACAGATAAAGAGTATCTGAGGTAAGTTATTACATCCTCATTAAGTCCAAAGTCCTCAGTTTATGGCATAGCAGATAAAGTTCAGGATTTGAAGTCAGGAAGACCCGAATTTGAATCCTGCCTCAGATATGCAGTGGCTGTGTGACCCTGAACAAGTCATTTAACCTCTCTAAGTGACAGTTTCCTCACCTGTAAAAAGAAGATTATGCTAGTACCCCCCTCTCAGGGTTCTTGTGAAGATCAAATGAGGTAATATTAGTCAAGTGCATTATTTTGCTTAAAACATAATTTAAGTTATTATCTCACTGTCTTCCTCCTCTTCATCTTTATCATTATCATTCAGATAAGATGAAATTATTTATTCATGGTCACATAGCTGGCAGCAATTAGTGGCAGAATTAAAGCTATAATCAGTCATCAAATTCTCAATTTAATGTTCTTCACCAGTACTCAAGGAGAGATGACACAGTAACAGAAAGGAAGGAAGGAAGGAAGGAAGGAAGGAAGGAAGGAAGGAAGGAAGGAAGGAAAAAGGAGAAAGGGAGGGAGGGAGAGAAAGAAGGAAGGAAAAGTCATTTGTATCAAGGCATTGTTCACAAAGCCTCAGTTTAAGTGAAAACTTGCTGTGGAGAAAAATATAAAAATTAAATAAGATGATATTTATAGACTTTGCACTATAGAATGGGAATATGATACATAGACAAATAACTACAACACAAAATATCTGATAAGTACATTACAGATATAAGGCAGAATGAGGTCAGAAAGGGGGAAAATCATTAGTGTCAGGAACTGTATGCAAAAGCTTCATGCCAAAAATTGCTCCATAGGCATGTAGAACATGAAAGCATATTTTGAGTCAGTAAAAATGTTTACTCTTTTATTTTCCCATAGCTCTAGGGCTCTGGTGAGTGCCTTCAATTCTGCCTTCTGGACAGAGGTCCCAGGGGGCAGGGGTTTGGCCTCTGTGGTTTGGTAAAGGCTTACCACTGAATATTCACGTTTCCTGATCCCTTGTTCAATAAAGCTTGAACCATCTGTGTACCAGACTGCTTTGGAGTTCGGGAGAGGAGAATCTTTCAAATCAGCTCAACTGGCATAAACACAATCCGAGGTCTCCTCACAGGACATCTGAGTGGGCACTGTCTGGGAGGAGGGTTGCCAGGTGAAGTGTGTGGCAAACCCGAAGGGCTAGGTCAGGGGTATCTAAGATCAAGGTTTGATATTTGGTGAGCCTACCACTAGCCAGCCACTGGTGGCCCTTTGCTTCCAGGATGCTCTGAACTTGATGGGGTGTTACAACTTCCAGGGGCTTATAAGTTTAGGGGCTTCTTCAATTAGAATGGCTGTAGCAGCTACTACCTTGAGGCATGCAGACCATCATGCAGCCACAGAGTCTAAAGTTTTGAAAAATAGGCAACTGGCCTGGGGTCAGGTCCCAAGGACTGTAGGACTCCCAGAGCCTGTCCTCTCCATTCACCTACAGAGTGAAAGGTTTTCCTAGGTCAGGTAGGGCTAATGCTGGTGTGGTGGTCAATTTAGCTTTCAGAGTCTCAAAAGCTTTAGTCTGATCAGGACCCCACTCTAGAGGGAGAGAGTCAGGGCCCTGAGTAGAAGCATAGAGAGGTTTAGCAATGAGGCTGAAATTTGGGATCCAGAATCTACAAAAGCCAGCCATTCCTAGAAAAGTGCCAAGTTGCTTTTTAGTGGCTGGAATAGGTATAGACAAGATTATCCTTTTCCTCTCAGAGGTTAAGGAGCGACAAGTATGAGTTAGTTCATGGCCCAGATATTACATACCAGCGTGCTATCTGGACTTTATCCAAAGAGACCCTGTACCCTCGACTACCCAAGAAATTAAGGGCTTCTGCAGCAGCAGCTGAAGAGGCCTCCTGGGTGGGGCTACAAATAAGGATGTCATCCATATACTGGATTAAGCTGCTATCAGTTAATTTAGTTAATTTCAGATCCCTTAAATCCCTTCCCAAAGCTTGGCCAAATAAATGTGGGCTATCCCTAAACCCTTGGGACAAGACTATCCATGTTAGCTGACATGGACTTGTTTCCCCAGGAAGTATCCATTCAAATACAAAAATATATTGCCAGTCTGTGTGCAGAGGTATATAGATAAAGTCATCTTTGAGATCTAGGGTGGAAAACCATTGGGTGCCCCCAGGGATCTGAGTAAGTATTGTATATGGGTTGGGGACTATGGGGTACATAGGGATGAAAGCTTTGTTAACAGCTCTGAGATCTTGAACTATTTGGTATTCTCCGTTAGGTTTTTTTACAGGAAAAACTGGGGTATTACATGGATATTGGCAAGGGACAAGGATTTTATATTTTAGGAATTTTTCAATTCATGGTTGTAGTCCTTCCCAGGCCTCAGGCTTGATTGAATATGGATGGTGATGGGGGAACACATTAGGATCTTGGAGGCAAACAGTAACTGGGGTGGCATGAGTAGCTATCCCAGGAATTCCCTGATCCCAGACAATTGGCTCAACTGTCTCCCACACTTCTGGGGGAATATGGGGGGGGGGGGCGGATCTGGTGAACAGAGGGCAAAGGGATATGGGAGGTTTAACTAGAGAAAATTGACTCCCCAATTTCACCATCATGTCCCTTCCCAACAAGGGGGCAGGGCAAGAGGAGATAATAAGGCAGGAGTGTTCAAACAACAGATCCTCAAATAGGCAGGGGAGGGAGTATGTCTCCTGATATCCCTTAGTTTTCCTTTCTATGCCCATGGCCCTATGCTGGTCGAAGGCCAAGTAGGGCCAGAGTAATTAATTAAAATAGAGAATGTAGCTCCCATATCTATCAGAAAGCTGGTAACCCTACCTGTGATCTTGATGCTTGCCTAGGGCTTAGCAAGGAATATGGAGAAGGTAGGTGCACTACCATGCCCCAAGCTTCCCCGTTCATTCTGAGTCTTGAGAAGACTGGAGGACAGGGTACTACCACTTTTACCTCGGTGACTATCCTTCCTCCAATGTCCCTCCTGGTCAGATGGACACAGTTCTACAGGTGTCAGTTCCTGGGGCTCCCTCTTGGAGGGTGCCCTGGAGGGGCACTCCTTGGAACAGTGACCTCCTTGTGGCATCAAAAGCAGGTTTTCCCCCTGCCCAAGTCTCTGGGCTTCCTCCAAGTGGGTCCCCTGGAGGGGCTTTTCCTGGCCATGGCAGCAGCCAAGAATTGAGCATGTTCTCTCTCTCTGGTTCATTCCCTGTGTTCTTTCTCCTCTGCTGCAACCAGGTCTCTGTTATTAAAGACTCCAAAGGCCATCTCCAGTAATTGGGCCTGAGGTGTTTGGGGTCCCAATGCCAATTTCTGCAGTTTCCTCCTAATATCTGGGGCAGACTGACTAATAAAATACATGTTAAGCATTGCTGCCCCTTCTATAGAGTCAGGATCTAAATTTGCATACTTTTTAATAGCTTCTACAAGTCTATCTGAGAAATTTCTCTTTCTGATAATTTACTGGCTTTTGAAATGCAGTTCTTAGGCCTTCTAACAGGCAAAGTACCATATGGTCTCTCTTCTCCCTGTCCTCCTGTATATGATAGTCCCATCCTAGGTCACTAGTGGGAATAGCAGCTATTCCTGGGGGGTATTTTCTGGGGTCATTGCTAGCCAAATGATCCCCAAATTTTTGGATTTGTTCCCAGATTCTCCTCTTCTCCTCAGTGGAACAATAGGTAGAGAAGATGATATGCAAATCACACCAAGAAAGCTCAAATTGCCGGGATAAGTCCCTAAAGGCTTCAGTAAACTTTCTTGGGTTTTCAGAGAATTTACCCAGCTTTTCTTTAATTTGATTGAGATCTGAAATGGAAAATGGGGCATGCACTCTAGTTGTCCCACCAGATGAGAGAGGTGCTTCCCTTAAGGGAAAAGGCCCTGAAGGTTCTAGGGCGACAGGGGCTTGGGAAGGGAGATTGTAAGTCCCACTTTCTATGAGAGAGTGACTGGAGGGTGCTGGCTGAACTGAATCAGACTGCAAGACTGGGGGATCTGGCTGAAAAGGGGGAGAGTCAGATGGCACATGAGTAGTGGATAGGGTCTGAAGATGAGGAACTTCTATGACTGCCTCAGGGGTAGGGCCTGAGGCCTAAGTGGGTGTTGCCTCAGGGGGAGGGGCCACAGAGGGAGGCACTTCAGCCTGACCAGTGGCTAGGACCTGAGCAGGGGTCCCTGAGCAGGGAGGGGCCATGCTGGGAGAGGCAAGGTAGGAGATATGGATGGTGTAGGAGACAGGAAATGAGGGGTGTTGGGATAGAGGAAAAGGGTTGGGGTGCAGAAGGGGCTGGGGGAGCTGCCTGAGTGACTTGAGCAGGAGTTGCTGAGGGGAGAGAGGCTGGGCCAAAGCCATAGGAAAGGGGTCATTTAATTGGTCCCTGTTGCCCCTCTGTGGAGGGGCTCTAGCTTCAAGCATCTCACAGTCTTTCCTGAGAACCTTGTTCTGAAAAAGTTCAACAAAAGCCATTAAGTAGGAAATTTCTATCCATCTTCCTACTCTGTGACAGTATAATTCTAACTGCAAGAGAGTATTCTCTTTTAAAGTCCCCAAAACAGGCCACAATTCATTGTCTCTTAGGCCAAATAGTGTTATACCTAGGCCAAAGTATTGCCAAAAAACCCAACGTTTCCTTTTTAAGATCTCCAGAGAAACGAATTTTTTTCCAATGTTGTAAAAGACAACCCAAAGGCAAACTTTGGGGAGCTACAGGCATAGGGCCTAGAAGTACCTTTATCCATAAAGGAAGGTTTGAGAGTAAGACCCGAAAAACAAAAATAAAAATCCCACAAAAAAGTACCTGAAGTTTTCCCAGTTCCCTACCACCAAGGGAATTGAAAGACAATGACTTATACTTCCAGATGGGGTGTCTGTCCTTATCTTCCATTCTTCAGAAACTATGCACATGTCCATGTTCTCCAAAATAACCAAATAGGATGGAAAATCTGAGGTCAGGCTGAGCACAAAACAGTCTCCTAGCTGTCTGACCTAACCTGAGAGGTCAGGTCCAAAAACACACACACACACAAAACACAAAACAAAGAGAAAAAAAAAACCCTGCACTTCCAAGGTACTAGGGAAAGAGAGAGGCTTACATACCTTCCACCACATGGTGTGAGATGGGGTCTTATATACAGAAGGTTGTGGGAGGAATCCAGGGGTGGTCTAGAGGAAGAGTTTGGGGAGGGTCTTCAGGAGGAGTTAATGAGGTCAATGAGTGATTTAGGGTGGGAGGTAGCTGGAGGCTATAGACTATGGTGGGCTAGGCCAGTTCAAGGGTGTACTGATTTTTTGATAAGCTCAAGGGTGGGAAGTAGATGAACAATGGAGGACTAGGCTAGTAACTAGGCTAGTAGTTACCAGTTAGTAACTAGGCCAGAGGTCTGGGCCCAGCCACAATGTAAAGTTTATTGCCTTATGCAAATGCTTCATCAAATGAGACAGCTTAATCAAGAGTCCAAGGGAGGTTCCCAGAGCCTTTATCTCAAGGAGATACAGAGAGAGCTCCAGGGAGCTCCCAGAGCACCTACCTCATCAATAACTAGCATTTGAATGGTCTATAAATGTTGGCAATATTGAGCTCCCTGGCAGAACTGTGGGGGAAACCTTTGGAGCAGTTGAGTGAAATAGTATCCTGAAATAAAACCACAATTGTAGGTTCCTATTCCCTCTGTGTGTAAGGCCTGAGCCCAGTACCCAATTTCCTTGAAAATAAGCTTCAGCCTTCATGCCCAGGGAATTCCCTGGCATGAAGGCTGAAGCTCATTTTCTACCTTAACTGTATTAGCCAAAGAAGTCATATTCGATCATTTAGCCCATCCCACTCACTGTTTCTTGTGCATTCCTCCTTAATTTGCTGCAGTAGAGTTATGGAGTGTACTCTGTGTAATTTGCTTTTAATATACTAAGCAGCCAGGCTTTTATTAGGGATGGTATATTTATCTTTCATATGCTTTATAGATTTTCCATGCTGAAACCAATTCTATTATTTCACTGAATATTGACATCTGATTCTGTGGACAGTCAGTGGGATATTTCTTTTCTTACACTTTTCCAAAGCAGGTACCATATCAGGTTTATTTCTATGATTTTGGCTACATCTCATCCTCTCCCTAAATCCTGTTTCACTCCTCCAAAATTATTTTAAGTACAACCCAATCCTAGGATATCTTCGGATCTCTCACTGATTAATGTCAGTTCAGATCTGGCTAGTGTTCCCTATCCTAGCCACTACCACCCCACCTTTTTTTTTTTAATCAAAAGCTTCCTTTGAGGGGACTTCATTACTTTTAATTGTCCAAGCTTATTTTCTTCATTTCTCATATTAAAGGCAAGTCTGAGGAGAGAAGTTTGGGGAATGGGACCAATGCCCCCAGAGCCTCCAGTCATCTTTAATAGTGCACTTGTCTTCATCGATCAGTATACCCCCCTTTTCTATTGCTTCATTTTTTTCTGAGTCTATTTACAAAATCCACTCATTCTCTTCTGCTTTCATTCATTCACCCTGTTCTTGTTATTCTAGCTCAAGCTTCATATTCTCTGTTGATTTCCTCCCATCCCTTTCCTTTCCCAGTCAGATTTTTCTTTACCCAGAGGTGTTTTAAGCTGCCCTTTGTAAAGCCACTTTACAAAGAACAAGTAATCTCCCAGTCTTCTTTTCCAGAGGAATTGTAATCCACTCTGCTTTAATTACAGTGTCTCTTCAGACTCTCAAGCTACCATCCATTTATGGATTTTAATACTTCCTCCCTATGCACCATATTCATTAGATTTATTAATTCCCCCAAACATGCTTTTTTGAAGTTTAATACCTAGATTCTTTGAAGCCACTGCCTATGCATGGAATTCCAGAGGTTCAGGATTACTGGTTGGGGAAGTGATGGAGGGAGCCTGGGGAAGGCATATAGCAGTGTCCCATGCCCTTTTGCATTATCTCCAACTTGTGGACCCCAGTACTATCCTTCTGCTGACTTGATTTCACTTATTGAAATTAAAACATCGTAGTTTTCTTATCTGGAGACTTTTTTTTTTAATCTGGCTATATTTGTAAGCCAGTGTATCTTTGGCACTCAGAAAGATAGGGTCAATAAAAAGGGTCATTCCCTCACCAATTCACAGTCAGCCTAGGTTATACATGCTCAATTACCCTAATAGAATGTAAACTCCCTAGGGGCAGGGAATCGCTTTTGTATCTGTATCACCAGGAGCTTCTGGACTATTGTGATAGGAATAGGACCTATCATTTTATTGCTATAGGGGACTCCCAGATGAAGAAATACCCTTCACCAAAGCAGGTGAGCAGTTTCTCTGCAATTCTACAATTCAGAGTCCCAAGGAAAGATGTCTAGAGCTTGGAGAGGTTAAATGACTTGCCCAAAACACAAAGCTAGTATATATCAGAAGTGGGGCTGAAGCCTAGGTCTCTGTCCAAAAAAATAATAGTGGTTAACATTTATATAGTCCTTTGAGGTTTTCAAATCAGTGTGTGTGTGTGTGTGTGTGTGTGTGTGTGTGTATGTGTGTGTGTGCACATTATGACAATTCAGGAAGGTAGGTATTATTATACTAAATTATAAACTTACTTATCCAGGCTGAGAAATGTTAAGTGACTAGTCCAGGGTTACACAGACAGTAAAGGTCTGAGGCTGAATTTAAACTGAGGTACTTCCGACTCAAAGACCACTCTAACCCCTGGAGCATCTTGTTGCCTTACTGTACCCACAGTCTTCCTTGGGAAGAGGAAAAATTCCATTTTATCACATACCAGTCTTCTTCCTTCAAGGTAAGGGGGAAAAATGCCATTCCATCAAGTCAGATCTCCTGCCTGATGTCCAGCTTCTCTTTAGAAAAGGAGAAACAATCATTTCATCTTTTACCAGACTCCTCCATTCATGGAAAAGGAGGAAGTCCATTTCATCCACTCTCCTACCTTGGGGAAAGAGGAGTAATACCATTGCTTAAGCTCCTAGCACTTGTCACCTCTCCCAAATTGCCTAAAAACCAAAAAACTCTACTCTGGTCAAACCCCTATAAATGATGAAAACTTACCTCATTTTATACCAATTAACAAACTCTACCCTTGTTATATTCTCCCCCATTTTAGTGATTGTGAATCTCTCCTCCCTATCATTCAAATCCCTTTCTCCATCCACCACTGCCTGATCCCTTATTCCCATTCCCCTCAATCTAACCCTCCTCCAATGTCCCACTAAAGTTATACACTCCTTTCACTGTGCTCTCTTGAATGCCTGCTCTGCAGGTAATAAACTTGCTTCTTAAAACTTTTCATTTCCCATCCCATAGCTATCGCTGAGATCTAGCTCCTTGGGAAGACATAGCCTTCCTCGTTTCCCTTTCCAGCACTCGTTATACTTCCTCACATTTTCCTGACTCACTGGTCCACATTGCGGAGTGTGTATAAACTCTTGGCTCTCTACTTGCACTTCTAGGTTCTCTCTCTCCAACCATCGTTCAATAACCTCTCTTTCCACCATACCCAAAGGGCTATAAAAATGTGCATCCCCTTTGACCCAGCAATGCCACTTCTAGGGCTATATCCCAAAGAAATCATCAAAAAGTGAAAAGGATAAAAATATTTATAGCAGCTCTTTCTGTGGTGATCAAAAACTGGAAATTGAGGGGATGCCCATCAATTGGGGAATGGCTGAACAAGTTGTGGCAGATGAATGTAATGGAATACTATTGTACTATAAGAAATGATGAACAGGCAAACTTCAGAAAAACCTGGAAAGACTTATATGAACTGATGCTGAGTGAAGTGAGCAGAACCAGGGGAACATTGTGCAAGTAATGGCCACAGTTATCAGTTACACAGTTACAAAATGGCTGATTTTGATAGACTTAGTCCTTCTCAGAAATGCAAGGACCTAAAACAATTCCAAAGGACTCATGATGGAAAATGCCATTCACATCCAGAGAAATAATTACAGAGTCTGAATGCAGAGCAAAGCAGACTATTTTCTTTCTGTTGCTGTTGTTTTCTTTCTCATGGTCTCTCCCATTCATTATAATTCTTCTATACAATATGACTAATGTAAAATATGTTTAATAGGAATGTGGATGTAGAGCCTATATCCGATTGCATGTCATCTTAGGGAAGCGGTAGCAGAGGGAGAGGGAGAAAATTTAAAACTTGTGGAAATGAATGTTGAAAACTAAAAATAAGTAAATTAACTTAAAAATAACCTCTCTTTCTTTGAGGTTAACTCAATTCATAGCTATCACTCAATCAAAATTCTGGCAGCTGCTTCCTACCAACCTTCAGGACATTTCCCTTATTTTCTCAATGATTTTAGTGCCTGGCTCACGGTCTTTCCTCCTCAACTCTTGCCCTCCCACGAGGAGATTTCACCATACATATTGATCCTCCTTCCTAAACCATAATTTCACAGTTCAACTTATTCATTTAACATGAATTACTCCTCCACCCCTTGTCAACTACAAAGAAAAAATGGTCAAAACCTTGCCCTTTCTATCACCCACAAATGTACCACTTCCATGTTCACGAACTCTGAAATTTCCTTATTGGAATGCTGAGATTCTTTTATCTTATCAAAGTTTATTATCATCCCTCCTCTCACTTTTCCTTGTAACTTAAAACTCTGTTAAGCATCCACACCAGGACCTCCTATCCCTCAACCAGTACACTGTTTCCTAGGCCATCATCCCTACAATGTCTATATTCTCCTTTCCCCATCTTCCCTTTGGGAACCAGTTCAACTCTACACACTCTTTTCTCTTGAATGTTTTGTCCCTTTATCATGTCCCCTATTCTGCCGTACCAAGCCCAAGCCTTGGGTCACTCTCACCATCTGTTGCCTTTACTCCTACACACATACTGCTGAATGAAGCTGGAGAAAATCATGTAACCATGTAGACTGTGGTCACTACCAAGTTATGTTATATAACTTCAACTGAACCCTCACTGCCACAAGGCAATCCTCTTATACCTTCCTAATTAACTCACCAAAGTGACTCTTTCAAACTTTTTCATCCCTCCTCAAACCTCCCAAGGGACTTCCCTTCTCAGCTGAGAACCTTACCTCATATTTCACTGAAGAAATCGAGGCCATTTGTTAAGGCTTCCCTCTTCTCCCCTCCTCCTCATCTCACATCACTCATACCTATCTTTACCCCTGTCTCATAGGAAGAGATGTCCCTTCTCAATGCCAAGGCCAAGGGTACCCCCTCTCTCAATGTACACAAATGATCCAATGCTATGCCATCTTCTCCATCAGATTTCCTTTTCTGTCATCCCTACTTTCTCATTTATCTTCAGTCTTTCCCGGTCCACTGGATGCTGTCAACAAACATGCCAATGTCACCCCCATCCTCAAAAACGCCTCACTTGATCCACCTGCTGCTGAAAGCTGTTATCCTGTATTTCTCCTCCTAACTAAACTCCTCAAGAAAGTCACCTATGATTAGTGCCTCTTCTTTCCTTGCCTCTCTACAGCCTGGCTTTGAATCTCAACCTGAACTGCTCTCTCCAAAGTGGTGATGTCATCGTTGTTGTCATTGTTGTTGAATTGTCTGAGTCATGTCCAATTCTTCATCACCCCATTTGGGATTTTCTTAGCAAGGATACTAGAGTAGTGTGCTGTTCCCTGAAGAAGAAACTTTCCCCTAACTGGACATTTCCACTGGCTGTCCCCAATATACGGAATTCCCTCCCTCCTCATCATTGTCTGTTGGCTTGCCTGGCTTTCTTCAAATCCCAACTAAAATTTTGCCTTTCACAGAAAGCATTTTCCAATCCTTCTTCATTCTAGTGCCTTCTTTCTGTTGATTATTTCCTGTTATCTTGTATATAACTTATTTGTACGTAATTGTTTGAATATTCCCCAACTATGAACTCTATGAGAACAAAGGCTGCTTTTGCCTTCCTTTGTAACCCCAGCACTTAGCACAGTGCTTGACTCATAGTAGGTACTTAATAAATATTTATTGACTGACTGACTGTCCCGTATATAATAGGTACCTAAGGGGATCCTAGGTGGCACAGTGAATAGAGTACCGGCTCTGGAGTCAGGAGGACCTGAGTGCAAATCCAGCCTCAGATGCTTAATGCTTACTAGCCATGTGACCCTGGGCAAGTCACTTAATCCCAATTGCCCTGCCTTCCACCCTCCAAAAAAGCAAATAATAATAATAATAATAAACAATAAGAGGTACCTAATAGGTACTTGTATGGTTGATGCTCTGGAGATGGCTTCTTACTACTCATTTCTGAATTTTTATGCTTTACATTTACACCACAAACCATCAATATTTCATTTGTGGAAAGTAATTTTCAATCTTGTAAGAGCTTTGTATAGGTAACCCAACTCATTTTCCCAGTTAATCAGCTGTCTTTGTTTCTCAATTAATCAGCATTTCTTCTATTCATTTGTTCAACAAATATTTATTAAATGTCTGTGGTGCGCATATCTTATCAGTCACTAAGGCCATTAGGAGACTCTCTGACATATTCAAGTCATTATGATCTTTATATTAATCTCTTGTTGACTATTTATCTAGTCCCAGAAAGGTTGCTCCAAATCTTTTCAAATTTGGGGCTACCAATATCAACTCCACACCCCCAGAACAATGCTCATTCAATAAATAATCACTCTCAATAGACAATCTGACTTCCTACTTTCTAAATGTAAACTCTCTCAGCTTCTTTCCCTTCACTTCAAAATATCTTTTTATCTCTGGCATCCATCTCCTTCTTCTCTCTGAAGAAATGATCCTCTTCCTTACTTGGGTTAATCCTTCCAACTGTGCTCTTGATCCCATCCTGTCTCAAGGTTCTCTGAGACCCTTCTCCATCAATTATTCCCTCTTTTTTTTTTTTACTTCTTCAGTGTCTTACTCTTTCCTAGTTCCTTTCCATCTATCTAAAATAAATTCATGTCTCATCTGTGCATCACACACTCTCAAGAACACATAGTCACACAAACTCACTCCCAAAAGCATGTTTCTTTCAACTTAATTCTCATTTCTCTCTCCCTAATCTCCACTTCTTGAAAGAGCAAACTACATTTGCTGCCTTTTGTTGTTCATTTGTTTACACCTCTTTGTGACCCCATGAATGGGGTCACCCACAGCATGCCAGGTCCTTCTACCCTCCATTATCTCCCTAAGACTGTCCAAGGTTACGTTCATTGTTTCCATGACACCATCTATGCCTCTTGTCCTCTGCTATCCCCTTCTCCTTTTACCATCAATCTTTCCCAACATCAAGCTATATTCCAATGGATCCTGTCTTCTCAGTGAGTGGCCAAAATATATAAGCTTCCACTTCAGTATTTGTCCTTTCAATGAGCAGACTGAATTAATTTCTTTAACTATTGACTGATTTGATCTCCTTGCTGTCCAAAGGACTCTCAAACATCTCTAGTGCAACAGTTCAAACGATGATTCTCTACTGCTCAGCTTACTTTAGAGACCAACTCTCACAGCCATACATTGCTACTGGAAAAACCATGGCTTTGACTATGGACCTTTGTCAACAAAGTAATGTCTCTATCTTTTACTATGCTGTCCAGATTTTCCAGAGCTTTCCTTCCAAGGAGCAAGCATGTTTTAATTTCATTGCAGTAACCATCTAAAGTGATCTTAGTGCCTAAGAAAATAAAATCTGATACTACTTCCATTTCTTCTCCCTCTGTTTGCTTTGACCAGCTGCCATGATGTTACTGTTATGGTGGTTGTTTTGTTTTGGGGGGTGGGGAGAGTTAGGGTTTTTTTTAAAATGTTAGCTTCAAATCAGCTTTTACATTCTCCTCTTTCACTCTCATCTAGAGACTTCTTAATTCTTCTTCACTTTTTACCATTAAATTGTAGTATTGCCTGCATCTTTGATATTGTTACTATTTTTTTCAGCAACCTTAATTCAGGCTCTTGTTTCATCAAGCCTAGTGTTTCGCATGACATACTCTGCATGTAAGTTAAATAAATAGGTGACATTATACAGTCTTGTCATACTCCTTTTCCAATCTTAAACTCGTCAGTTGTTCGTGTTCAGGTCTAATTGTTGCTTCTTGACCTTCATGCATGTTCCTCAGAAGACAACTAGAATGACCTGGTACTTCCATCTCTTTGAGGACTTGGCACATTTCGTTGTGATCCACATAGTCAAAGGTTTTACTGTAGTCAAGGAAGCAGAAGTTGTTGTTTTTCTGGAAGTCCCTTACTTTCCCCTTAATCCTGAAAATGTTAGCAATTTGGTCTCTAGTTCCTCTACCTCTTAGAAAACCAGCCCGCACTTCTATTAATTCTCAGTGCATATTGCTGAAGCTTAACTTACAGAATCTTAAATACAACCTGGCTGGCATGTGAAATGAGCATCGTTGTTTAGTAATTTGAACATTCTTTTGCATTGCCCTTTTTTAGGATTAGAATATAAACTGATCTTTTCCAATCCAGTGGCCACTCTTATGGCTTCCCAATCACATAATGAATGTAACATTTTAACAGTATCATCTTTTAGGATTTTAAATAGCTCAGCTGGAATTCCATCACTTCCGCTAGCCTTATTGTTATCAATATTTCCTAAGGCACATTGGACTTCATCTTCCAGGATGTCTGACTCTAGACCAGTAACTACCCCATTGTGGGTATGGGTGATGTTAAGATCTTTCTTGTTTAGTTCTTGGGCACATTCTTGCCATCTTCTTAATCTCTTCTAATTCTCCCTACCATTTTTTTTTTTATCATGCCCATTTTGGCATGAAACATTTGCTCAGCATCTCTAATCCTTGAAGAGATCTCTTGTCTTTCTCATTCTATTGCTTTCCTCCATTCCTTTGCACTGTACATCTAAGAAAACCTTCTTAACCCTCCATGCTATTCTCTGGAATTGTGCATTCAGTTGGATATATCTTTCTCTTGCCCTTTCCTTCTTTCCTCAGCTTTTTGTAAAGCTTCCTCAGATGGCCATTTTGCTTTCTCTCCCTTTTCTTTGGAATGTTTTTTGTTGCTGCCTCCTATATAATATCGTGAAACTCTGTCCATAGTTCTCCAGGCACTCTACCAGATATAATCCTTTAAATCTATTTGCCACTTCCATTTCATAGTCATAAAGAATGTTATTTAGGTCATACATATATGATCTGATAGTTTTTTCCTACTTCAATTAAGTCTGAACTTTGCAATAAGAAGCTCATGATCTGAGCCCCAGTCAGCTCCAGGTTTTGTTTTAATTGATTGTCTCAAGCTTTTCCACCTTTGGCTGCAAAGTATATCATCAATCTGATTTTGATATTGACCATCTAGTGATGTCCATATATAAAGTCACCTTTTGGGTTGTTGAAAAAGAGGGTTTGCTATGACCAGCAAGTTATCTTTACAAAACTCTATTAGTCTCTGCCCTGTTCCATCTTGTACTCCAAGGCCAAACTTGCCTATTATTCTAATTATCTTTCAATTTCATACTTTAGCATTCCAGTCCTCTATAATGAATGTGACATCTTTTAAAAAAATTTATTTCTAAAAAAGATTTTGTAGGTCTTGATAGAAACAATTAACTTTTAGCATCTCTTTGGCATCAGTGATTGGAACATAGACTTGTTTGCTGTGATGCTGAATGATTTGCCTTGGATTCAAAGAAATATCATTCTGTCATTTCTGAGACTATAACCCAGTACTGTTTTTCTCACCCTCTTATTGACTGTGGGGGTTACTCCATTTCTTCTCAGGGATTCTTGCCCACAGTAGTAGATGTAATGATCACCTGAATTAAATTCACCCATTCCCATCCATTTAAGTTCACTGACATCCAAGATATCAATGTTTAATCTTTTCATCTCCTGTTTGACCATATCCGGCTTGCCTTGGTTCATAGATACATTCCAGATTCCTATGTAGTATTGATCTTCACAGTATCAGATTTTCCTTTCATCATGAGAGACATCCACAGCTGAACTTCCTTTCAGTTTTGGCCAAGCCACCTCATTAGTACTAAAGTTACTTGCAGTTGGGCTCTGCTCTTCCCCAGTAACCTGTTAAACACCTTCCAAACTGAGGGGCTCATTTTCTGGTGTCGTATCTTATCATTTTAATACTATCCATGGGGTTTTCTTGGCAAAGATACTGGAATGATTTGCTCCCTCCTTCTCCAGTGGATCACCTTTTACTGCCTTTACTTCCTTACTTACTATTCTCATACTCTTCAGTCTGTTACCATCTGGTTTTAGTGTCTACTGTGTTTTTTATAAAGCACTTTTGAAAGTCATGAGCAATTTCTTCAAAGATGGATCCAATGATCTCTTATCAGCCTGTTTTGTCTTTGTTCTCTATATAGCATCTGATGTTATTGACTCCTTTAAATTATCTTCTCCCTTCATTGCCAGCACACTGAGCTCTCTCAGTTCTTTCTCTCTGACTCCTCCTACTCTATCAGCTTCATTGGCTCTTTTTCTTCTTCCTGCCACCTAATTGCCACCATTTCCCAAGGCTCTGTCCTGAACGACCTATTCTAGGGTGGGAGAACTCTAATTGTTAGAAAATTTTTCCTTACACCAAGTCTAAATCTACCCCTCTACAATTTTCATCCATTGTTTAAATTTTTTTATTTTTATTTTTTTGCCTTTTTTTGGAGGGTAATTGGGGTTAAGTAACTTACCCAAGGTCACACGGCTAGTTGTGTGTGTGTGTGTGTGTGTAAGTGTCTGAGGCTGCATCCAAACTCAGGTCCTCCTGACTCCAGGGCCGGTGCTCTACTCAATGGGCCACCTAGCCGCCCCCCATCCATTGTTTTAAATCTGCTCTCTGGGGTCACATTGAACAAGTCTAATCTCTCATCCATGTGATAGCTCTTCAAACACAAGAAAATAGCTATTTCTCCCCTGGGGTTATTAAATTTAGTTCCTTCAGTCAATTCTATAGCATGAAACTTGAGTTTTTCATCCTCCTGGTTATCCTTCTCCAAATATTATCCAGCTTATGACTGTGTGACCCTGGGTTAGTCACCTAACCTGTCCTTCCTAAAATGTCATCTACTTATTTAACATGGTAGAGGACACTATGGGAAGTATTTGCTCTTATCAGCTCCCTTCTTCCTTCTCTAAGGGGTGGGGCCTCATCTCATTAGACCTTGACTACCTCTCCCCTATCTCCTTTCTTTTCCTCATTAAAGGTTGGAAATTTAATCAGCCAACATCTAGCATAACAACTAACTCAGCTTTAGCCTGGGGCAATAGAATGGCCTTCAGATGCTTGTGGTACCTTTCTCTGATGTTTTAGAAAAAGTTACAAGTATAATCACAATCACTCAAAGCCCTCAGTTAGGAAAATTCACAATAGTCAGACTATAGTTTGTTTTGCTGCACTAATTCAAATTTTGAATATCTCCAGCTAAAACCCTGGTCTCTCTATATTTGAGGCAAAATAAGAATGCAGGAAACATTTAGTTAAAATAAGCAAGCAAAGTATATTACAGTGCTATTACTTAAGCACGGAGAGGCAAATTGGAGAATAAGAGAGCCTTTTGGGGGAACTTTCTTCAGTCTTTGAAGATGAGAATATAGCTGGTAGCTTCAGTCTCAGGCTTCTGTTTTAAGATGCTTTGCAGAGGCCTAATAGCCCACCTCAATCTTTCTTCTTTTCTTTGTTGCTCCTTTTAGATTCTCCTTTGCTTTCTGCCTTAAGGTTCTTTTTTTTCTTCTTCTACATGTTGCCTTTTATGTTGGCTCATTAAGACCCAGGCACTCCTTTTCAGAGGCGTGGAATAGAATGGTGCATATCATGGCAGATTTTTTTTTCAACATATTGGACAATTTTGCTGATTTTTTTTCTCTTCTTCCTCTTTATCTTTTTTAAAAAATTCTTTTTCATAAAAGATGGATCTCTGAGAAAGTGAAGGAGAAGGACAGGGATGGTGCTGGGGACAGAGCACCAGGCTTGGAGTCAGGAAAACCTGAGTTCAAATCTGGCCTCAGACACTTACTAGCTCTTTATCCTGAGCAAGTCACTTAACCCTGATTGCCTCATTTTCTCATTTGTAAAATAACTGAAGAACAAAATGTTTAATCCAGAATGAACATAAAATAATAATAATAATAGTTGATAAAATATATACAATAAAGATGATAAACATTTACATAATATTTTAAGGTTTGTAAGATACTTTACAAATATTATCTCATGTGATCCTCTGCGAGGTAAGCTTTATTATTATCCCCATTTTATAGATGAGGAAACTGAGATTGCAGTATAGTGATTTACCCAGGGTCACATATGTAGTAAGTGTCTGAAGCCAGATATTAACTTAAGTCCCCCTGACTCCAACTTTATCTCTCCATTGTCCCCACCTAGCTGCTAAATAGTATAATATGTTATGTAACGGTGAAAAATAACATAACACAACAGAATATAATTTAATATAATGTTATGTAATACAAAGCAACACAACCTAATACAATTCCAACATAACACACATCATAAAATGACTGAATACAGTATATGATATGACACAATATAAGACTCCAGATTTGAGGTTACAAGAACAGAAGAATTTTTCTTGTTCTAGATATTAGGCCCCTCTTGTTTTTTTTTTTTTTTTTTTTTTGCTTTTTGGAGGGCAATTGGGGTTAAGTGACTTGCCTAAGGTCACATGGCTAGTTTTTTTTGTTAAGTGTCTGAGGCTGGATTTGAATTCCGGTCCTCCTGCCCCCAGAGCATGTGCTTTATTCGCTGTGCCACCTAGCCTCCCCTTTAGGCCCCTCTTAATGAAGCCTGGAGGACATTTTTTTTTCACTGTCAATCATTCATTTTCATTTGTCAAATACTCATCGAAGATAACCAAATCCAAGAACCTAATGTTCAATAAACCTGAGAACATAAATTATTTAGGGAAGAATTCCTTATTTGATAAGAACTGCTGGGAAAACTGGAAGGCAGTTTTAGAGAAATTAGATTTAGACAAATATCTTATGCCATATAATAGAATAATCTCAAAATGTACATACAACTTAAATATTAAAAGTTATTCCATAACAGAAATTAATGCAACCAAATTAGATGCCTTTTGTATTTAGAGGAGACAGTTCTCAAACAAAAAAGGAATAGGGGCTTAGTCACAAAAGGCAAAACAGATCATTTTAATTACCTGAAATTGAAAATGGTTTGACCAAATAAAATCAATGTCTCTTAGGTAAAAAGGATATTTATCGATTGGAGAAAAAATCTTTGCATCAAATATCTCTGATAAGGATCTGAGAACATGGACAAACAATTCTCAAAAGAACTATAAATTATCAACAGCCACATGAAGATTGTTCCAAATCACTAAGAATAACAAGGCAAATCAAAACAACTCAGAGATTTCAACTCATACCCCATCAAAGTTGCAAATAGATGGAAACGGTCAATATTAGAGTTGTGGGAAGCTAATACTTTGTTGACATATCCATGAATTGGCCTAACTATTCTTGAAATCTATGTAAAATTATGCTTAAAAAGTGACCTTTAACCCAGAGATCACCCAGTTAGGCTTACAACATAACTACTCTGTTTGTAGACTTCTCTGGAACTCCTCAGCATGCTTTCTTTGCCTAGGAAATTCCTCATTGGGAAATCTAATTGTACTGCAAGATTGAATCTGCCTGGTCCTTACACCTCATTAGTAATGATAATTTTTTTTAAATTAACATTTATATAGCACTATGTGCCAGATGTTTTACAAATATCTCAACCCCGTGAAATAGGTGCTGTTGTTGTTTGTACTTTGTTCTGGAAGAAGACTGTAATATCAGGAAGTTGATGCCATGACTTGTAAGTGAATTTGGATTTAAGTGAAGCAGGGCTTGCAAAGTCACCAGACTCACTGTTTCCTGGATCCAGTGGCAAGATATAGAAAGGCTAGAGATGGCCCTGTGGGAAGTAGGTGCTATTATTATCTGCATTTTACAGATAAGGAGAGTGAAGCAGATAGAAGTTAAGTGAATTGCCCAAGGTCACACAATTAATAAATGTCTGTGGTTGAATTTGAACTCACATCTTCTTGAACAGAAGCCCTGTGTTCTGTGCCTTATAGTGCCACCTAGCGGCCTCTACACTGCTTTTGAACTCTCCAATCTGCCCCCATGCTAGATACTTTCTCCTCATTACCTCTCCCTTTCTTTTCACTTTTCTTTTTTTCTTTTGCATATTGTCTTCCCCTATTTGATTGTAAACTCCTTGAGGGCAGGGCCAGCTTTGTTTTTATTTGTATTTGTATCCCCAGCCCTTAGCTCAGAGGGTAGTGAATTAATAGGCACTTGATAAAGGGTTAATGATGATGATGATGATGATGATGTCAAAGACCAAAATTCCAAAATAGTCAAAGTAGTACTTTTTGTAGTAGCAAAGAACTAGGAACAAAGTAGATACCTATCAGTTGGAGAAGAGTTAAACAAATTGTGGTGTGTGACACAATGACTGCAATAATATAAATAGAAAGAACAAAAAATAAAATTTAATAAAAAGTAATAATAATACTCAAGATTAAGCCCAAAGAAGAGATAAGAAAATGTACCATTCTCAGGGGTGGCTAGGTGATGCAGTGAATAGAGCACCAACCCTGGAGTCAGGAAGACCTGAGTTCAAATGTGACCTCAGACACTTAGCACAAAACTACCCATGTGACCTTGGGCAAGTCACTTAACCCCAATTGCCCTGCCTTCCCCCCTCCAAAAAGAAGATAGATAAATAAATATTCTTTCTTTGAAGAGATGGTATGCTGATATTTAGAAATGACAGTAATGTAAAAATAAAAGACCATAGAATTTTTTGAAAAATAAATAAATAAATCCAAGCTTTGGAGGACTCATAAACTTTGTCTGGAATTTCCCAATTCAGATCATATTGGCAGAAGTGAGCAGAGAGATGTATTGCGGGCCCAGTCAACAATTAAAAACTTTTCTGGCCCAGCTGCTTACCACACTGACTACTCAGTGAACAGGTTGTTGAGTAAACTTTAACTGCCCTCAGCCCTTCCCTAGGGGAGTAGATTTCCAGAATTCATAAAAGAAGGGGACGGGGAAGATACTTGGAAGACAAAGCAAATAATATCAAACAATTCCTCACATCAGTAAGGGCAGGCTATAGCATCATAGCAGTAGATTTCCTTTCCTTACTAGGACACAGGAACAAAGGTTAAGCGATATTGGCCTCACTCTGAAGGCATTTTTCATTTCAGATATTTTCACCTCTGACCACCAAACTTTATTGACTTCCAAGGCAGCATCATGTGTAGAAAGGTGAGATAATCTCCAAGAAAATTGAACCCTATGGCAAAATACCCATTTCTAAGGAAAGCGAGAAATCTTCCTCCACCCCTCCACCCTCAATCCATGTATAACTATTAACTGATACCCAGATACCCTTGAAAACCAGCTTTTGTGATACCTGGAGCTTTGACTTTAGAAAGCTTCAGTTATTCTTTTGCCTGGGTTTGAATCCACTTTGAACACAAAATAATTTTGATTGATTCTGAGAAAGTTAATTGACTTACTTGACTCTCATTTTCCTCATCTGAAAAATGGGGGTCATAGGATTTGTATCAGAATCAAATGAGATAATATAAGTGTTACTTATAATGTTATATTACAATACATATAATGTTATATATAAATTTTAGGTATTATTTGCACATTTTCCAAACCACTATCTATTCTTGCCTCAGGAGGGAAGAACACCCTCAGGAATACAGTTTTAGTTGGAATACTTCTGAGGGGAGCATTATTATCCAAAAGCTTATAATCACAGAATCTTGCAAAGCCTAAAAGGGCCTCAGAATTCAACTAGACCAAGCTGTGCCTGGACAACAATCCTCTCGGCAAAACCCTGGATATCTAACTTTTGCCGAAAGGCCTCATTATCTCTGATTTGGAGCAATTCTGCGTTTACACAAGTATTCTGTGGTGATTTATTAGGTAGGATTTTTTCTTGTGTATATACACATCTGCCTGTTGCTTTTTATTCTGCCCTTTGGGCTCAAGCACAAAATGCTAAATCTTTCTTCTGTATGACAACAGTTATCCCCTCACCTGAAATATCCAATCAGTTCATCAATCTTAACTTTTACATCTCCCAACATCTCTCAAATTATGTTTCCTCCTCTCCATTCCCATAGCCACCACTCTATTTCAAGTCTTCATTACCACAAGCCTGGGCAAATCCAATAGTTTCCTCTTGGGGCACTGGGTCTGGTTCAAATCTGTCCTCAGACACATACTAGCTGTGTGAGCCTGGGTAAGTTCCTTAACTGCTGCTTGCCTCAGTTTCCTCAAATGTAAAACAGGAATAAAATAACCCCTCCTTCACAGGGTTATTGTGAGGCTCAAATGAGATTATATTTGCACAGCACTTAGAATAGTGAAGCACATAGTAGGTGCTTCATAAATTCTTACTTCCTCCCTCCCAATCTGTTGTCTTTTCATCATTTGTGTCTTCATAACATGGGTCATAAACGTCCCCTTCTCCTTTTCTACACATTTGAACTCTAGTCCAGGGTCTCATTATCTCCCATCTGCACTGCAATAATCGACTTCTCTTGTTAATTTAATTTAAACTTAATTACTAAAACAAATATACAATAAGAAAAGAAAAAGAAATGTATCATAAACAAATATTAGAAATTAAATAAAAAATAAGAAAAGAAAAAAAGCATTGTCATATGCACAGCAGAACATGAGAGAGGATTCAAAATATACAGTAGTAAATTTCCATTTCAAGAAAGCCTATATAATAAATACTACACACTGTGTTCAGAGCTGTCGATCTTTTCTTTGCTTCCTTGTAAGTTTTCCTTTGTTCTCTGCTGTACACTTTTTACTCTGTTCTTTTTCCCCTTTCTTCCCTCACCCCCAAAAGCTACAATTAAGGATAGATAGATAGATAGATAGATATGCCTGCACGTATGTATGTGTGTATATGTATGTGTGTGCATATGTCTATACATACATAAATACACTTACATACACATACATATGCTTAGATAACTAGAATCACACTCATATGTAGACATATACATTCATATGCATCTAGGTAAGAACATACTATACTTGTTTGTCCTCTCTTTCTCTGAAGGGGGATAACATCTTCTTTCATAGGTCTAAGTCTTTCCATATTTTTCTAAGTCCACAACTCATCATTTCCTATAGCCCATCCATATTCCAACCTCATACTGTATAGCTATTTTGAATAGTCTAAAACAATATTATTAATATGGCTGACATATAGTGTAGTTTCCCTATTTTTCTCTTTTGATTAAATCTATTTTAGCTTTGTCTGAGATCATTAATTATTACCTCTGCCTTTTTTCCTAACAAATTCTACTCCTGATCTTTATTTTGTTTGTGTTTTATCTCTTATTTCCTTTCCCTCCTGATTCTTCTACTTCTACCTGCTATCTTGGCCTCCTGTTACTTAACCTAGCCCCGTTCCAAAGATCCTTCTGTTATCCCCAAATTCCTATTAATCTCAACACCCTTCTATACCACCCGTATCCTATTCCCTCACCCTATTATTTCTTTATAAATTAGATGTTTATTCCCTTCTAAACATATATATTATTCTCTCTTTAACCCAGATCTGATGTGAGTAGGGCTCCCTCTAAAAATCCCTCCCTTATCCTCTCCCCACTCCCTATTTCCCTAGCCTTTTCTTTCTGAATTTAGAAGACTTTTATACCCTTCTTGATATGTGCATATGTATATATGTATGAATATACACACATACATACATGTGTACATATGTATATATGTATGAATATACACACATACCTACATGTGTACATATGTATGTATTGTTCCCTTGTTAACCCATTCCAAATGAAAGTAAGATTCTAGAACTACCAGCCCTCTTCCCCCATCCAATTCCTCTGTGTCAATACTTCTTCTCACACCTCATTTGTATAAGATAATTACTCTTTTTATTTTTTTTAAATCACATCATACTCAGGTCTACCCCAATCTTTCTTTTAAAATACCCAATTACTAATAACAATCTTAGACGTACATTTCACATTTCCTCATTTAAAAAGTAAACAGCCTGCCCTTATTGAGTCTCTTGTAATTAGTCTTTGATGTGTCCCTTATATTTCTCTGGGATCTTATATGTCAAATTTTCTATTGAGTTCAGGTTTTTTTGCAACAAAATCTGAAAGTCTGGCAATTCATTGAATGTCCTTTTTTTTTTTCATTCAAGATTATGCTTAACTTTGCTGGGTATGATATTTTTGGCCACAACCCCAGTTCTTTTGGTCCTTGATATATAGTGTTCCAACATCTGCAGTCGTTTAGTGTTGCCACTACTAGGTCTTGTGCGAGTCTGTCATTCCATCATATTTGAATTGTTTTTTCATTGTAGTTCATAATGTTTTCTCCTTGAACTGGAGGTTTCAGAATTTAAGATATGCCTACAGGTTTTCCTCATAGGATTTCTTTCAAGTGTTGATCAGTGTATTTCTTTTCCTATTTCTACTTTCCCCTTTTGTTCTAATGCTTCAGGATGATTTTCATTATTTCTTTTTTTTTTAAGCAATTGGGGTTAAGTAACTTGCTCAAGGTTACATGGCCAGTTATTTCTGGGTGTGGTGCTAAGTATCTAAGTCCAGATTTGATCCCCAGGTCATCCCGACACTGGGGCGGTGCTCTTACTCACTGAGCCACATGGCTGCCCCTAAGCAATTGGGGTTAAGTAACTTGCTCAAGGTTACACAGCCAGTTGTTTCTGGGTGCTAAGTGTCTGAGCCCAGGATTCAATCCCCAGGTCATCCCGACACTGGAGCTGGTGCTCTTACTCGCTGTGCTACCTGGCCGCCCCTCTTTAATTATTTCTTGTATTATTATATCAAGAATCTTTTTTTGATTGTAGCTTTCAGGCAGTCTGATTATTCTTATGTTTTCTCTCCTTGATCTGTTCTCCAGATCAGTTGCTTATCTTATGAGGTATTTGTATTCTCTTTTATTTTTTCATTCTTTATGATTGTTTTATTATTTCTTCATCTCTTATAACTTTGCTGGCTTCCCCTGTCCAATTTTAATTTTTTTTTTAAAGCAATTGGGGTTAAGTAACTTGCTCAAGGTTACATGGCCAGTTATTTCTGGGTGTAGTGCTAAGTATCTGAGCCTGGATTCGATCCCAGGTCATCCTGTCTCTGGGGCTGGTGCTCTTACTCACTGTGCCAACTAGCCACCTCTAAGCAATTGGGGTTAAGTAATTTGCTCAAGGTTACATGGCCAGGTGTTTCTGGGTGGATGCTAAGTATCTGAGCCTGGATTCAATCCCAGGTCATCCCGACTCTGGGGCCAGTGCTCTTACTCACTGTGCTACCTGGCTGCCCCCCAATTCTAATTTTTAAGGAGTAATTTTCTTATTTAAGATTCTGGATCTCCCTTTCCAATTAGTTGACTTTCTTTTCATAATCTTCTTACTTTTCTTGGATTGTTCTTCTTTAATTTTTTTTTTCCCTTAATCTCTCTTATTCGATTTTTTAAATCTTCTTAAAGTTCTTCTACAAAATCTTTTGGGGCAAGTGACCATTTGAGATTACTCTTTGGCATAGGAGAGACTTTTTTTTTGCTCCTTCTGAAGGTGAACCCTGGTGTTCTCTATTACCATAGTAACTTTCTATAGTTGGGCCCTTTTTCTTTGCCTGCTCATTTTTTTTTTTAAATAGCAGTTTGTTATTGTAATCACCTCTAGTCCTGGAGTATAGGGGATATTGTCTCTGGCCTCAGATACTCCTTCAGTTCTCCCATCTGGACTGGAACCTTAACCAAGAACTCCACCCTCCTATAAATGACCACAGTCCCTGCCCCACCACTTCTGCACTCAACTGGTGTGTGATTCCTTCTTTCCCAGGACTGTGTCTGGGCAGCAAAACTAGACTTGACATCTCTTATTAGTAAAGGTTCATTCAATCTTCCCCCACTCAGATGCCTGATTCACTATGCTGTATGGGAGGTGAAAATTCCTATGGTGGGGACTAAGGGTACCTCTCAACCCAGCTAGCCCCCATGCTCACCATTTGCTGTTTCAAGGCAACTAGCCTGGAGGTGTTTATACTTTCCAGTGACCAACCCTCAGTTCTGAGATTGTTATTTGCTTCTTTTCCCATTGTCCCAGGAAAACTGCTGTTCTGCCCCAACTCTTCTTTATTTTTGCCTCTCTTCATTCACTCTGAGGTCCTATTTTATCTTGTTTGTGGGGGAAATCTGGAGAGCCTGGAATTTTCTGACCTGCTCTGCCATCTTCCCAGAATCCTCCTACAATTGACTTCTAATTGATCTTCTTGTCTCAAGTCTCTCCCCAATCTAATCTAGCCTCTATTGCCAAAATCATTTTTCTTTTTTTTTAATTTTGTTGATTTCTTTATTTTTTGCCACACCATCTCCCTAGTTTAGCCAGAACCATGCTTCCCAACAATTACACTACAATGGTGGCCCCTCTCCTCAGTCCCACCTGTCACCACCACCACTGTATAACTCCTCCCATCCTCTACCCATGTTTTGGAATATCAGGGACCATTAGCAATGCTGTGGGTATGGATATCAGCCTCTTTGGGGAATAGTCCATCCAATCTCCTGGTACCACAAGGTACCCTCTTTTCCCCTTTTATTCTTTAGGAAGGCTTATTAAGCCCTCTTAATTCCAGTGATTTCTCTTTTAATTATTTTTTCTTTATCTTGTATATAACTTCTTTGTATATATTTGTTTGCACGTTCTCTCTTCCACTACATTGTATTCTCCTTGACAGCAGGGACTGTTTTTTTGCCTTATTCTGTATTCTCAGCATTTAGCACAGTGCCTAGCACAAAGTAGGTGCTTAATAAATGTTTAATGAATTGAATTGAATCTCTATATCCCCTTTTCCATATAACAGAACCTGACCCAGGTATAAAAGAAAGTAACAAGCATTTATTAAGTGCTTATTGTGTACCAGATGCTGCATTTAACACTTTTGAACCTCACAATGACCATTTTTGTTTTCTTCTTCAATTAAGGAAGGTTAATAGAGGTTAAGTGACCTTTTCCCAGGATCACATAGCTGATAAATGTCTGAGACTGAATTTGAATTCAGGTCTGATGCCAGACCCATCTCTCTATCCACTATGTCACCCAACTGCCTCTATTAAATTATATAAATAATCTAATATAAATAATATACTGAATGACATAAATACTATGATATGAAAATAAGATAAATAATATATCAAATTCTATAAATAATAAAATATGAAAAATCTCTAGTGATAATTCTGGTCATGTCCAAAGTACAGTTCTGAAAAACCCAAGGAATCAAACTACAGGGGCACCAAATAGCATGTGGGGAAACAATCAGACCAGTACAATTCACTAAACATCAGAAGGTAAAGCTTTGCTCGGGTCACTGCTAAAGTGAGTAGCCTTAACTCTTACATACCAGCGAGGCCACTCACTAGGGTATAGGTATGAAGCATCTTTACATTCTTCATTTTAGGAAGTTGCTTTGATAATGGAGACCATGAGGTCAAAGTAGAAAATAATCATCTCCTCCATTAAAATGTAACCTCCTTAAGGGCGAGGACTGTCCTGCTTGTTTATATGTGTATATCCAGTGTTTAGCACGGTGCCTAGTATGTAAACTCTTATCAATATTTTCTCTATCTAACAAGCATGCATTAAACTGGTCCTCTCTCATCCCGTGTGTTTTCTCATCCCCCTTTTCTTGGATCCTAATAGAAAGTACTTGATGCCACTGAAAACATAAAAAAAAATAATAAAAAGCATCAGATCAGAGTTTTGGAGAAAACCCATTTGATTGAAGCCCTGCTTAGAAAGGAGGAAGCATCTTGAGTCCTGGGGGGAAAAGGATGCTATATAAATCCATAATATTACCCCCAAGGCTTAACTAACTCTTTGGTGCACAAAAGAGATGACATTTCCTTTAATCCAGTTCTGAAGATTTGACTACTACATCCCCACGATTTTACATCAGGTGACAGAATAAAAAGTTTCCCTTCCCATCCCCTGCTTTCCCAGTAGGACTTTCTTCTACGCAGACATGCCACTGTTTTCCATCCTCCCAGCAGCAAGGCTGTGCTGAAACACTTATGGATCTAGGCCCACGCTGGCAACCTGTCAGAAGCCCGAGGGCCTCGCGCATCATCCTCCAACAGAGAAGGAGAGAGCTGCCTGGTTGCTCCAGACACTGGCTCTTCCTCCCTGGGCACTGCCACAGCAATTATGATCATAGCAATTAGGATCACAGCAATCCCTGCCCGTTATTACCAAGCACTCACAGCCCCGGAGGACACAGAGAAAAGGCTTGTGTTCATGTAGATTCCTAGTCAAGCACAGTCCTATTTAGCTGAGATACAAAACATATTGGCAAGAACAGCCTCTCAGACTTCCCATTCTTTGACAGTTTTCTGCACCCCCCCCCCTCCAAGCCAATGACATCTTCAGAGCTAGGCTGATCACTCTCCCCAATTCCCCTGCTAGCCTCCATTTTCATAAAAGTACAGGTGGGCCAGAAGCTGCTGGAGGAACAAGTTGTCCCTCTGGGACCAAACAACCACATTTAGTTCTCATTTACAGTTAATGCCGTTACTCTGCAGCCATACACTTCTTTTCTTTAGCATGCTGCCTATATATGCTCTCATCACTCTCTCCTTTATCCTCATAGCAGTCCTGCATGTGGAGGAAAAGTAAAAGAGAGAACACCAATAAAGTGGGAGAACAAGCACAGAGCAATTAGTCCAACAGGGAGTGTATCTTCGGGTCTCCCAATTCTTCATCATCAAATTCCATCCATTGGACCTGGTGATTTTTAAGACTGCTTTACAGACTGAGGAGTAAACTCACCTGGAGTTAAAGGAGGCCCTCTCAGGGCGATGTGAGGCTATGATAAAAATTATTAGAGTTTTTGGTTCAATGCCTGCATAAAAACATCTCTTTTTTCCAGAAAAGGCAAAATTCACAAAAATTTCAACAAATGCAAGGGGAAAAAAAAGTAAATTTGCTCCATCTGTAGGGAGGAAAGAAAGGGTGGTATAAGGGGGTTATGCCATCCATCCCTGGGTATGAGCAGAAGATCAGGCACAAAAGCAGCAGAACCCAAGATCCCCTTTCATGTCTCTTTCATGACATTGGGTAATCAACAATCTCTAAGGGGAAGGGTCCTCCTTTCCCAGAGCAGCAAGGGGAAAAGGCTAGGACATTCCATAGGAGGCAGGAGAAGGCCACTGATGGGGTGGGATGATAACTTCATATCTGTCTCCCATGCCTGGTCCCAAAGACCTGGCACATTTCTGGCATTAAGGTTTACAGATTTGGGGGAGGGCTCCTAAGGGAGAGACACCCATCACTGTCTTGTTTTTCCCTTCAACCTTCATGGTATCACGGCAAAAATTCTGGAATTAGTCAGAAGATAGTAATTCACTGAGTCACTGAGATTGAGAGCTGGGAGCAACATCAGCAGCCATCTGGTCTAACCCAATACATGAAAAGAATTCCTACTACAAAAACCAACAAAAGTCACCAAGCCTCAACTTGAAGACCTCCAAGAAGAGGGAACTCATCATCTCTCAGGGAATTGTATACCAGTTTTGGACAGCTCTAATTGTTAGGAAGTTCTCTGTGACATAGGCTAAATCTTCCTCTTTCTAATTTCCCTCTGGTTCATATCATGGCTCTGCCCCCTTACCTGCATAAATTTGTTCAAGTCACTGAATGAATGAAATGAATGAATGAGAAATTTGTTAAGTGCTTGCTATCTGCTAAGCATTGGAAATAGAAAGAGAAAATCAAGGCAGCCCCCTGCTCTCCAGGAACTCACATTCTGATAGAGGGAGATAAGACAAGAAACCTCTTATAAGAGATTTCAGCTGCAAGTCAGATGGAAAAATCCTATAGATTTTAGGGGATAGCATCAAAGTTGGTGATAATTTCCACTGAGAACACTATATATGTTTCTGATGTTTACCCATTTGACTTTTATGGTAGAAATCTTTTCCAAGTCTTCAGTATCTGTGGCTACTGAGGATAGGAAGAACGGGCACTGACAGAGACAACTGCCAGGTCATAGCTCCTGCAGGATGGTTGCACAGGCCAGGGTAGTAATACTAGGATGACCAGGCTGGTGGACACTACCATTCCCAAGATTTTTAAAGTCAGACATGGGCTATCTCTACCATTCTGAGCCTTGGTTTCCGAAGCTATAAGACAAGAGGGTTGAACTGCAGTTGTTTACAAATTATCAAGGATCAAAGTAAATGATTAAATTTATTGATTTACACAACAAAACTCACTGCTTCCACAGCCTTAAAAATTTTTTTAATATAATGTGTTCTCTTTCTAGAGTAATCAGTTGTTTTGGATGACTTGATATTGAATTTACAACATAGGCACTTATTCTTTAATTCTTCACCATAAAACCACCCCACATTGGATATTAACTGTTCCTTTGGTGAAGCCACTAAATCTAGCCTGGGTTATAAGCCAGAGGTTCTCAATGTAATTTAAAGTTGACTAGTTCCTAGATGTGTTGATCACCAACAAGGAGACAGCAGTTTGGTAACCAAGATATATGAAAGATAATAATGGATACACAATAAGCAATAATATGCAATTATAGATATGTAAGACCAAAAGCCATTCCTTAATAGATTACTGCTCTGAGGAGAAGAATAAACACTTCTCAAAAGAAGAATGAAAAACTATTAACAAAATAAAGACTGTTCCAAAACACTAACAGTAAGAGAATTGCAAATCAAAACAGCCCCGAGGTTTCAATTCACACTCCAAAAATTGACTAAAATCACAAAAGATGGGAATAGGCAATATTGGAGGAATTATGGGAAGACAAGAACACTAGTGAATCTTGGTAGAGCTATGAATAAGTATAACAATTTCCAAGAACAGTTTGGATTATGCAAACAAAGTGACTAAACTGTCTCTTTTATCCCAGAGATTCAATTACTAGGTTCACAATCCAAGGAAGTCACTGATAAGAAGAAAGTTTCCAAATACACCAAAAAATGTACAGCAGCACTTTTTGTGAAAACAAGGAATTGGGGAATGGCCGAACAAATTGTGGCACACAAATATAATAGAACATTATTGTGCTGTAAGAAATTATGTGTGCAATCAAAACAGAAAAGTATGGAAAGACCCATGTGAGCTGGAGCAATCATCAAAACAAAATTAAGAAAGCAAAATATATGACCATGACAATGGAAATGGAAATAACAACCACAAAAAAAGTGAATGTTTCAAGACAATAAAGAGCAAACAGGGTTTAAAAGAAGAGATGTAAGAAGACACCCGAAGATCCACCGATTTTCAGAGATGGGAGGTCCACAAGTGTATTACACTGCATAGGGATAGCTAGGTGGTGCAGTGAATATAGCAGTGGCCCTGGAATCAGGAGGACCTGAGTTCAAATTCAACCTCAGACGCTTTACACAAAACTAGCCATGTGACCTTAGGCAAGTCACTTAACCCCAATTGCCCTATCTTCCCCCCTCCAAAAAAAGATATTACACTGAATATATTTTCAGACTTTTTAGATAATGGATATACAATATGCAATTATAGATATAAGACCGATTATGCAATTGTATATATAGAAGACTAAAATTGCAATTAGAGATATATAATATGCAATTATAGATATAGAAGACCAAAATCCATTCCTCAATAGATTCCTGCTCTCAGGAGAAAAATAAACACTTCTCAAAAGAAGAATTAAAAATATTAACAAAATAAAGACTGGTCCAAGTCACTAACAGTGAGAGAATTGCAAATCAAAACAGCCCTGAGCTTTCAGATATAGTGATCGATTTAGATATAGTGATCAATCACACTGACGTTTTTCCTTTTTTTTTCCTCCGTAAAAAATGTTACTTGTTTTATGGGATAATGTTCTGGGATGAGGGAGGAATACTGGAGAGGAAATAATGATGTCAAAAATAAAAGACATCAATAAAAAATTATTTTATAAACAGAGTCATCAAAGTATGTTCTTCAAGAACTATACCATTTGTATCTTCCCTTGGAGTAATATCATTCTTTAAAACCACAGAATTACAACAAAAGAAACCAATGAAACACAAGTCTATGCCCTGCAATCCAGCACTCAGTTGTCAGAGAGCTAACTAAAGGTGGGGAAACCAGCTCAACCTGGTTTCATCTGGTCAAAGTTGGATGTCCCAAGTCAGTAGGACAGAGGCATGACCAGGGCTATCGCAAAGTTAAGCCACATCAAAGTCGTCACTTGCCCCAAGTAATTAGCACACATCTGTAGATCTCAAAGGCCCTATCTATTTCTAAATCTATGATTCTATAATCCTGTAACAATGGATAAAAGATGGAAAAAAATGTCTTATTATTTACATTTTTAGAAACTATTAAAAAGCATGATAAGGGGGAGGCCAGGTGGCTCAGCAAGTAAGAGCACCGGCTCCAGTGTCAGGATG
>NW_027187313.1:3160260-3208043 GCF_028583685.1 Petaurus breviceps papuanus | reverse complement strand
GGCCAGGTGGCTCAGCAAGTAAGAGCACCGGCTCCAGTGTCAGGATGACCTGGGGATCAAATCCGGGTTCAAATACTTAGCACTACACCCAGAAATGGCCGTGTAACCTTGAGCAAGTTACTTAACCCTGATTGCTTTAAAAAAAAAAAAGCATGATAAATCCTTAATTTTACTCAAAAAAACCTTAAAAATGTTCATTATTTATGTAGATTGCTTTGTGAAAAGTGTGGACAGGAATGACCTTTTTTTGTAACTTTGAAGATTTTTTTACATATAAAGTCTGTAAGTCATTTTTGTTAGTAAAGTTTGTACTGGTATTTCTGATGTTATTTTTCATTGGGATTAGATTTGGAATGTTTATCAAAGACCCTGGGGTAAGAGGTACATTTTAAATAACTCAAAGATAGAAATCAATCCTGTGAATAAGAAGTAGTCAATGGGCCCTCCTCGTTACTTTCAGCCTGGATCTATGTCAACCTGCCCTCACCTATGAAAATCACCAAAAATGCAGGTTTGACCAATAGAGTCTCCTGGGCTATATTTGGCCCATGTATCCAAAGGATATTTGTCTTTGAATCTCTCCTCTTAGGAATCCATGTATTTCTAACCAAGGTTCTGTTCTGACTCTTTTCTGACCAGTTGTTACTGTTATTGTTGTTTTTTTTCTCCAACCCATGTACCATATGGATCAGCTGCAGTGTGTTTAACTTGAAGTCAGCCCTCCCATGGTCTGTACCTCTTCCCCAAGTGCTCTGCTCAAATCTGCCCAAGATACCAGATTTATTGTCTGCCCTCAATCATTGCTGATTCTGAATAATTAGACTGATTCCAACACAGTTCTTAGGAACACTCATTATGACCAACCGGAACAGAGAATCAATGTTCACTCTCACCACTGAGCTGGAAATGTAAATAGAGAGAGAAAAAAATGATTGTGTCAGGGAGAGTGCTCCACAAGGTCCCCAAGGACCTAATTATGAATGGGCATTAAATATTTAATCTCATGTTTAACCCCTAAGTCACTGATCAAGAGTATACTCAACTCAGCGGGTATTTGTTTCCCTCCTTGAATTGTACTGGCATTAACAGTTTAACCTTGTCCCTCTACCTGCTGTAGAAAAATGGACTGTGTTTTCCTACCATGCAACCACAATTACACCTCCATGACACCTTTTTCCTTTACTGCTTCCAAAGGCTTAAAAGTTAGTACATCAAGTGAAAATGCACCAAGAGTTCATTGGAATCCTAATATTAGCACAGACATTTTTGGCCAAAAAATACACTAGTCACAGTGTATGTGACTATATACGCCATGCAGCTAGGTGCCACAGTGAATAGAGTGATGGACTTGGAGACAGGAAGACCTGAGTTCAAAAACAGCCTCAGAAACTTCCTAGCTGACCTTGGGCAAATCATTTAACTTCTGTTTGCTAATGGATCACTGCCATATTAAAAAAAAAAAGTGATCAACTGCAGAAGGAAATGGCAAACTATTCCAGTATCTTTGCCAAGAAAACTCCATGGACAGAGGTCCATGGAGTCATGAAGAGTTGTATATGACTGAAAATGGCTGAACAAACAACAACAGATACACTAGTCAAGGTCAGAAATCTGCTATAGAAAAAGCCAGCTCATGTCTCATGATTCACATTGGTATAATGCAAACAGTATTGGACTTAAAGTCAGAAGATCTGGGTTCAAGTCCCTATCCTGCCTTTTACTAGCTGTGTGACCTAGGATAAGTTAGTTAACTCTTGAGTCTGGTTTTCCTCATCTGCAAAATGGAAATAGTAGTACTTGCATCATGCGTTTCATTAGTTTGTTTCAAGGTAAGCATTTTGAAAACTAGAAATTAATGAATTATCTGAGTTTATAATTCATAATGAGGAAATCTCATGATGGAAATTGAACACAAATGTAGATTGGCCACTCCTTTGAAATTTATAGTCTTAGAGAGTTGCCTGGACTACTGAGAAGTTAAGTGAGTGGCATAGGAACTCACAGCTAGTGTGTATCTAAGGCATAATTTCATCTCAGTTTTTCCTAACTGTAAAGCTGGTCCTCTATCCACTACATCACATAATCTCTCTAATTAGCAAGCATTAGGCAAATATGAGCTAGGCCAGAAGTATCTTCTATCCCTAAAAATATTACAGCTTTTTCCATGAATCACCAACAATTTCTATCAGTGCAGTCTAAGACTGAATTAATTTTTCTGGTAGCCACATCACATTTTGGGATCCTAGTGAGTTCTAGGCAAAGTACAGCATCACAAAATGTACTGGGTTTGGCATCTAAAGATCTGTGTTTGAGTCTTATCTCTGCCACTGACTTTGTGAATTTAGTCATATTATTCACCTCTAGAGACTTTTCTGTACTAAAATACAAGGTATTATAAAGTCTGTGTGTGTGTGTGTGTTTGTTTTAAAGCAATTGGGGTTAAATAACTTGCTCAAGGTTACATGGCCAGTTATTTCTGGGTGTGGTGCTGAGTATCGGAGCCCAGATTTGATCCCCAGGTCATCCCAACACTGGAGCCAGTGCTCTTCCTTGCTGTGTTACCTGGTCGCCCTAGTCATTGTGTTTTTAAGCTTTAAATAATAGACTTGTGGGTTGCCTGTATCAATGAGTTTTTTGTACTAGATGATATATGAAGTTTTCCCATTTCTGGCATACTATGAATTTGTAAGCTCCCTAGATTCTTTTTTTACATGAATTGTATTCAGTCCAGGTACTCCCTTCTATGTACCAACACCCTCTATACCATCCCCACCAGTCTAATACTATACTCACACAACTGACTTTTTGAACCTTAGTGTTAGACTTTACATTTATGACTACTGAATTTCATCTTTTAGTTTGGGCCCATTGTTTTAGTCTAGTGAGATCTTTTAAAATCTTGATTCTATCATCCAAAATATATTAGGCCCTCCTAAATACCTTATATACTCCTTCTCCCCTTCTATTTTTCAACATTTGGGCTTTAGCCACATGACTTTCTAGGACACTATCTAATTGGGAACTTTTCTGAAACTCCCTTTCTAATTCCTAGACATTCCTAGTAGATTCTTCTGCTTTTCTCTCTAGGTCCTTAAGAAGGTTTAACCCTCATTTTGTTTCAGCCCAAGGCACTGCCTGAAGGCCAAGAAGCCAAATCAGGGACAGGTTTGTATTCAGTCTTACTTCCGACTTAATGGGCAAGACCCTTGGGCATTTATTTTGCACAGGAAGCATGGAGTTGTTCTTTTTTTTTTAAAAAAAAGATATATTTTCATTAAGAAACATTCTATTTCTGACAGTTTAATGTCACTTTTTCTGGAACTTCAATAAAGAATTCACTAAGGCAATGATGATCCATAGCAGTTATAAATCTTACCTAAGTGATTATTCCTTCTTATAGCATATATTTTCTTATCACCCATTTCTCACTTCTTATCTGTTTGCTAATACTATTCCTGTTACCCCAGCTCCTTTCACAGTAATCCCAGAGTAAATAGGTAGAACCATGAAAAACGAGGAAAGTCTAAAAAAGCAGTTGGGAATACTTTTAAAAGTCAGTTCATGAGATTATAGACTCAGAGCAAGAAGAAACCCCTCATTTTACAGTTGGGGAAACTGAGGCCTAGAGAAGTGAAATTATCTGGACACAGAACATAATAAGTAAGCTTCTTAAATGGCAAAGATTATTTAACTTGAGGTTTTATAACCCAAGTGCTGAGACATAGTAGAAGTTTGTTGATTGAATGACTAATTGATTGAAGGCCAGAGAAGAACTCTGTAAACAACTATGTAAGTGCTAATTGCCTAGTACAGTGTTTTGTATAATTCTTTTTCATGTGAATTAAATATTTACATTGTAGAATAGTGATGTCATAGGACAAAAAGATGAAGGATTAGACGTTTTCTCCCCCTACTCAAAACTCCTCAAATAATAATTATGCACAGGAGGTAAGCTAATTGCAGATGTCTCCATAGGATAAGATATTAAGAAGTCTAATGAGGCAACATTCTGACTAATTAACATCAGAGAAGGCCATGATCACTAAACGCCCCCTCTCTACCAACATACAGGCTACATCACAGTGGTACAACCTGATCCACAGGCTTGTGATCTGGGATGCACTGAGCAATTTTTCTTGTTGCTGCTGTAATCCTGCCAGAACACCCTCACTCCCATCACCATACCCTTCTGTGTCTACAAGCAGCAGAATGTAACCTTTACTCAACTTCCTCAATTCCCTTTCCTTCTCCTCTAAATACCTATCTTACACAGAGGGGGTCATCTCCAGGCATCCTGATTTATATCTTGCAATTGGACCCATATACCTCCAGAGGAGAAAGTGGGTCTGGTAACTTTGCACAGCCCTCCCTCAGTAAAATCACCTTCCTGATGCCATGGGTCCTCTTCAAGAATGGAAGGACAAACAACAACCTATGAATAGTACAGGCTGTCCCACTGGGGACCCAACCAATCACTTCCAAATGGGCAATGCAACTCCTCCCTTCTTCCTTTCCTTTCCTTTTCCTTTTCCTTTTTTTCTCTTTCCTTTCCTTTCCTCCTTCCTCTCCCTCTGTCCACATAGGACATCATAACTTTACCTGCGGAGGCTCTGCCCAAAGGAATATAAACTTTGACCACTGAAACCTCAAAAGTTATCTTGGGGATTATGGGTTAGATTTCTTTCTTAAGGACCATGCCTTAAACCTAATTCACTTTGACTCTCATTGATTGGCCAACAATAGATCCCAGTCCAAGCCCCACTTTCTAGTCCTTGTTTGGGCCCAGATTGGCTCAGAATAAATATAAATAGCAACTGTTTCTGTTTTGACCAGAAACCCTGAGAGTCTTCCCTGCCAGATGTTGGGTTTATTTTTTATTTGTTTGTTTTTGACTAGGTAAAAAGAAGGCATTCTTTATCTCATTTCTAACCTAGCCTTAATCACTAAATGGGTGTTGCCTCAGTCAAACTAATTCCTGTTAAAGACCTTAGCTTAAAAAGGCCAAGGTCTCCTGCTACATCTGGGGCCATCTCCAGTTGCCATGCTCTATATCTAGCCACTGGACACAGAAGGCTCCAGAGGAGAAAGTGAGGCTGGTGACTTTGCACAGCCCTCCCTCACTTAAATCCAATTCACTTGCAAGTTATGACATCACCTTCCTGATGCCATGATCCTCTTTGTTCTCAAAGGAAGGACAAATAATAGCAACCTTATACAGAGAAGGGGGAGGTATAAAAAAAGTGTGAATGTCACCAGATTCAGCTACAATGACACTCAGACAGAGAAGTAAAGAACAAAGAAAACTGGAGCAGGGCACTGGAAAGTATATGGAGCTATACCAGGCCTGAAGGAAAGGGGAAGGGCATCCAGCTGGAATACTTTCTGTTCCCCTAAGAAGTCAAATGGGACAGGGACTTAGACTGATAAAAAGAGAATTCTCCAACATGGAGGAAGCTGAGATAGCTTTAAGTTCTAGGTACCAGGGAATTTGCCATCAAAGCAGAATAAGACAGTGAATAATAGATGAATATGAGGGAAAAGACTGAAATTACCAAGATTGTCAAGAGGAAGAAAATTTAGTCAAAAACCTGAAGCACAAACAGATAAATCAACAAAGATGTTAAAAACAGAAGAGAAGATGGTCACCAGGACATTCATTAGTATAAACATTTCTAAGTAAATATTGCAAGACAAAGAAAATTGAACTAATGCTTGTTGATGTAGAAAACCCTGTGGATTCCCCCCCAACCTCCCCCCGCCAAAAAAAAGCATGAAACCACACGAGAATATTCTGAATGATTCAAGAAAGAAAGAAGAATTGTGAAAGCAGAACTTAGAAATTATGTAGCAAATAATAATTGGCAAAAGAGAAAACTTGAATCCACAATGGAATCTCTCCACAGAAACAAAAGAAAAACACATTGTGGAATAGATAGCCTAAGCCCTATAAGATAATGTATTTTCTTTTTTTCAAAAAAGAATACTACAAAAAAATGGTGAATAAATTAGGTTGCCTGTCAACTCCAAGTACAGCATAAGAGAATTCAGTGAATACTAAAGAAGAAATGTGAACAAACTCCAAACCTAAATAGTTGAAGTCTCATGTATCACCGTATCTGAAGCACAGGATGAAACTTGAATTTTTCTCTTGAGTCCATTTGATCCTGAAGTCCCATACTTGGATGGCTAGCAAATTAGCAATTCAAATTGTGATGTTGGAAGTATATGAGAAAGTTTGTGGGATAGGCCTTGGGGATACTTTGGCTGTGATGAACTGACTTCAGCTTAATAACAGGCACATAGGGGAATCAAAGGTGAAGGTGTTGATCAATTTCCCAATTGATTTAGCTCCTCATGTTGGCTCGGTCTCTTTTTCTCATGAAGATAAACTCTAAAACCATTTTCAGGACTGAAACAAGACTTATGAATAAATACAATAGGCAGTATACTATGGTGTCATTTTAAGGGTTCTAGGAAGGCTCCTATTCTAAAATATTTCACACTGACAGACGTCATAATACTTATAATGAAGTATAGCTTAGTAGAATGATTACTGGATGTGAAGGCAATTGATTTGGATTCAAGTCTCAGTTCTACCGCTTAGATGATAAGTTATTTCCATTTCTCTGAGTTTTGGTGTACTTATCCGTAAAATAAGGGGGGTCAACTAGATAAATTCTAAAGTCTCTTTTAACTCTGACATTTTGTGATTCTACAAATCCCCTCTATCGTATTCTCATTCACTGTAGTCGAGATTTCCCCTTCTACCCACAAATCATCCTCTATTCATTCAGTTGACTTTTTGAACCAAAGTGAATGAATTTGATTCTGTTAGATTTTTCCCTTTATTTCAGCCTATAGAGGATTTCTAAAAAATCTACATCTGTAATCCAGCATATGCTCTTAAATTACCAACTGGATTCCTTCTGCTTTCATAGTTTAGCATTTGACTACCTGACTTCCTGGAGGGCTGCCCAAGTGGTAGAAATTTTAGAAATACTGTTTCTGATTCTGAGCCCTTTTTTGTAACATTAGCTACTATTAGTACCATTAGAATTTACGATGGGGGTTAAATTGTTTCCCCTTTATTCCTCTTTTAAGTATAAAAATCCCTGGGAGAACTGGACATTAGGTTGCTATCATCAGATACTAATACTTGATTTTGAATTAGTTCATGAGATCATTTTCCCTTGAGAAAAAAGCAGTCTCTATCTGCATGAGAACATTAACCCTCTGGAAGACAAAGGGGAAGGGCACAGAAGTTGGGGTGGAAGGATAGTGTTCATAGGAGATGGAAAAATTTGAAACAGAGCAATAGGCAGCTCTTAGAGGTCAGTGCAGAAAGTCACAAACCACAGATCTTTAAAGACTAGACAGAAAAGCCTTTTTCTCAAACAAGTGATCCAAAAAGACTGGGCAGAACCTGACTAGTTCATGACTGGTAAATTCTGGGGTCATAGGATTGAAACTAGAAGGAAACTTGAAGATTATTAATCTCATCATTTTACCCAGAGTAAACTGAGTCTCAGAGTTGTTAAGTGACTTGTCCAAAGTCCTCTAGTTAGTAAGTAGAATGGATGGAATTTTAATGCAAATCCTCTGATTCCAAATTCAGTACTCTTTCCATTGTACCCACTGCTTCTCTCTAAAGTGAAGGAGTCCAGGGGTTGTTAGAGGCAGCTCATATAAATAAGAAATGAGGTAAATTGTCAATGTTAATGTTTACATTTTAGAAAGTGGCAAATGTTAGAAATCGTGGTTAGCATTATTTTGTTAATTGTCTGTACTTGAGAAAGTGATGTAAAAGATGTTAATAATGCAAATTAAACTTAAAAGCACATCATGAGTGCATTTTTTGTTTGTTTGGAAAGCCAGTTGTTAAACATTTACCAGGAGTGACCATAAGTTCCTCGCTGATTTCAAGTCCAAAGAGAAAGGTTCATTGAGTAGGTAGGAGGCATGTTTCATTTGACTCTAGTGGGCAGAATCAAGATTAATGAGTAGAAATTATAAAAAGGTACATTTAGGCCTGATACGAAAGGCTGCCTTAACATAGTAGATAAAGAGCTGAGGTTGGAGTCAGGAAGACAAGTTCAAGACTCATCCTTGATACATACTGGCTATGTGATTTTGGAGAAGTCAACTTCTCAATGCTTAAAGTGACTCTCCAAGACCATAAGGGCAAAGAGAGGTGCTAACCTGCTTTGGTAGGGGGAGTTTCTTTATCTGCACCTCTTTCAGTGTGCCCAGCACTTAGCACAGTGACTAGCACATAGAAGGTGCTTAATAAATATTTATTGACTGAGAGTTTCCTTTATCAGTGAAATCTCAGGTCCAGTTCCTTTGCCAAGCCGTGTAAGGAAAAACTTTCCTAATTTCTCTTAAGTTTAGTGCATTCCCTTCTACATGGAGCAGTGGATAGAGCATTGAACCTGGAGTCCGAAAAACTCCTCTTCCTGAGTTCAGGTCCAGCTTCAAACATTTACTAGCTATGTGACCTTCAGTAAGTCATGGAACCCTATTTGCCTCAGTTTCTTCATCTGTAAAATAAGCTGGAGAAGGAAATGGCAGGATCTCCAGCATCTTTGCCAAAAAAAAAAAAAGGCTATGAATGGGGTCATGAAGAGTTGGATACGATTGAAAATGACTAAATAATAACAACAATCTGTTGATTAGTTCCTCCTTTTCCTACATAAAACTTGCTTGTACATATTGATTACTTGTCTCCCACATTAGATTATGAGCTCCTCGACGGCAAGTACTGTCTTTTGCCTTATCCCCAGCACTTAGCATAGGGCCTGGCATATTTGCTGTTGCTTATCGACTGACTGACATTATTGGAATGGGCTGCCTTAGGACCCAGTGGGCTCCCCTGCGCTGCATTCTTTGTCAGGTATATAATAAGGATTCCTTTTAGTACATGGGCTATATTAGATGGTGGCTCAGGTTCCTTCCAACTCTAAACTTCTTTTATTCTGTCATTTTGAAAAAGAAGTGGAGAGATGGGAGTATGATAGACCAGGGTGTTCCATATCCCTAGCAATGATTAGGAGGGAAGATTTGAGAAGGACTGAGACCTCAAGGAACTTTGCTAAATTGAGGCCGAAGGAGCTAAAAAGCTAAGATTTGTTTCCCTATAACAACCAACCCAGACAGAATTAGGCCAACAGATTCCAGAGAAGTCAAGAAAGAAGAAGGGTCAGCCAGGCAAGAGAAGAGGAAATGAAAAAGGGAGCAGGGGAGAAAGCATATTTGCTCATACAGATGAGGAGCTTGTCATTTTATAACTTTTTCTATTGTTAATGAGTTTACCCTGTGGAAGCAGCATTAAACTCTTTTAAAGGACCTAAAAGAGGGGCTATGGGCTCTTTTCAGGGAATGTGGTTAGGGGAAAGAGGAATTCTTGCCCACTGAAGGCGAAGGCTCATGGTAAGGGAACCTGGGATCATGAAGAATTGGCAGAAAAAACAAACAAACGACAGACCTGAATGGGGCCCCCAGTGAGCTTATGTCCTGAGCTTACTGATGGATAAGAAGAACCTGACATCAAGTTGGCCCCAACTGACCTTTTTGCTATTCCTTCTATACAACATTGTATCTCTCATTTGTATAAGCTGCCCACCATACCTGGAATGGACTCTATCTTCACCTCTATCTCTGAGAATCCCTGCTTCCTTTAAAGCTTTTGCAGTGGGTTTTCCTGATCCCCACTCCCCATTTGTTGGGCCTTATCTTATTATCAATTATAATTATCAATAATATAAAATAATTATCAATTATCTTATATTTATTTGCATCCATCATATGCACGTATATAACACACATGTGTATGTATACATGTATGTATATAATATAAACACACATGTACATGTGTGTGCATATACACACGTGTGTGTAATATATGTATTTGTTAAGTCCATGCTATGTGTCAGGCACATAGGGCTAGGGATATAAGTACAAAGAATGAATTGAGCTTATAGTCTTAATCTATTTATATGTACTTACATGGGTACATGTTGTCTTCCCCCTGTTAGAATGTAAGTTCATTTTATTTCTGCTACTTAGCATAGTATCTGGCACATAGTAAGTCTTAATAAATGCTGGTAAGTTAATTTATTGAGATAACCAGTTCCTGACAGGCTAGGCTTGCAAAAAGAAACTACAAAGGGTAAACATCCCACAATCCCACAATAACAATAGGGAGGAAAAAGCTCTGAGGTCTGCTTGCTACCCTTCTGATTGGCTAATTGTTAGTTACTGACTAAAACTGACACAATTAGGCATAAGGTTAGATCTGTGTGTCAGCAAAATAACTGTTTTTGAAAACTGAAAAAAAATTAAGTCAAATCAAGTATCAAGTGGGGGGGGGGGAGGGCACAGGGAAAGTTCCATTTAATTCAAACTTTTTTTTTTCCAAGTAAATTCATTCAAACCAGTTCATGTGTATAAAGACAGAATCCCCCACATGGTGACAGCCACATCTGCAGAATCAACCTTAACATATACCCTTCTGCCTTCTCAGAGAGACAGAGGAAAATTCGCAGTGAGGTACATCTAATTAACAGCAAAAGAGGTAGGAGTGAAAACCGGAATCAGAACCCAAATGTGTCATTGCCCTTTCAAGCAGGGTGTCTACACAAGGAGCCTGTAATAGGCTTCCACAACATGCAGTGGGTGTAATAGCACTGTAACCTACGCACATAGGTAGGCTCGCCCATACCCACACATACCCAGCAGTTCCAGTGAAATCCAATGCTGACATTTTGTCTGGTAATACACAAATTAGCACAAGAAGCCAGGAAGCTTAGGTGTACTTTAGAGGACTGAATTTCGTCAGACCTGAGTTTGAATCCTAACTCTGATCCTTAATTGCTTGGGAGATCTTGGACAGATCAATCACTCGATGGTCTCAGTTTCTTCATCTATAGAATAAGGGGGCAGAGATCAGATGATCCCCAAAGTCTCTTCCAGAGCTAAAACCTATCATGTCATGATCCCCTGTTCCAGGGGTTATCTCAGTTCACATTCTCCATCATTATGGGATCAGTTGTTTTGCTTAACTTTCAAACCAGCAGCCAAGTTGTGCTTAACAAAATTCTTCAATTCTCCAAAGAACCACTGCCAGATAATAGTATTTCTCTAGCCACTGCTACCTTGAAAGCTAAATGTGTGGAAGTCAAGGAAAGGTGTTTAGAAGGGAAAGAAAAGGTCGGGTGGGAGGGGGAACCTTTTAAAATGGAAATCACCCAGGCATTCATTTCAGTGCATAGAGAGGGAAAGGAAAGTATTGCATCTGCTTTTGCTGATTACTGTATCATCAAACATGCTCTGGGGCCCTGAAGCATCCACATACATTACTGTGAATGTACATTCAGACCAGAGTCTGGCTGCTTATAGCCACTAGTCTTAACTGAGCTTTTTTTTTCCTGTAACCAAAAAGATGAGCAAAGAATCTTCCTCTAAAGGGAAAATACAAACAATTAGCAAATTCAGAATTTCTTTTTCTGTTTGGATTTTTCCTCTCAAGGTTAACTGTTTAACTAAGGAATTTTTTCCTTGATCAGGGTCATTAATGGAGAAAAGTTATTTGCTAAGTCTAGTCCCTTATATGCAATGTAATTTAATTTAATTTAAAAATATAATTAAATTTAAATGTACTTTTTTTTAATCAAGGAAAAAACCTGGAAAAACCAACTATTAAGCTTAAAACAAAGTTACAAAGAAACACCCTTGGTGAATTTTCTCCTTGCGTTTCATTCACTACAAATAAAGATAGCTTAGTCATTTAATGTAGGGGATGGGTGGACTGGAATCAGGAAGGCCTGGGTTCAAATCTCACACCTAATATTCATTAGTTGTATGACCCTAGACAAGTCATCTGACCTCTTCCTCATCTCTAAAATGAGATGGTTGAACATAATGGCCTCTAAGGGCCCTTCAAGCTCCATATCTATCTGTATAATGACAATATTTATATGGGGTAGCTTGGTTGTGTAGTGGATAAAGTACCAGACCTGGAGTCAAGATCTGGCCTCAAGACACTTACTAGTTGTGTGACCCTAAGCAAATGATTTAACCCTATTTGCCTCAGTTTCTTCATCTGTAAAATGCGCTGGAGAATGAAATAACAAACCACTTCAGTATCTCTGCCAAGTCACTGAAGAAAGAGTTGGACACAACTGAAAATGACTTAAAGGACAACAAATATTTATGTACTTTAAAAAGTATGATGAGTTTTAAATGCAATGTGATGAGGTAGGAAGAACACCACCTCTGGAATCCTGGGACCTTGGTACAAATTCTACCTATGGGTTCACTACCTGTGAGAGCATGGTCAAATGACTTAACTTCCCCAGACATCAGTTTCCTTATCTGTAAAAGTGGGCTATTGGATTGCATGGTCTCCAAGATTCCTTACAGTTCTAGATCCTGGGCATCCCCTAGGAACATTATTATCTCACCTGATCATCGCAACAACCCTGTGAAGTAGGGACTGCAGATATTATCATGTCCCAATTTGCTGATGATGAAACAGAGACTCAGAGAAGGGTGAGTTTCTTGTCCATGGTGATGCACCTCACAACTGTCGAGAAGAGGCCTGAGTGTGAGTACAGCACTCTTCCTTCTCCGTTGTCCCACCTCTCTGTAACTTCAATATCCCCAACCTGGTTCCACAATTTTTATGTCATCGCACAATGTAGTCAAGCTGGCAGTTCAGCCAAATAATCTAACAACTGTGCTGGTTGCTATGTCTGTCAGTACTGCCAATGACTCAGGCTTTTCCATAAATGATCCAATTTGATCACAGGTCTGTATCCAGAGATTTAACTAGGAATCTGAGTTCCGACACTCCTTCAGATGAGGGGAGGGGAGTGGCTCGCTTGCCTACTGACTTCGGAGACCAAGACCCCAAGGATAACGGTCAGGGAAGCAACAGAATGGAGGAGAGAAGGATCTTACCACTGCCAACCATCTGATAGCCTCTTATCTCACCTAACTGTTCTTGGAAACCAGGTACTAAATAAATGCAGAAAGATGGGGTTATAAGCTCTCTAAAGCAAATAAGTTAGATAACAGTGTCAGGTTCCCTGCCCTAATTAGGGCTCACTCCATAATATCTCTGTTTAGATGCCTGGGGCATTTTTTAAACAACTTTGGTTGTTTGTTTGTTTTTGCTTTTTGGGGAGGGGAAGGTAGGGCAATCGGGGTTAAGTGACTTGCCCAAGGTTACATGGCTAGTAAGTGTTAAGTGTCTGAGGTCGAACTTGAACTGAGGTCCTCCTGACTCCAGGGCCAGTGCTCTATTTACTAGGCCATCTCTTAAGATTCTACAAGAGCCCCTCCTGGAGATCCCAAAGCACTTACCTGGAACAAATCTCTCTCCCCTCCATTTCTCTACCAGTTTGACTCCGAGATGATGCCTGCAGATGCCCTTCCCCTACTTGACAGCTTACATCTCCAAATCAAACTGGACCTCTTTCTTTTTGACTTTCTAAACCAAAATCTTTATAGACTCACTGAATGTTTCTATCAGAAAAGCCAAGTCCTACCTAAATAATAAAAGTGGAAAAGTTTCTCGGGCACACAGCTTCTTCCGCACCTTGATTAGCAGAGCAAAATGTAGACATAAAATGCAATTGCTTTTTTTTCCCCAGATGCTAAAAACGTCAGCCTTGATTTACCCCGACACTCTGACTGACTCACGGTAGACATAAATCCTTCACACCCAACGCAATCATTTTTTGACCCGCTCAGTGGTGGAGAAGAGAGACGATTGCGTTTATCTTCCTGGCGCCAGCAATAACTCGCTCTTCATCTCCCTCTGAACTGAACTGGGACTAGGGAACAAAAGGCAGAAAGACAGAAGTTGTTATTTCCTTCAAAGACTTTGGTTGGCAAGCTTCAGATGGAAGATTGGTTGGGGAGGGGGGAGAAGGAGGTATTTTTTTATTGATCTTCTCACCTGACCTGGCTGTGACTTCTGCTCTCTGTTTCATTGGTAATTAGAGTAGGGAAATGTCTGAAATTTCCCGTCAGGAAGCAGAAGTGTTACATCTGGGCTGCCACGGAAATCACCCTGACTCTGTTCTGCTCCGTGCTTTCCGGGGGGTGTTTATGAGGGAGGGGGTGCTGTGAAAGGGAGCAGATGTAGCTTTCTGAAGATTTATAGCCAAGTCAGGAAACATTGAAATTGTTTGTGTTTTGCCCCAATTCAATGAGGTGTGTTTGTCAATTCTCAATCATGGCCTCTAGGATTTGAAGGGCAAAGTACAATAGATCAAATAAGTAATTTAGAGTAACAAGAAGTCCTGGTCTCTGCTCTTTAATGACTGAGAGGACCCATGACCAATCATTTCTCTGCTCTAGCCCTTGTCATCAAACCTTGCAAATGGGTAGTCACGCCTGTCACTATTTTTTAGTGTTTGAATAAAGTTTCTTTTTACATTGATGTCATTTCACATTCCCAATTCCACTACTCCACAGCCAAATACAACCCTCTCTTGTATCAAAGAAGTAACTGAATAAAACAAATTGATCATGTCTGATAAAAGATTATTCTGTACCCATAGGCCACCACTTCTCTTTCAAAAGAAGTATTTCTGTTAGTCAGCAAGATTTTATTTAAGCACTTAATATGTGTCAGGGACATAGAAAGACAAATATGTTCCTTGCCCTCAAGAAGCTTACATTTATTTGAATGAGGGAGATAACATGTAAACAGGTAATGTGTGTGAATGTGTGTGTGTGTGTGTGTGTGTGTGTGTGTGTACAGAGGGAGAGAGGAGGAGAGAGAGAGATGAAGGTATTTTAAATGGGAAATGCATTAGCAGGTAGGAAGGAAACAGGAATAGGGAATTGTTTCCTACAGAAGATTAACTTTGATCTGGGTCTTGAAGAATTTCAGGGAAATTACAACGTAGAGTTGAGGAGGGAGAGATTGTCAGGCACAGTTGGCAGTCGGTGCAAAAGCACAAAGTAGGGATATCAAGCATAATGTTCAAGAAACTGTAAGAAGGTCTCTGTAGCTGCATCATAAAGTTTGTGGAGAATGGAAAGATTAGAAAGGGACCAGGTTATAAAAGAGTTTTTGCCAAAAAGAAGACATTATTTTTTGATCGAGCTAATAGGGAACCATTATAGCTCACTGAACAAGAATGGTGACATAGTCTGACCAAAAATTTTAGAAAAATCACCTTAGCTGCTGATTGGAGAATGGAATGGAATATGGAAAGACTATTGCTGCAATCTAGGTAAGATAAGACTCTGAACTGGGAATATGGCTGTGAGTAGAGAGGAGGTGCATATGAGATTATCATGAATATAAAAACAATGAGATTTGGCAATGGATTGGATACATGGAATGAATGACAGTGATAAATCAAAAAGAAAACCAAGGTTGTGGGGACTGTGTCTAAGACGATGATACTGCCTAATATAGTAACAGTGGTGGAGGAAGAAAAACAGTTCTGTTTTTGGATATAATATGCTTGAAATGACTATGGGATATCCAAATTGAAATTTCCAAATGACAAATGGAGATATGTGACTGCAGCTCAGCAGAGGAACTAGGGCTAGATATATAGATCTGAGAATCATGTCCATGGAGATGATCATTGAGCCCAGAGGAGTTGATGATGTCATCAAATGAAATAGCATAGAGTAAAAAAGAGAAGGGGCCCAGGACTGAACTTTCAAGGACGGCCACAATGATTGGGTGTTACATGGATCAAGTACCAGTAAAGGAGACTGAGAGGAAGTCAATAGTCAGACAGGGGGAGAAACAATAGAGAATAGTATCATGAAAACCTACAGAGGAGAGAATATTCAGAAGAACATCATTGACAGTGTCATATGCTGCACAAGTCAAGGAAAATGAGAATTGAGAAAAGACCATCTGATTTGGCAGTTAAAGGGTCACTGATAAATTAGGAGAGAGCAGTTTCAGTTGGATGATGAGGTCATAATTGGAGCTCTGTAATCATGACTGATCATTGTCTTGATCTGATTTTAGTATTATTTTTCTTTATATTATTGTGATATGTGTTCTTTGGATTCTGCTTACGTAGCTTTGCATCATTTCAGTCGCCCAGTTTTTCCTCTGAATTCTTCATATTCATTGTTTCTTAAAACATAATAGCATTCCATGACCTTTATATATACCACAGTTTCTCCATTGATTTCCTAATCAATGGGAATTCATTTCATTTGTCAGTTGTTTCTGCTACCACAAGTGTTATGGTGAATATTTTGTTTTATATGGGACATTTTCATCATTGAGGTCCTTAGGGAATATGTTTGGTAATGAGGTTACTGAATCAAAAAGCATCATCAGTGTAGGGAAATTTTTTTTAGAAGTTCCAAAATGTTTTACAGAATAGTTACACCAATTCACCTGCCACTCCTTTCTTCACAGAGATATTTCAAGGACCAGAATTTGAATGAGGGAGATAAATTATTTGAGTCCTCTAGGGAAAAAAAAAGATGTGGTAAAAATCCATACTAATATTCTTTTCCCTATTCTCCTTTGGTGGTGCAGTGGCCTAGAGTCAGGGAGACTCATCTTCCTGAATTCAAATCCAGCCTCAGACACTTACTAGCTGTGCGGTTTTAATTTGGGTTTCTTTGTGGTTTGTGTTTTCTTTCACAACATGACTAATATAGAAATATCTTTTGTATGACTATATATATAACTGCAGTATCAAATTTCTTGCCTTCTCAATGAGGGAAGAGGGGAAGTAGTGAGGGAGAATTTGGAACTCAAAATATTTTTAAAATGCTAAAATTTATTTTTATACTTCACACTTACTAGCTGTGTGACCCTGGGCAAGTCACTTAATCCCGATTGCCTCACCAAAAATATATATAATATATTATACAATATTCTATATTCTTATTACATAATATTATATATCATATAATATATTTCATAAATATGTTATATATACATGTAATTGGGGGAAATAAAATGTCAAATTAAAAAATTTCCCCACACTCCAGGTTTCTAGGGGGAAATGCCTTGCCCTTTCAAAAAAAAATAGGAGAGGTCTTCAAGGTTTAGAAAAAATAAAGAAGCAGATAAATAAGTTGATGAAGCAGTGGGGAGGAATCTCTCTTCTCTCTCCAGTGACTGATACCAGTCCTTATCCAGAACCTCTTTTCCTTTGATCTGGTTCCCTCATATCCCTACCCCCAAGTGTCTCCAGTTAGGTTTTATGGCTTCACAAATATGTTTTAATATGTGCTATAATAACATCCCTATTGTTTTATGCATTACTTGTCTCTGGTTCTTTTGTAAAATCTCCTTAAGAAACAATACTGATGAAACAAATCGGGCCAAATGTGAGCTAGTCAGTGACAGAGATGAGTGGATGTGGAAGTGGTTGACTGGTCAAAAGCAGAAGAGTTATTAATGTTTCGGTGTTAAGTAGGTAAAGGGTTGAGAGGTATATCTTAGGGGTTTGTGCCACTTAATATTTTTTATCAGTGACTTTGCTTTAGGAACATGTCATGCTTATCCAATTTTCAGATGACATAAAAGCAGAAAGGATAATTAAAATTCTGGTTGACAGATCTAAAAAGATCTTGCTAGGCTGGAACACTGGTCATTTGCTGAACTGACAATGTAAAATCCTGAGCTTGAGTTCAAAAAATCAATCTCAGAGGTACAAAAAAGAGAAAGTGTGGCTAGACAGAAGTTCATCATAAAAAGATCAGGGGGTTATTGGATTTCAATATCAATACAAGTCAACAGTGTGCTATGACAGCCAAAAAGTCAACGCTATCCCAGGCTGCATTAAGAGACAGTGTCCAGAAATAGGAAGTTGATATTACCATGGACTCTGCCCAGGTGAGATTACCTCTGGAGAATTGTGTTTGAGTTCTGAGCACCACACTGAATGAAAGATGGTGATAAACTGGAAACAATCTAGAGAAGGGAGATGTGGATAGTGAGCGAAGAAAACAAGCATTTATTGTCAATGGTATGCTAAACACTACATAAAATATTTTTACTAATATTATATCTTTTGATTCTTGAACTAACCCTCCTCGCAACAGCCCTGGGAAGTAGATGCTGTGTATCCTCATTTTACAGATGAGGAAACTGAGGCTAACAGAGATTAAGTGATCTGCCTGGGGTCACATAGCTAGGTCTCTGAGGCCAGATTTGAATTCAGGCCTTCCTGACTCCAAGCCCAGCTCTCTATCCACGGAACCACTTATCTGCCTTATAATTCTTACCTTGCAAGTATGCTACGTAAGGTTGGCAGAAAGAACTAGAGGGGTTCAGCCTGGAGAAAAGGGGGAAATAATGTTTTCAATAGTTTGAAGAACTGATATCTGTAAGAGGGATTAGGTTTGTTCTGCCTAGATTTAGAGGACAGAATTAGGAAAAAGAAGAGAATTTCCAAGAGTAATTTTTAGGCTCAATGTAAAGAAAACTTTTCTTAATGATGCTGTCCTAGAGTGGAATGGGATGCTTTAAGAGATGACAGCTTCCCACCACCTTGTATCTTTGGACAAAGTCTGGAAGGTCGCTTTTTTAGAGAGGTTGTTGTCAAGATTGGTGAGATTAAATGGTATTTCAGATCTCTTCTGTTTCTGAAATTCCATGAAAAAAAGCTTTTCAGGTCTTGACTGAATCAGCAGGACATAGTACTGTATTATTTATACTATAATAGAAATTCCTTTTGGGTGTCTTTTGGAAATGATAGATTGCCACTGATGTTCCCTTCCATATCTAAATTCCTGTTCTAGTGAGAGTTAGCAGCCAAGGCCACAAAGACAATATAATAAGGGAAGCAGGCAGAAACAACTGATCACCACAGTTGAGATGTTGTAAACTCTGTTTAAATGTATACAAAGCTGGATTTTAACTCTGCTGTGTACCTTGCAATTCACACCCACCTCTATAGTTGAGCTCTGTAAGTTTCATAAAGACGACCTTATTGGCAATGGTCTGTCAGGGTTGATTGCAGAACAAATACAACTTTAGTATATTTTCTTCTCTAACTCAATCATGGGCAGAAGTCTTTAGGATTTATCTCAGATTTGTGGCACTGTATGTTTCTCTGTCCCTAGCATTAATGGCTAATATGTTTCCTTTATTATTTCCCCTTATTCAGATTTGTACTAAAAGATCCTACAACTTGCCCAAATAAAATGCTTCATTTACTCTTACCTGAAGGCCCCAGCATTTGTGGATTCATCAAAAAGGCCTTTGGTCTCCTCCCAACGTCAAATATTTACAGCTTCCACCTCCTCTCATAGGCCTAAATGATTACTGCCTGCCTCCTTGCCCTCCTTTCCTCATCCTTTCTCCACTCCAATGAAAGCTAAAAACAACATTTTCATCTCATTTTCAGACATTGCTCTCTCCTCCACTGCTGTTTCCCTTTCCTACTTTCCCTCAAAATATTTTCTTCAGCTGCCCTGGACTAAAACATCAATGCTCCACACATTCTTTGGTGGATAAAGAATGACTGAGTCTGTACCTATACATCCATATGCTATCATATATTATCAGAAACTCCAAAAACAGGCATTTTAGGAGTTTCACACACAGTTTTCCTCAGTCATAGATTCTGAGATCTGGCAGCTTCTGGAAGCTATTCTCAAAACCATCTGGTTAAAGGTGTGCCTTCAGAAAACAATCTTCTTCATTTTTGTTTCAGGATTCCTGAAAACCAGATGCTGTGGACATACCAATAGTTATTCTACAACCACACAGGTATGCCCTGCCTAACACCATTAATTGCTTTTAGGAAAAGAGGACATTTAGTAATGCAGAAACACGGTCATAAGATTGGTCAAAAATGCTGAATCACACTTTTGGGAGTTTTGTGTATTGTTTTGAGAGGGGCAGCTGCACAGTGGATAGAGTACCAGGCCTGGAATCAGGAAGACTCATCTTCCTGAGCAATCTGGCCTCAGACATGTACTCGCTGTGTGACCTTGGGCAAGTCACTTAACTCTGTTTGCCTCAGTTTCCTCATCTGTAAAATGAGCTGGAGAAGGAAAAGGCAAACCACTACAGTATCTTTGCCAAGAAAATCCCAAATGGGGTCACAAAAAGTCAGACACAACTGAAAAAACCTAAACATTGTTTTGAGATTGGTCTCCCTAACTCACCCAGGTTGAAAGTATAGTAGTCACTCATGGGTCCGAGGCTGATCAGCATGGAAGTTTAACCAAGATTGGTTCACCATCTATAGGATTGGCCCTCCATGGCCTTTATTGATGCCTGTCTTACTGCAAACAACTGATCATCTAAGCCCTACTACAATTTAGAATAACCAAACTCATGCAATCCACCAGCCACAGATGCCCCAGCAGCAAAGATTCCTTGGCATACCAATATGCCCAGAAGGTGTAATAATGGATCACCAAAGCACTTTCCTCATAAAAATCCTGTGTGAAATAGGTAGTACAAATATCACCACCCCCTTTTTACAGATGAGAAAAACAAGGTCTAAAGTAGTTCAGAAAATTGTTCAAGGTCCTATGATTAGTAAATGGCAGTCAGGATTCAAGGTCCAATCTAAAGGAACTTCAAAATCAGTGTACTTTCCAATATACCATATTGAGATAGGGTTTGGCTATAATGTAATATTGCACGTTTATCTTGGTCATAATTATGGGCAAAATGTTGGGCAACATTTTACAGAATATGCCAGCATTTTTTTCCCCTGTAATGGAGAAAGATGAAGTCAGAGATCATGGGCATTAACTTTCACTATGGTGTTCACTTTAAGAAAACAACAATAATAATAACAATTTTCCTTCAGAGGCTATTTGCTAGGACACACACACACACACACACACACACACACACACACATGATTTTCTTTCCCTTTATTACTGAAGGAGGAGCTAAGCTCCAGTTCCCCAGTGCAATATTTCTTTGTAGTAATTGTCTGGAGATGGATATCCTCCTAATTCTTTTCTCATTGTGTTCTCCTAGCTCCCTAATATTTGCAAAGCCTATGGACTTTCAATTTCAGATTGTAAAGGTGAGTAGGTGAAGCCAAAACACCTGTCTCCTATGTCCAGGAGGCTGCTGGGAAAGCTGCCTCAGGGAGATCATGGTTGAGTTTAGCAATAGATATCTTTCCTTCCTGCCCTCTCCATAAGTCTCTGCTACCAATCAAAATGTACCAGAGCCAAAGCCAAGTTCAGAAAACTTGCTTCTGACATCCAAGAGGAAGAGAAGAAGAAATTAACATCAGCACTTAAGATGTTATGGAAACCGTGTGCTATGCACTGCTTGCCTGCCCCCTGGCCTTGGAATCTATACATTATTTAATGAGAAGGGAGACATGCTGTAAATGAGCCAGAACAATAGCTTTTGGGGGAGGGAGGATTTTTTTTTAATTTCTCAAACTGTGCCCGTTAGTTTTGTTTCTTATTTAGGATACAGCATTAATCATGCTAATATTTTACAGCCTGGCTTTACACTTTAGTCATTACTTTAATCAAACCCATCAGCGAACGCAGGAGCACGCTACCAGGTGGGAATAGCTGCTCCCGCTCGCTGTTAATTACTTTGCATTTTACAGCAATCAGCAGCAAGGGCTGAGATCATAATAAATTCATGACTTATGGGCCCATAAAATCATTACCGTAGGAAAATATGTTTTATTGGGGATTCGACGGGAGGCTGCTCAGAGAGAGATTTCTTGAAGGAAATGACACCCATGAAATTAAACTGATCCTCACACTCAGCAGAAATGCAAATGGGAAAACAGAGCCAGATTTTATAGGAGGAGAGAGGGGCCAGGCGGGGGCAGTGAAGGGGCTTGGGGATAGGACAGTAGAAAGCAATGGACAAGGAGGCGGAGCTTCCTAATGGAAGCTTGCTCTGTGTCTGCCTCAGAGCCACTACTGAAAGATCCCTGCATTTGGATTCAGACCAGTTAAATTCAAACTCTAGCCCTGTGATCTATATTGACCAACCTTGGCCTCAGTTTCCTCATCTGTAGAGTGAGGGGGCTTGGACTAGGTAACCTCTAAATCATCTTTCAGCTCTAGGTCTAGTAAGTTAAGTATCTGGTATCATAAAGGTGGAAGGTACCTTAGAGCTCCTAGGATTAAGAGTTAAAATGAACCTTAGCAAATTATGTAGTCTAATCTCATTTGCCTATGAGGAATCTGAATCCTAGCAGGATTGTGATTTTTTTTTTGTCCAAGGTCACATAAGAAGTAGGTGCAGAGCTAGGATTTAAGCTCCAATCCACTAACACTAAATCCATGACTATTCCCACTATACCCATTTGCCTACAGACTCCTCCTTTTACAGATGAGAGACCCTGAAACCCCAGATTAGGTAACTTATCTAAGATCACACAGGTACTTAATGGAATACAACTATACTCAGAGGAATGCTGAGCCCAATGATCTTAGAAAAACATAGAAAAATTCACATGAAATAGTGAAGAGTGAAATGAATAGACCAAGAGAATATTGTATACAATAACAGCAGTATTGTTTTTAAAACAACTTTTAGTGAATAAGTTATTTTTACAATTATAAATACCCAAACTAACTATAAAGGACATATGAAGAAAGATACTATTTGCATCCAATGAAAGAACTGATAAATACATTGCATACATATATGTGTCTGTGTGTATACAGACATATACATACACTCATATTTATATAGGGGTGTGTGTCTATATGTGTCTGTATACATATAGATGTACATACACACACCTATTTGTGTCTAACAGTAGCCATCTCTAGGGTGGGGGGGGTAGGGAAGAAAAAACAAAGAAATTTACATGATAATTTTGTTGGATATTTGAAAGGAATAGCAAGTTATGCTTAGTAGATTTGCAATTTCATGTGTAATCATCTTTTTACTGTACTATGTTTTGGAAATACTTGTTTCATTCCATAAACTGAGAATAAAATAAACATTTTAAAAAGATTACACAGGTACTAAGTGGCAGAGTCAGGATCTAAACCAGGGTCTCTGACCTCAAATCCAGACTTCTTTCCCTTATACCAGCTACCTGACCCACTTTCTCCTCCTTCACGTTGACTTCCCCTTTGATCTTCTGGCTCAGTCCAGAACTCAATTATAGACTTCCAAGCTCCATGGCACTTCCTGCAAAGGGGCAATGATTTGGGATTCTTGAGGCAGACTCTCCTGCCAATACCCAAAGCAATCCTCCCTGAGAGAGCAGAGAGGGAGGGAGGAGACACTGATTCAGAGTCATTCTCTGACTTGTCCTTTAGACAATGAGGGAAACAGGAAGGAGGAAGCACTTAATAATGTCTGCCAGTAGATTATAGCTATGGCCACGGAAGTACTCCATTTCTGTAACACCACACACACACACACACACACACACACACACGCACATGCATCTTAGGTTTTTGCTGCCTTAGGTGAAGGTCATCACCCTCCTGAAGGTTATTTAGGGTCACCTTCTATGAAATGAGAGAATAATGAGGCCCCTGTGGTTAATTTGGAGTTTATTTGTTGGGTTTTTTTTTTTTTTTTGGCTGCTGTTTATTTGTTTTCTTGCTTGTCTTTCTCCAACAATCCATCCTTGCCAGTTTGTGTGGTAGGGACTATTTTCTTTATTTTCTTTTGTCTTCGCCTCTTCCAATTATGCTAGATAAACACAGACCATTATTTAGTGTTATTTAAGCATGAAATTATAACAGATCCTTTTAAATGCCAAGGCACTAAAAATAATTCTCTTTATCAAGGCATACCAGGTCCAGATCTAGTTGCTCATTAATTTCTATAAATCAGACAAGATGAAATTCAAACAAAATCCAAGAGCTTTGTATTTGAGGATTTATTCATTCTTTCTGGGATTATCACAATCATTATTCTTCATTGTCATCATCATCAACTTCACCCTCATCACAGATGCTTATTAAGTGTTGGTGCTGTCTTAGGTGGGGTAAGGGAAGGAAGAGAAAGAAAATTCTTAAAAGCTGTTAAAAAAATAAAGGAGAAAGTAAGTCCCATGGCAGAGAGAAGTATAGCAATCAACTAAAGCCCCAGAATTAGTATTACAGGAAGATACTGAATCACAGAGATAGAAGCAGAACAGAGTCAGGAAGGCTTTAGTCAGGTTCATTTCCTTGTTGAGACCTGGAGATTCAAGTATAGTAAGAGGGTGTCTGGATATAGCATCACAGGAACTATGATACTATAGTTCCAATCTTAGTTCTCTCCTGTGTTATCCCTGTAAAATCAGGCAATAGCAGACTCATCTCTCCAAACCTCAGTTTCCTTAAGTGAAAAAAATGAAGGAATTACTCTAAGGTTCTTTGTAGCTCTAAGTCCTATGACATATAAGGAAAGTAGATTGCATATTTTTTAGAATGGGAGTTGGCCCATTTCACCATAACCATGAGCCACCAACTCCCACATGCTTATTCAAGATAAGTCTTTTTGTTCAAGGGCTAGAAGGTCAAGGGTCTGCCTGACTCAGGCCAACAATGAAATTGGCTAGGAATAGTTAGACCACATGGATGCTGCACTATAGCTGTCTGTTATTAAGGAATGATGTGTTAGGGATCTTGGCTGCATTCCCAACTGCCATGGAGGCTCTCTATGGCTATCAAGTCTCATGAGAGAACCATTCACTTGAGAAGCAAATGTGTCACAAGTTGGCCATAACATAAAGCACTTGGGACACATCATATTAGTATAATACTTCTTTTAGTTTGTCCTTCACCCAGAAATTTGGAGAAAATAACTACATTGGATAATATTGTAAGTTTGCACCAATTCCAAAATGCAAGGAGGTGGTGACAATGAACCAGAGACTATTTTATGTAAAAGAAAAGGAAAATAACTTCAATGTGAAACCTGTGAACTCATGAATATGGGCATTCTCTCCAGTGATACTAATCTTTCCCTTCCCATGCCTCCTCATCTTGGGCCTTATTGTCCATATTCTCTCATACCACCATAGAGTGTCTACCATATACAGTAAAGCCTTCCTCTAACTCTTGCTGTTTTAAAGCTACCAGTGTACCATATACACTGTCTATATATTATCCCTCACTTTCATTATATTCAATTGGACAACATTTGTTAAGTGCCAGGTATTGTGCTAGGAGCTGGGGATACAAAGAGAAAAACAAAAACAGTCCATGTCCTCAGGGAGCTTACATTCTGCCAAGAGAACAAAGCATGAACACAGAAAAGTAAATTCAAAATATATACAGAATAAATACAATATAATGGGAGGAGGAGGGGGGAAAGAAACTAGGGCATCAGAAAAGATCTTATAGAGGCAATATCACTTGAACATTCTCTTGAAAAGATTAAATGTTGCCAAAAGGTGGAGGTGGGTCAGAAGAGTATTCCAGGCATTAGGGATAACCTTTGGAAAGGCATAGAGGCAAGAGGTAGTTAAAGAAAATAGTAAATAGGAATTTTTGTCTAGAAGGGTCACTGAGAGAGGGGAACCAAATTATGAAGGTCTCTGGTATCAATCAGCTTACAAAGGACTTTAAATGTTAAACAGAGGAATCTGTCTTTTATCCTAGAGGCAATAGGTAGCCACTTAAGAAGTTCAAGAAGAAGGGGAGTGGCCTGATCAAATTTGTACTTTTGTCATATCAATTTATCTGCTATGAGGAAGATGAAAAAGAGAAGGGAGAGACAAGTCAGAGAGGCGAAATGGAGGAAGAACCTAGAAAACAGAGTAGCAAGAATTGTAGCCCAGCTCCTCCAACAAAGTCCTTCCACAAAGCTCTAGAAAATGTACCAGACTAAATACTGATCAGAAAATCCAAGAAAAAAAAATATCACAGTGAGTCACTTTTACAGACCAGGTTTTCATACAGAAAAAGAGATTTGGGGCAGAACCAAGATGGCAGTGTAGAAGCACAAACTTGGTGCAGGCTCCCCTCCAATAACTTCCAATACATGAAAAAAATTACTCTAAACAAACTTTAGAGCTACAGAACCCACAAAGAGACAAAAATAAATAAAGCTCCTGCTGAAAGAAGCCTGGAAGGGCAACAACAAGGATCTATCAAATCAGGCTGGGAGCTCAGCACAGCCCAAATGAGCCATGTACTTCCTGGCCCCAGGGCAGCCCCAACCAGTGGCAGGCCCAGAGCAGACTTCAGGAGAGAAAATTGCCAGAAGTGGTGGCAGTTTCCACACTTATCAACTCATAAATGCCAAAAAAGAAAGTAAAAGGTCAGTGTGGAACTTTGTGGGACCAGGGGGACCGAGAGCGCGCAGTCCAGCCCCTGCTCCCAGGGTGGGAAGCAGCAGCAGCATGGCAGCTGTGCAGCCTCCATTACCTGGCTGTCTCAGGAGCTCCTGGCTTACAGATTGCAGAGGAACCAAGCAACCATTCAGAGATTAATCACTCTTGCTTTGACCTACTTGGATCTGGATTGTGGTCTTGGGTGGTGGTCCTGGAGTGTGTGACCAGTGAGCCAGAGTTTGTGGTGTCTGTAGAGAGGGTACCCAACTAATAACTCCAGCAGCTGTGAAAACCCAGTGATTTGGGACATAGCTCTCTCCATTTTGGAAGCAGAGTTCTACCGTGGCAAAGAGGTCAAAAGTCAAGTAATTATTGGTAAGATGAGCAAGCCCAGGAAACGTAATCAAACCATAGATTCCTTTTTTGAGGACAAAAAGGATCAAAGTATGGAGCAGGAGGAAGAGAGTAAAGTCAGAACTCCTGTATCAAAAGCATCCAAGGAAAATATTGTTTACAGGCCATGGGGAAGCTCAAGATGGATTTTAAAAATCAAATAAGAGAAGTGGAAGAAAAATTGGGAAGAGAAATGAGAATGATGCAAGAAAATCATGAAAAGCAAGTCAACAGCCTGCCAAAGGAGACCCAAAAATACACTGAAGAAAATAATACCTTAAAAAATAGACTAATTCAAATGGCAAAAGAGGTCCAAAAAGCCAATGAGAAGAATGCCTTAAAAAGCTGAATTTTCCAGATGGAAAAGGAATTTGAAAAACTCACTGAAGAGAATAACTACTTCAAAATAAGATTGGAGCAATTGGAAGCTAATGACTTTATGTGAAATCAAGATACTATAAAATAGATCCAAACAAATAAATAGAAGGCAATTTGAAATATCTCATTGGAAAAAACCACTGACCTGGAAAATAGATCCAGGAGAGATAATTTAAGAATTATTGGACTACCTGAAAGCCATGATCAAAAAAAAGAGCCTAGACACTATCTTGCAAGAAGGGCTTGGAATATGATATTCTGGAGGTCAAAGAAGCTAGGACTAAGACTAAGAATCACCTACCCAGCAAAACTGAGTATAATGCTACAGGGGAAAATATGGTCATTCAATGAAATGGAGGATTTTCAAGCATTCTTGATGAAAAAACCACAGCTGAACAGAATATTTGACTTTCAAATACTAGAAGCAAGAGAAGCATGAGAAGGTAAACAGGAAAAAGAAATCATAAGGAACTTATTAAAAATGAACTATTTATATTCCTACATGGAAAAACAATAATTGTAACTCATAAGACTGTTTTCAGTGTGAGGATAGTTGAAGGAAAATATGTGTGTATACATATACACACACACACATATGTGTGTGTGTATACACACACATATGGATGTATAGGAGGGTGTATGTGTATATAAATATATATGTGAGTGTGAGCATATGTATGTTCATGTATACATAGAAAGAGGGCACAGGATGAGTTTAATATGAATGGATGATATCTAAAAAATAAGAGAAAGGAGGAGATAGATTAGGGTAAATTATCTCAATACAAAAGAGGGAAGAGAAAGGGGAAGAACAGGAAGGTGAAAGGGAATGGAACAACCTTATTCTCATTGAATTTAGCTTAAGAAGGGAATAACATACACACCCAATTGGGTACCTTACCCTACAGGAAAATAGCAGGGTAGGAGATAGAAGGGGGGATGATAGAGGGAGGGCAGATTGGGGGAGAGGGTAGTTAGAAGCAAACATTTTTGAAAAGGGATAGGGTCAAAGGAGAAAGTGGAATAAGTGGGGGGCAGGATAGGATGGAGGAAAATATAGTTGGTCTTTCACAATATGACAACTATGGAAATGATTTGGGTAACTGAACATGTATAACCTATATCTAATTGCTTGCTTTTCACATGGGGTCATGTGAGGAGAAAGGAAGGGAAAAAAATCTGGAACTCAAAGTTTTAAAAATAAATGTTTAAAAAAATTGTTTTTTACATGCAACTGGGAAATAAGATGTATTGGCACTGGGGTATAGAGGTCTGTCTTGACCTGCTAGAAAGTTCAGGGGGTGATAAGGGAGGATATATGAGACAATGGATTGGGGGAAGTGGTATTCAGTGGGATTGCTATTTGGGTGTGGGTTTAGGGGAAAGACAGGGAGAAAAATATTGTAACTCAAAATCTTGTGGAAATAAGTGTTGAGAACTAAAAATAAACAAATAAATTTAAATAAATAAATAAAAGAAAAAGAGGTCTATGGAAACAGAGGGCAGGGTATGACAAGAAGCAGGCCACCATAGAGCATTCCAACTTCCAGGGACTGAAAGAGAACCAGGCTATATCAAAGGACAAGAAGAGGCTCCAGACCCATGTGGAAACACCACAGCCTCATGCAACATATAGGAACAGGTTCCAGGGGACAATTCTGATGCTTACTATTCAGTTGGGTCGAAGATATAAGGAAAATTGAGGAGGAAAACCTGTGTGCTATTAAGGTGTGGGGAGTGGTCATGGAACCTAGACTGTGCACTGAGCAAGAGAAAGGATCATAAGAAAACAGTAACCATGTGGCTCTGACCCCAGGAATGGAGCTATGTCTCATCTCCTGCTGCCAGTCCAGTACAAAGCTTGCAATTTTATGACCAGGGAAAGAATCACAAACAAAAGGGGAGCCCACAGTTCTGTTACTCTGAAACTCCAGAGCTTTTAACATGACTGGTGGGGACTAAGTCCAGGGGTAATATACAAGAACTTTGAATAAGGAATAAGCTTATAGAAGTGTTTCTCAAGCCCAAATCTAAGACAAACACTTGCTGGGCTCAGACTAAGCTTTTCCCATATCACACAACTTTGGGAAATCTGAGAACTTACAGATCTTCAACCTCAATTGTTTGTGAGGTCCTGGAATAATACAACAGTCAGTATCCCAAGAAAGTAGAAGAAAGACCCAAGAGTACAAAAGCTTAGGCCAGATATTTCCCTTGACATACACAGAAGCCAACCCTGATATAAATGTCAAAGTCAATAAATAGACTGAAAAAAAAAACAAATAACCAAAAAACAAATTTTAATAAAAGGACCCCATTATAAAGTACCTTTGTGGTTACAAGGATACTTAAGATACATCCTCAGAGGAATAGAATGAATCCAAAACATCTACAAGCAAACCCTCAAAGAAAAACACAGTTTTAGCACAAATTCAACCAAATTTCTTAGAATTATAAAACAAGACAAAAATTTTAAGACAAAAATAATGCAAAAAAAATGTTTTGAAAACCAAATAAGGATAGGAGCCAAGATGGTGGAGTAAAGGCAAGGACTCATCTGAGAGGTCTCCCCAATTTCCCTGTAAACAACTTTAAAATATCACCTCAGATTGAATTCTGAAGCAACACAATCAATGAAGGGTCAGATTGAAACAATTTTCCAACCTAGGACATTTTATGTGATTGGCAGAAAGGACTGTTTCAGCAGGATAGTATTCACATCTGAAGCCCAGTGCAGACCACATGCAGGGACACTAATAGCAGACCTTGGAGGCAGTTTAGCAGCAGCAGCTTCAGAAATTCTCAGGTAGTAAGAGAGTTGAATAACTAGTCAGAAGAAGATTGCAAGGGGACCTTTTGCTGGTACCAGTTACAGAACTCTGTCACATTGCTCATATGAAGTTTCAGGTCACAGTCCCAGAGCTAAGAGGAACACTAGCTCACAAGTGCTTGTGGTGGCAGGGGTACAGGGGTCCTGGTCATAGTTCAAGAGTAGAGAAAAGTACTTGTGATCACTCACAGAGCATAGCATGGGCCAGGAGAGCAATGACTACAATTTTCTTTATATCATACCATCTTGAAAGAAACAAAATCTATAAATACCCAGAGCTAACTCTGAAAACAGGATCAAGAAAGACCTAAGTTTTAGCTTAGGATGGTGTCCTCTTCACCCTGAGAATACAGCTCAACTGTAACATAAAGTTATAAGTCAAGAAATAGACTGGAAAATAAGCAAACAACAAAAAAGACAATAGAAAGTTACTATAGTGACAAAAAAGATTAAAAAAAGAAAAAAAAACAATGAAATTAAAATACCTACATGAAAAGCAGCAAAGAAAAATGTGAATTAGTCATAGGACCCCCAAAAAAAGAATTCCTGGAAAAGCTCAGAAAGAATTTTAAAAATTAAATAAGAGTTAAAGAAAAAAATGGGAACAGAATGAGGCAAGAAAATGATGGGAAGAAAGTCATCTTGTTAAAAGAGGCACACACACACCCAAAAAAAATACTGGAGAAAATAACACCTTAAAAAACAAAATTGGTCAAATGGAAAAAGAGGTACAAATCACTGAAGAAAATAATTTGTTAAAAATTCTATTTGGGCAAGTGGACGCTAATGACTCCATGAGGTATCAACAAACAATAAAACAAAGTTTAAAAAAAATAAAAGGAAATGTGAAATATCTCATTGGAAAAACAACTGACCTGAAAAAAAAGAGCTCACAAAGAGATAATTTAAAAATTATTGGACTACCTAAAAGCCATGATTTAAAAAAAAAAACCTAGATATCATGAAGAAATTTTTTAAAAACTGAGCTAATATTTTAGAACCTGAGGGTAAAATAGAAAGATTCCAATGGTCACCTTCTGAAAGAGATCCCAAAATGAAAGCTCCCAAGAATATTATAAACAAGTTCCAGAGCTCCAAAGTCAAGGAGAAAATATTGCAAGGAACCAGAAGGAAATAATTCAAATATCATGGAGCCACAGTCAGGATAACACAAAATTTGGCAGTTTCTACCTTAAGGGATCAGAGGGGTTGGAATGTGATATTCCAGAAGGTAAAAAAGGTAAGATTACAATCAAGAATAACCTACCCAGCAAGATTGAATATAATCCTTCAGGAGAAAAAAAAATGGGCATTCAATGAAATAGAGGACTTTCATGCAGAAAAGACCAGAGCTAAATAGAAAATCTGGCTTTCAAATACAAGACTCAGGAGAAGCACAAAAAGGGAAACACGAAAGAGAAATCAAAAGTGATTTTATAAGGTTAAACTGTTTACATTACTACATAAGAAAATGGTACTTATAACACTTAAGAACATTTTCATTATTTGGACAGTTTGAGGGAGTAAACAGACAGATGGCACAGGTGTGAGTTGACTATGATGGGATGATTTAAAAAATAAAAATAAAGGATGAGAAAAATGGATGCACTGGGAGAAAGGGGAAGGTAGAGGTAGAAAGGGAAAATTATCTCAGATAGAGAAGTAAAATGAAGAGCTTTAACAGCAGGGGGATTTTGGGGGGTGGGGTGGCAGGTAACACCTGAACATTACTCTCATCAGAGTTGGTTCAAAGAGGGAATAACATACATACTCAGTTGGGTATAGAAATCTATCTTGCCCTACACAGAAGTAGGAGGGGAGAGGGATAAAAGAAGTGAGAGTGATAGAAGGGAGGGAGGATTGAGGGAAGTGGGTATCATAAACAAATCAACATTTTGAAGAGTGACAGGGTAAAAAGAGAGAAAGATAAATGGGGGGGGGAATGGAGAAAAATATACAGTTAGTAATCTTAACTGTAACTGTGAATGGGATAAACTCACCTATAAGACAGAATGAATTAAAACCCAGAATCTGACAACATGTTGTTTACAAGAAACATACTTGAAACAAAGAGACAAAGACAGGGTAAAGATAAGGAGCTGGATCAGACTCTATTGTGCTTCAGTGGAAAGATAGATAGATAGATAGATAGATAGATAGATAGATAGATAGATAGATAGATAGATAGATAGATAGATAGATTCATAGATAGATACAGATAGATACATAGAGATATATGTATGCATATATATATATATATATATGAAACAGGGGTAGCACAAATGATCTCAAAGTAAAAGTATACTTTTTAAAATTAATATATTTTTAAAAGATAAGGAAAACTACATTTTACAGAAAGGTACCATAGACAATTAAGTAATTTTAATACTAAACATATATGCACCAAATGGTAAAACACCCAAATTCTCAAAGAAAATTCAAATGAATTGCAGGAGGAAATAGTATGACTAAGTACTAGGGAAGGGACAGCTAGGTGGCACAGTGGGTAGAGGACTGGCTCTGGAGTCAAGAGAATCTGAGTTTAAACCCAGCCTCAGGCACTTACTAGCTATGTGACCCTGGGCAAATCATTTACTAATTACCTCAATAAAAACTATACTGGGGGGGAGAACCTCAAATTTTTCCTCTCAGAATGAGATAAATCTAACCCAAAATAAATAAACCAGAAAGAAGTTAAGGAGATGAATAGAATTACAGAAAATTTCTACATGATATACTTCTGAAGGAGATTGAATAGGAACACAAAGGAATATACAATTTTACACAGAGGTACAGGGCATCTACACAAAAATTTACCATGTATTATGCTATAAAAACTTCGCAAGCAAATTCAGAAAAGTAGAAATATTAAAAGCATTCATTTCAGATCATAATGCAATAAAAATTATATTCAATAAAAGAACATGAAACATAGATTAAGGCATAATTGGTATCTAAATAATCTAATACTAAAGAACAAGTGGCTAAAAGATCAAATCATAGAAACAATCAATAATTTCACTAAAGAGAATGACAATGGTGGGAAAACATACCCAAATTTATGGCATGCAGCCAAAGTGATACTTAGGAAAAAATTTATATCTCTAAATGCTTACATCAATAAAATAGAAAAAGAGCAAATTAATAAAACAGGTATGCAACCAAAAAAGCTAGAAAAAGAACAAATTTAAAATTTCTAACTAAATACAAATTGTAAATATGGAAAGTCAAAGGAGAGATTATTGAAATTGAAAGTAAGAAACGCATTGAATTAATAAATTAAACTGGGAGCTGGTTTTATGAATAAACCAAAAAAATCAATAAAACATTAGTTAATTTGATTTTTTAAAAAGGAGGAAAATGAAATTACCAGTATCGACAAAAAGGGGGGAGGGATGAATTTACTACCAATGAAGATGAGATTAAAACAATTATTAGGAGCTATTTTTCCCAATTATTTGCAAATAAATCTGACAATCTCAGTGAAATATCTATTTATAAAAATATAAATTGCCAAGATTAACATAAGAGGAAATAGAATACTTAAATAGCTCTATCTTAGAAAAAGAAATTGAACAACCCATAAATGAATTCCCTAAGGAAAACCATCACCAGGACCAGATGGATTCAAAAGTGAATTCTACCAAACATTTAAGGAATAATTAATTCTGATAGTATATAAACTATTTAGAACAATAAACAAAGAGTTCTACCAAATTCCTTTTATGACACAAATGTGGTTTTGATACCTAAACCAAGAAAAACAAAAACAGAAAAAGAAAGCTATAGACCAGTTTCCTTAAAGAATACTAATACAAAAAAAGTTTAAATAAAAGATTAACAAGGAGATTACAGCAATTTATCACAAAGATCATACACTATGACCAGATGGTATTTATAACAGGAATGCTGGGCTGGTTTATATTAGGAAAACTATTAGCATAATTGACCATATCAGTGACAAAACCAACAGAAATCATATGATTATCTCAATAGATACAGAAAAAGCTTCTGACAAAATACAACACCCATTCCTGTGAAAAACACTAGAGAGTAAAAGAATAAATGGAGCTTTCCTCAGAATGATAAGTAGTAACTATATAAAAAACATTAATTTGGAGCAGCTAGGTGGCATAGTGATTAAAGCACCAGCCCTGGAGTCAGGAGGACCTGAATTCAAATTTGGCCTCAGCCACTTAAACAAAACTAGCTGTGTGACCTTGGGCAAGTCACTTAACCCCAATTGCCCCTCCAAAGAGAAAAAAAAAACATTAATTAGTAAGCATTATCTGCAGTGGGTATAAGTTAGAAGCATTTCCAATGAGATCAGGGGTGAAATAAGGATGTCTGTTATCCCCACTACTATTCAATATTGTTGTAAAAATACTAGCTATAGGAATTAAAGAAGAAAAAGAAATGAAAGGACTCAGAATAGGCAATGAGGAAACAAAGCTATCACTCTTTGCAGATGAAATAATGGTATACTTAGAGAGTCCTAGAGAATCAACTAAAAACTAGTTGAAATAATTTACAACTTTAGCAAAATTACAAGTTATAAAATAAATCGACATAAATCATCAGCTTCTCCTATATATTACCAACAAAGTTTAGCAATAAAAATATAGAAAGAGAAATTCCACTTATATTAAATGTAGACAATATAAAATACTTGGGAGTCTACATAAACCAAGATACTATATAAATACATATAATTATAGTCCTATAAAAAATGTCCTAGCTCACTGTTGATTAGAGAAATGCAGATTAAAATAACTCTAAGATACCGCCTCACACCAAATTGACTAATAGGATAAAAAAGGAAAGTGACAAACATTGAAGGGAATGTAAGGAAAAAAGGAACTCTAATGCACTGTTGGTAGAATTGTGAACTGAACCAACCATTTTGCAGAGCAATTTTAAACTATGCCCAAAGAGCTATAAAACTGTGCATACTTATTGATCCAGCAATACCACGGCTATTTCTGCATACCAAAGAGATTGTTTTAAATAGAAAAGGAACTATATGTACAAAAACATTTATGGTAACTCTTTTGTGGTGGCAATGAATTGGAAATTGAGGAGATGAACATCAATTGGATAGTGGACAAACAAGCTGTAGTATATGATTGTGATGAAATATTATTTGCTATAAGAAATGATAAGCAGGGTGCTTTGAGAAAAACTTAGGAAGACTTCTAAGAACTGAGGCAAAGTGAAATGAATAGAACCAGAAGAAAATTTAACAGAGTAACAATATTGTAATAAGCAATATTGTACAATATCAACTCCAAGCAATATAACGATCCAAAACAATTCTGAAAGACTTGTGAAAAAAATGCTATCCATCTCCAGAGGAAAAAACTGACAGAGTCTGAATGAAGACTGGAGCATACTTTTTAACCCTCTTTATGTTTCTTAGTTTGGGGGGTCATTTTTGTTCTGTGTTTTCTTTTGCAGTGTAGTTAATATGAAAATGTTTTGCATAACAGCATATGCATAGTCTATATCAAATTATTTGCCTTCTAAGGGTGCGAGAGAGGGGATGGTAAAGAATTTGGAAGTAAAAAAATTTAAATGAACATTATAAATTATTTTTACATGTAATTGCAAAAATTAAAATATAGAAAAAACAAGTGAGTATTGTAGTTAGGAATGAGAAAAGAAATGAGAACTGTGGAAGAAAGATTTGGAGAGAATTAACAGCTTGGAACATAAGGTACAAAATCTTACCCAGGAAAATAACTCTGAAAATTAGAATTGATCAAATAGAAGCTATTGACTCATTGAGGCAACAAGAAACATTAAAACAAGGTAAAAAAAAAGACTGAAAAATAGAAGAATATGTGAGGTATCTCATAAGAAAAAATAACTAATCTGAAAAAAAAATAGTTTGAGGAGAGATAATTTAAGAATCCTTGAACTACATGAAAGCCATGACTAAAAAATTAGTTTAGATATACTTTAAGAAATCATTTTTTCATACTGCCCAGATCTCTTAGACACCAAAGGCAAACCAGATATAGAAAAAATCCACTTCCTGAAAGATATCCTAAAAATAAAACTCTCAAGAATATATAACAAAAATCCAGAATTTCCTGGTCAAAGAAAAAATTCTATAAGTAGACAAAAATATGTCAAGTACCATGGACTCATAGTTATACTCACACAAAATATAGCAGGCAACACCATAAAGCATCAGGAAGGTTGGAATATTGTATTTCAGAATGCATATTTCTAGGCTTGCAAACAAGAATAACTTGCCCAGAAAATCTGAGAACAACTCTAGAGGAGATTAAATGGATTTTTAATGAAACAGAAGAGTTCCAAGCATTCCTTCTGCTAGACTAGAAACTAGAGCTAACTAGTAACTTTGAAATGTAAATACAAGAGTCAAGTAAAGCATAAAAAGGTAAACAAAAGTGAACAATACTAAGGAAAATTTGTCTACATTAGAACTTTATCATCATCAAGGGTTAGAAAATATGTCTAATTTGACGGAGGGTTTGGAACTGCTTTTGTTTTGTTTTTATGATGTCAAAAGAAGAATGGAAATGGAGGGAAATAAGAATATACTGGGGTAAAGGAAGGGAGAAAGAGTATGGGGAAAATTATTTCATATAACTAGTATGCACAAGATGTCCATGCAGACAAGGGTGGGATGGAGCAGAAGAACCTTCCTTTCATTTGAACCACTCAAAAGACAGAAGAATAGACATAAAACCACACATATACTCAAACAGTTGAATACAAAAATAAATTTCACTCACTATAGAAATAGTTAGGAAAGGAGGGAGAAAAGAGGGAGAATAGACTAGGGAAGAGTTAGTCCTAAGCAAAACAAACTATTAAAGAATGGATAAGAAAGAAAAATACGGAAAAGTCCAAGAGAATGGGATAGAGATGAATTAACAATCATAAATGTGAATGTGGATGGAATAAATACACCTAAAAATGGAAGAGAATAGCAGACTGGATTAGAAAGCAAAATCTTACAATGTGTTTTTCACAACAAACATACTTGAAACATAAATATACTGAGTTACAGTAGGGGACTGTTATAATCTGTTATCCTTCAGCTGAAGTAAAAGAAGACAAAGGTAGCAATCATAATATGAATCAAAGCCAAAGCAAAAATAGACATAATTAAAAGAGACAGGGAAACTACATTTTTCTGAAAGGTATGATATTTAATAGATTAATTTCAATGCTAAATATCTATGTGCCAAATAGCACAGCATATAAACTCATAAACGAAAATTTGAATTAGCTGTAGGAAGAAATCATAAAGTTATTATAGTGAGAAATCTCCATTACTCCTCTTAGACCTAGATAAATATTACTTAGAAGAAAATAAATGAAGGGCCTGAATGGAATATCAGAAAAGTTAGATATGAGACATGTGGAAATTATTGAATAAAAATAAAAGGTGCAAACTTATCTCTCAGCTGTGACCTTTACAAAAATTGACCACTTGTTAAAGCATACAAACCTCAAAAATGTAAAAAATCAATGCTATTATACATATCTTTTATAGACCATGATACATGCAAAATTATTAAATAAAAGGACTTAGAAACAAAGATTAAAAATTAATTGAAGACTAAATAACTTAATCATGAAGAATGGTAGATCAAAGAACAAATCCCATAAAAAAAATCAATAATTTCATTAAAGATAGTAACAACAATGTATTAACATACAAAAATACTGGGAATGCTGCCAAACGAGCACTTAGGGGAAAATTTTCTACCTCTATACATTTTCATCTATGAGAAAAAAAAACAGAGTAGATCAACAAATAGGTCCTAAACCTAAAAAAAACAACCTAGGAAATAAAAAAGAAATTTAAATTATGAATTAAAGACCAAAATAAAAATCCTGAAAATTAGAAAGATTATCAAAATTAAAAGCAAAAAATATCAGATTATTAAATGAAATTAAGAGCAAGTTCTTACTTAAAGCAATAAATTGGATAAACAGTTACTTTTTTTTTTTTGCTTTTTGGAGGGGGAAAGGCAAGGCATTAGTGGTTACATGATTTGCCCAAGGTCAGAGGGCTAGTAAGTGTTAAGTGTCTGAGGTCAGATTTGATCTCAGGTTCTCCTGAGTCCAGGGCCAGTGATCTATTTACTATGCCACCTAGCCGCCCCCTAGTTATTTTATTTTTAAAAAAAGAAAAATGAAATTACTAGTATAAAAAGTAAAAAAGGTGAATTCACACCCAGTGAAAAAGAAATAATTGGGGACTGTTTCATGTAATTATATACAAATAAAACTGACAATACCAATGAAATGGATTAATATTTACAAAAATATAACATGCCCAGATTAACAGAATAAGAAATAGAAGACTTAATAATCTAGTCCTAGAAAAAGAAACTGAACAGGGAATGAACTCCCAAATGGAAACTAGCAACAACCAAAACACAGGCCAGATGGATTTAGAAGTGAATTCTATTAAACATTTAAAGAATAGTTAGTTCAAATACTATATAAGCTGTTTAAAAAAAATGGGAAAACAAGACATCTTACCAAATTCTTTCTATGACAGAAATATGGCCATGATTTTTAAACAGAGTCACAACAGAGAAAGAAATCTATAGACAAATATCCCTAACGAATAATATTGTTGCACAAATTTTAAATAAAATATTACCAAGGAAACAGCAGCAAGATATCATAAAGAGTACATACTATGAACAAGATTGATTTATATCAGGAATGGTATCATACCAGGCTGGTTCACAAATATAATTGACCGTGTTAATAGCAAGAACAACAGAAGTCACATGATTATATCAATAAATGAAAAATCTTTTGATGAAACAACACACTTCTGGCTTGGTTTGATGAGTTTGTTTTTTGGAAAAAAAACATAAGAATAAATATATCTTTCTTAACATATGTAGTATCTATCTAAAACCACAAACCAGTATTATTTGGCTGTACAATGTCTATAATGTTAATAAACTAGAAGCTTTTCATATAAGGATCGGTGTAAAGCAAGGATGTCTATTATAAACATTATTATTCAATATTGTACGGGAAATGGTAGCTATAGCAACAGGAACAGAAAAAAATCAAATGAATAAGCACAAGAAAAGAAGAAACAAAATTATCATATTTTATATATAATATAGCAATTTACTTAAAGAACTCTGAAAAGTCAACTTTAAAAAGGAATAGAAACAATTAACTTCAGCAAAGTTGCAGAATATAAATTGTCAACATTTTTGTATGTTACAACAAAAATCCAGGAAGGAGAGATAGAAAGAGAAATTCCTTTTAAAATAACTACAGAAAGCTTAAAATATTTTGGAGTCTATGTGCCAGGACACACACAGGAACTATGTGAACACAACTATAAAACTCTCTTGATAGATCTAAATAATTGGAGAATTATTAATTGCTCATGGGTAGTGCAAGCTAATATAATAAAAATGACAATACTATCTAAATTAATTTACTTATCCTATTCCAAACCAAACTACCAAGAAATATTTCATAGAACTAGAAAAATATGCAAAGAGATGCTTTATGGAGCTAGAAAAAAAAATAATAAAGTTCATCTGCAAGAACAAAAGATCAAGAATATCAATGGAATGAATGAGAAAAAAATTCTAAGAAAGAGGTCCTACCAGCACCAGATCTCAACTATAAAGTAGTAATCATCAAACCAATTCTTTACTCAGTAACAAATAGAGAGGTTGAACAGTGAAAGAGAAAGATAAAAAAGCAAATGAACATAGTAACATAGAATTTGACAAACCCAAAGACCCCAGCTATAAAGACAAGAATGCATTATTAAACAAAAAACTTGGAAAAACAGGAGAGCAATCTGACAGAAACTAAGTATAGACCTACCTTTCACACTTTCTACCAAAGAAAACTCCTACTGGATATATAAATGGTGACATCACAAGCAAATTAGAGAAGCATAGAAGAAATTGCCTATAAGATTTATGAATAGAAGAGTTCATGAATAAATAAGGGATATGATCACATCAGGAAAAATGAACAATTTTAAATACATAAAATTTAAGAAGTTTTTGCACAAACAAAACCAATGCAACTAAAATTAGAAGAGAAGCAAGTAAATTGAGGGGGAGGGAGACAATTGTTACAGTAAGTCTCTCTGATGAAGGCTCCATTTCTAAGAGGCAGAGGGATTTTTTTTCAAATTTACAATAACAGCTATTTCTCCACTGATAAATGGTCAAAGGATATGAATAGGTAATTTTTAGGAGAAGAAATCCAATCTATAAATAACCATATGAAAAAAGATTAAATCACTAATAAAGAAATGTACATTAAAACTAACCTGAGGTTCCATCTCACATTGATCAGACTGGCAAAATTCCCTGTAAAGGAAAATGACAAACACTGAAGGGGCTACGGGAATATATGTACATTAATACACTGGGAAAGCTATAAACTGGTTCATTCATTCTGAAAAGCAATTCAGAATCATGCCCTAAAGTCATTAAACTCTGTCTGTCCTTTGATCTACTAATGCCACTACTTGGTTTAGACACCAAAGAGAACAAAGAATGAGGTAAATGGCAAATATATACAACATTTATAGCAGTTCTTTTTTTGTAGTAGCAATAAATCTGAAACTGAGGTGGTGCCCATTATTTGAGAAATGCCTGAAGAAATTTATTGCATATTAATGTACTGGAATATTGGGATGTGGGACCTGTTAAGGAAGGACTAGTACCTCTGGTGTGAGGGCTTTCCTAGCCTTTTTCAGGGCTCTTCATCCACCTTTGGTGTCCACCAGGCACTCAACTCTCACTTATGTCTCCAAGAAGCTAGAACATGTGCACCCTGGTAAAAACTGTTTCAGCAGACAGGCTCAACCAGGGTAAGGGTAATTGACAGGTCTCAAACCCATCAGTGAGTTATGGGGATATCTACCCCAGTCACGGGAAGACTTTCAGCAGAATGGGCAAATGAAAACAATATATTACAATGGGCCATGAAGTTGGCTGAAGCTGGTGCCATGGAACCCTTAGAGACTGGTGAGACATGGAAGACACCAAGGTCATCCACTGCATCCAGGGACATCACCAGTCATCCTGACTCCTGTCTTGCCACTGAACTTTGATGACTGTGGAAGAGAGACTTCACAACTTTTCACAAAGTCACAATGACTTTTCACAACTCTGCCTCATTTAAATTAAATTCTCTTACAAGGCAAGATGCCACCCATTATTTCATTGGTCCTCTTCAACAACAATGGAATACTATTTATACTATAAGAAATGTTGAGGGGGGATGAGTCAAGATGTTTGAGTAGAAGCAGGTCCTCCCCAGGGCTTCGGCTTCCACCTTCCCCAATTCATGTAAAAGGGGACTCTGAACAAACTTTGGACTTATAGAACCCACAAAATGACAGAGAGAAGCTAACTTTCCACTGAGGACAGCCCAACAGGCTGGCAGGAATTGGCCAGCACAGTGCTCTGGGAACGAAGCCCAGCCCCACACCGAGGTTTTAGCCCCAGGGCAGGCCTGACCAACTGCTGGCTGGAGGGACTTCAGATCAGCAGCAGCTGTGGCCATTTCCAGAATTATCAGCACGTAGATGCTAAGGACAAAGTGAGAGGTCAGTGCATAGTGGACTTTGGGACCCAGTACTTGGGAGTGCGTTGGCTTTTGGTCAAGAAGCTGCTGAGGGCTGTGGCATAGCTCCTGGCATGTGGTAGCTTCAGCTCCTGGCCTACAGACTGTAGGGGGACCAAGCGACCAGTCTGAAGGATAATTGCTCTGGCTTTAACCTGCTTGGATCTGGATTGCAGTCTAGGGTGGAGGTCCTGAGGTGTGTGTCCAGCTTGCCTAGAGCATGTGGAGGTTTTAGCAAAGGCACCCAACTAATACCTCCAGCAGCTGAGAAAACCCCAGCATTTGGTACGAAGCTCCTCTGTCTGGTAGCAGAGTCCTACTGTGGCAAAAAACCCAAAAGTCAAGTAATTGAGTGGCAACATGACCAGGCAAAGTAAACAAAGCAAACAGAAGAACCCAACATTAGACTCCTATTTTGGGGACAAAAAGGATCAAAGCATGCAACAGGAGGAAGACAGTGAAGTCAGAACTCCTGCACCAAAAGCTTCAAAGGAAAATACAAGCTGGTTACATGCCATAGAGGACCTTAAGAAGCAGATAAAAGAAGTGGAGGAAAAATTGGGAAGAAAAATGAGAATGATGCAAGAAAACTATGAAATGAGAGTCAACAGCCTGACTGAGGAAAATCACACCTTAAAAAATAGACTAACTCAAATGGCAAAAGAGGCTCAAAAAGGCAATGAAGAGAAGAATGCCTAAAAAAGCCAAATTTGCTAGATGGAAAAAGAATCTCAAAAGATCACTGAGGAGAATCATTGCTTCAGAATTAGATTGGAGCAAATGGAAGCTAATGACTTTATGAGAAATCAAGATGCTGTTAAACAGATCCAAACAAATGAAAGAATAAAAGGCGATGTGAAATATCTCATGGGAAAAACCACTGACCTGGAAAATAGATTCAGGAGAGATAATTCAAAAATTATTGAACTACCTGAAGGCCATGATCAAATAAAGAACCTAGAAATCATCCTCCAAGAAATCCTCAAGGAAAACTGCCCTGATGTTTTAGAACCAGAGGGCAAAAACGAGGTTGAAAGAATCCACTGATCACCTCCTGAAAAAGATCCCAAAAAGAAAACTCCTAGGAATATTATAGCCAGGTTCTGAAATTCCCAGATTAAGGAGAGAATATTACAAGCAGCCATGAAGAAACAATTTGAATATTGTGGAAACACATCAGGATAACACTGGATCTGGCAGCTTCTACACTGAGGGATCAAAGGGCTTGGAATGTGGTATTCCAGAGGTCAAAGGAGCTGGGATTAAAAGCAACAATCACCTACCCAGCAAAACTGAGAATCATGTTCCAGGGGAAAATATGGTCATTCAGTGGAATAGAGATTTTCAAGCATTCTTGCTGAAAAAACTAGAGTTGAATAGAAAATTTGACATTCAGATACAAGAAGCAAGAGAAGCATGAGAAGGTAAACAGAGAAAAGAAATCAGAAGCCACTTCTCAAAGTTGAACTATTAACATTCCTACATGGAAAAACAATAATTGTAACTGATGAAACTTTTCTCAGTATGAAAATAGTTGAAGGAAATTTATCTATATATCTACATGAGGGTATATGGGCATATGAATACATATGTGAATGTATGTATATATGTTTACATGTATACACAGGTAGAGGGCACAGAACCAATTGAATAGGAAGGGATGATAACTTAAAAGATGAAATTAAGAGGTGAGAGAGGAATATAATGAGAGGAGATGGGGAGAGACAGAATGGGGTAAACTATCTAATATAGAAGAGGCAAGGGAAAATGGTTACAATGGAGGGGTAGAATAGGAAGGCAAAAGAGAATGGATCAACCTTATTCTCATTGAATTTGGCTTGGGGAGGGAATGAAATACACACTAAATAGGTTATCTCACTCTACAGGAGAGTAGGGGGAAGGGGATGAGAGGAGGGATGATGGAAAGGAGGGCAGGCTAGAGGGGAGGGAAGTTGGAAGCACCCATTTTTGAAAAGGTACAGGATCAAAGTAGAGAATAGAACAAGTGGGAGGTGGGATAGGAGGGAGGGAAATATAGTCAGTCTTTCACAATATATCTACTATGTTAATGTTTTACATTTGCTACACATTTACAACCTATACTGAACTGCTTATCTTCCCAGTAAGGGTAGGTGACAAGGGAGGAAGGGAATGAATCTGGAATTCAAAGTTTTAAAATCAAATGTATGCACACACACATATACTATTATTAATACTATTTTACATTTAATTGGGAAATAAGATATACAGGCACTGGGGCATAGAGATCCACCATGCCCTACTGGAAAAGTTGAAAGGGGTATGGGAGAAAATATGGGATTGAGCAGATTGGAGGAGGGGCTATCATGTGGGACTGCTATTTTGGGCTGTGGGTGGGAGAAAAATGGGGAGAAAATTTGTAACTCAAAATCTGGCGGAAATGAATGATGTAAATCAGAAGTTAATAAAGCATTTGAAAAATAAAAAAAAAAGAAATATTGAAAGTGGTGCTCTCGGAGATACATGAGAAGATTTAATATAAATTTATGCAGAGGTAAGTGAACAAAAGGAGAACAACATAATCAACAACTGGAATTCCTATATATATGTATGTATGTATATATCATTGTGGAGTTCCGGTGCAAAGATGGCAGAGTGAGAAAGGAACACACCCAAACACTCCCAAAGTCCCCTCCACACAATTATAAAACTGCCTCAGAATTGGTATAGGAACAGGAAAGCAGCTTAATAGCCTGGCAGAAAAGGTCTTTTCCACTGAGGTGGGAGGCAATGGGGTCGAAGAGCAAAATCAGCAGCCAGCCTCACAGCAGGGGGCCTGCAGCAGGGCTCCAAGCCTGGGGCATTCCACCAGCAAGGCCATACTCTCCAGTAAATAAGCAGATTCTTAGGCAAGTAAGCAGTTTGTGCTTATGCTCTAAAATGCCCTGAATCACTATTGATTAAAGAAATGGAAATTAAAATAATTCCAAAGAACCACCACCTATCAGAGTGACTAATATAACCAAAAAGGAAAATGTTAGTTGTTGGAGAGGATATGGGAAAACTGGGACAATAATGCAATATTAGTGGAGTTGTGGACTGATCCAACCCTTCTGGAGAGCAATTTAGAACTATGCCCAAAGGCCTATAAAACTGCATATACCCTTTGATCCTGCAATACAACTGCTAGGTCTATATCCCAAAGACATCACCTCCCCCTCCCCCTCAAAAGAAAAAAGGGAAAAAAAATCTATTTGTACAAAATTTTTTAGAGCAGCTCTTTTTGTGGTGGCAAGAATTAGAAACCAAAGGAATGCACATCAATTGGGGAATGGCTAAACAAACTGTGGAATATGATTGTAATGGAATATTTTTGTGCTATAAGAAATGACAAGCTGGATGTTTTCAGAAAAGCCTGGAAAGACTTACATGAATTGATGCATAGTGAGGTGAACAGAACCAAGAGAATAGTGTATTCGGTGAAAGCAATATTGTTTGATGAAAAACTGTGAATGACTTGGCTATTTTTAGCAGTGCAATGATCCAAGACAATCCTGGAAGACTAATGATAAAGCTTACTATCCACCTCCAGAGAAAGAACTGATATTGATTGAATATAGACAGAAGCATGCTGTTTTTCACTTCCTTTTTTTCTTTTATTCAGGTCTTCTTGCATAATATGATTAATGTGGGAATGTTTTACATAATTGCACATGTATAACTTATATCTGATTTCTTGCTACCTCAACGAAGGTAGAGGAATAGAATTTGGAACTCAAAACTTTAAATAAAAATGTTTAAAAACTTTTTTAAAAAACTATATATGTTTGTGAAAGTTTAGGGGATTTTTCCCCTTGCTTTATCAATGAGGGGAGAGAAGGATATAATGTGTATTTAGAAATAAAATTTAATTTTTTAATGTTATTTTAATAGTTCAAGGTATAGATGATGAAGGTTTGGGCAAAGGAGGTGCCTGTGTGAATGGAAAGGTGACAGATGTGAGAGGTATGCTGATAATAAAAACAACAGGATTTAGAAACTGTTCAGAAATGATTGATGAGGGAAAGTGAAGATTCAAGGATAACACCAAAGTTGTAAACCTAGGGGATTAGAAGGATCATAGTTTCCTTGGCAGAAATAAAGTCTAGAACAGAGTAAGGTTTGGGTAGAAATTTAATGAATTCTATTTTGGACATGTTGAACTTGAGGTTTCTAGGGAACAGTAAGCAGTTTGTTTTGCATGACTAAAAGTCAGTAAAGAGTCTAGGACTGAATGTATAGATTTTAAAAAATAAGTAACACCTATACTTTATAAATTATTCTCAAAAAGTGGAAAATAAAACAATTTCCTACATGTTTTTTATCTGTCAGAAATTTTCTCTTTTTAGAAGGCTGAACTCAGGTGTTATATCCTCTGTGAAGTTGTCTTTGAATACCAACCCAACACATACACACACACAAACACATATACATGTTAATGCTCTCACTTTCTTATTTATAATATAATTATTTGTTGTAACGGGAATGTAAATTTGTAAGATCTTCCCTGCCCCTAGGCTAAAGTGCACCTGGAGCCTGGGGTGAGAGGCTTGTTTTTCAGTAGATACTTCTTGATTGGCCAGTGAGTCAATAAGGTTGTTACATTCTCTGAGCCAGGAGAAGGCTATATAAGCCCTGATGTGTAGCTTTGTTTTGGGGCTCACTTTGAGAAGTGTTCTGTGATTTGATCTGGATTCTGGGAAGCTGTTGTTAAGAGCCCTCCATCGGCTTTGAAAAACCCAGATGGTGAAACCCAGATGTTGATTGGGTATGGATGTAATGGTTGGACAATTTGAAATCTGTCTACTTGATCTGTTTCTGAAGTTCGGGGTGCTGACCTTTTTCCCCTGAACTAGGTAAACGATACATATCTGACTGATTAAAGTAAGCTTGTATTTTGAGTTGCTTTCCTCTATCAAAGCAGATCCAAGAACCTGTGTTAGCAGCCACCCTGGGGATGCTGGGGTGCTTGCTGCTACATTTGTGTATGTATATTATTCTTTAAAAAAAATACAAACTTCCCAACAGTGAGGACTGTGTCATTTTTGTTATCTTTTCCCACCACATGTTTACTTGATTAAATGATAAATGCATTTTGGGGGAATATCTTGGCCTTCTAATTGTAGCAATTTGAATTGGTTATATTTTAAAGAAAAATTGTGATAAGGTCAGATTGTTGTAATGTTATCCACCCAAGGATAGCTAGGGGATATATATTTTCTTTGCAATTTTTTTTTCTATTTCTCACACTGGAACATCAACAGATCTTTTCAACAGGTCAGGTTGAGTTTCTTGTAATTGTGTACAATGTCTACTCACATGCACCCCTTTTTCCTAATTTTCTGTTGCTTTTGACTTCTACTCTAAATTGTCACTGATCTGATTGTAGACAAATGGTGGATTCTTATATGATATCAACAACTAGTGACTTCCTGAATGTTAAGACAAAGTCATGACCATGGTCATCTTGTGACTTTTGTATTTAAGAAAGTGTTCAAAATAAAAAGGTGTGAAGTTTCTGACTAGTCTACAAAACTGAAGAATCTATCCTTTCTCAAACCTGAGCCACATTTTCCAGCAGACCTTCCGCCGTTGTCCCAAGTACACATTCACACTAGAATAATAGATTATCAAAATGTATGTGTGTTCCCTTGGGTTGGAGAATCCTTTTCACTCCTTTGTGAAATCTTCTTCCTCATCCTCTGAAACTACTGTTGCTACCTAAGTTGCCATTATCTCATTGGTAGCCTTTTTGTTTATGTTTATCATGTGGATGATGAGATGACCAAGTTAACCAACTCCTTTATTTGTCTCTCCAGGGAGAAGCAAAAACACAGAGACATTCTTCATTTCTCTGTAATTTTTTTTTACCTTCCCATTTCACTGGTTGTATATATCAGTGTGGTTCAGTTCGAACAGCAGTCAGTCAATTGGATAATTATCTCATATTTTGAATACTAACAATTAATGTTTATATGTGGTCTAAAAACTAGATTATTTTTAGCACCTTGTGTCCCATTTTCTTCCACATCACCATCATTATGGAAGCAGAAAGGAGCCACACAGAATCACAAACCATTTCAAATATTCTTTGTTCACTGGATTGCCCCTCTGCTAAGGTCCTCTTCCAATTACTTGTCATAATGTGGAATTGCACCTGAGTTTTCCATGGTTATACAAATGGAAGAAAAGCTCTGGTAAGTCCTTGCAAAGTTAGAAATGCTTTGGACACAGTACCCATGCTAAAGTTAGACATGCTTTGGACACAGTACCCATGCTATCTGTTCTCCAAGGACCAGCCCAAACAAATCTGGAGAGGCTCATCAATGGATTGTTGAGAG
>NW_027187313.1:3127760-3157760 GCF_028583685.1 Petaurus breviceps papuanus | reverse complement strand
CCCAAAAGGACAGCTAGGTGATGCAATGGATAGACCACTGGCCCTAGAGTCTGAGTTCAAATCCAGTCTCACTAGCTGTGTGGCCCTGGGAAAGTCACTTAACCCTGTTTACCTCAGTTTCCTTATCTGTAAAATGAGCTGGAGAAGGAAATGGCAGTATCTTTGCCAAGAAAACCCCCAATGGGGCCACAAATAATCTGACAGGATTAAAACAACTCAACAACAACAAGATCTGACCCACAAGACTAAGGCCAAAGTCAAAGATGAGACAAAGTTGGGGGTTTCTTTGGTTGATTCATCCACCCTCCTTGGTGCTGTATTTAGACATTTAGCCAAAGCTCTGGAGAATGCTGATAACAGGGTTGAAGGAGTATATACAACCAGGGGGTCACAATCCCCAAAGAAGTAAAGGTAGCACATTGCTGACCAGCCAGTAGTGTAAAATTCACAATAGAAACTGAACCATATGGGCCAGAAATTGACTTAGAAAAATCACAGATTAACATCATCTCTATGGTGTCCTATTTTTATGTATTTGGTTAACCATTTCCCAATTACATTTTACCAGAACTACATTCTGATTCTGGCAGCATTCAGAAGCTTTGCAATGGCCTCTGGCCCATGGGTAGTGAGTTTGACACCTCTGTGCGGAGTTGCTTCAAATCTACAGTAAACAAATGAATGAACAAACATATCATTCTAGTTTACTCCCCATATATACACACACATTTACACATGTTAGCTTATACAGAAAAGAATGATAAGAGGAGGAGGGAGCATCTGATATGTGAGGCTTGCCTAAGAAGCCCTGTGTTACCTCCTTCCCTACTCCTCCACAAACATACTACAGTATGACCTTGGGACTTGAATTCTTCTTAGTTTATTCATCTGTAAAATGGTAGGAATAGATTAAAGCTATCTGTAAATATCTTTCCAGTCGTGAAACTCCATGATCCTTACTCTGTGATACTTTTGTAAGAGAATCTAGAGGAAACCATCAATGTAGGCAGAAGGCAGAAGCTTTTTCCAAGCAGAAGGCATGTTTACTTTTTGACACTTTGCTTGCAACCCAAGCTTTGTCCTGAATTCATCATTCCTGTCCTTCAAAGGCACTAACCATTACAGTCACTCTCTTTACCCCATCTAGATGAGATTAGCACTCCGAGCACTTACAAACTAGCAGTGTGACTCACAGGGCCATCTGGGAGTGCAGCACTTAGTTATAGGAGTTGCTATCTATTAAGCTCCTTGTACATAACAAGGAAACTTAATCTATGCAACAACTGGACCCTGAAGTCCTTGAAAGCTCTGGTTGGGGGCCTCCTGGGTCCAGTGAGGGCTGTTTTCTAGGAATCAGTTTTTATATCATAGTCTAAGCCCCCAACCAGCACAATGATCTTTAGCATTAATACAATAGCAAAAGCATTTAATTAAAACACAAAAACAATGGCAATAAAAAGAAGAAATCAAATAGCATTATTCTACTCTTCTGTACAAAATGGGTTACAATCATCTATACCTTCAGGTGGTAGATGGGTTGGCATATTCCTGGGGGAAATTCATGAGAGACTGAGGAAACTGTTTCTTAGTGAGTTTGAAGATGATGGGAGAAAACTAAAAAAATCCTCCTGTTTCCTCTTAGCATATTCTCAGTGGTTTTCATTAAGATCTCTTGGCCTCATGGGACATGCAGGCATATGCTGAAGCCTCTTGGTTTTGCTCCATGGCCATAGAGATTCCTCTGGTAACTCTGGTTTTGATAATATCATGGTAAAACTGTTTCTTTCACAGGTTCTGAATTGTACCACTCCACTCTGATAGTATCCTGCAATTTACCTTTCTGTATTTGCTCACTTCCATAGCCCTGGCCCTTTCCTTCTCCATGTAAATGACAAAAACTGATATCCTGGAACTTTCTTCAGTGACTAGCAGCATCTTTTCCTTTTCATTGTGGGCATCCAACAATTCACTGAAGAGTTTCCGTTAAGGGCAAAAATATTTGTACATATTACATAAATTCATGTTGAACTGATGAATGAACATGTCATGTGATGAAATGCAAGAATTCCTTCCTGAGTTTGCCCCTAATTAAGTCTGTTACCACCTCTCTATAACAAATAGAGAGCGTGCCTTAAAGATGAGGACACCTGAATTTAAGCCCTATCTCTGACACATATAGGTTGTGTGAGGCTGGGCAGCTCACTGACATTCTCAACGACTGTGTCAACTTTCTAAAATGACAAATTGCAGAGAAAACACTGACTTACATAGGTAGGAGGGAGTTTTCTCATCCAAAAGCTCCCTAATCCAATGAAATCACAGGTCCAGCCCCTAGCTCTATCTCATTAATGTGTGACCTTGGGAACAAAACCTTAAGCTTGAGATTTCCTTCTAGTCACATCCTTTTACACAAGTCATTCAAGTCATGAGACTTAAATCAAGCCATTAGGGAACCAGAAATTACTTGATTCTCAGGGTGACAAATCTCAGAATAAAAACTAAAAATATAAGATGGCAGAATAGAAACAGGAAATTGCATAAGCTTCTGCACCAACCACCTCCAATACCTGTAAAATATGACTCTAAACAAATTTCAAAGCTACAGACCCCACAAAGTGACAGAAACAAATCTCCCACTGAAGGCAGCCTGGCAGGCCAACAGGAAGGATTTATTGCACCAAGCTGGGAGCTGAGCACAGTCCTGTGTGAGATACATGGGCCCAGATCAAGGGCGGCCCTGACCAACAGCACAGACTGGCCAGAGCAGACTTCAGGAGAGTGAATCACTGGTAGCTGTGGTGGTTTCCATACTTCTCAAACCATAAACACCAAATAGGATGTAAAAAATCAGTGGGGAAACTGTTGGAACTGAGTGACTGAAGAGTGTGGTCCCACCCCTGCCCCAGGGGCGAGAGGTGGCAGAGGCATGCCGGCTACAGCTGTTGCAGCATGGCTGCCGCCAGAACTCCTGGTCTGCAGATCATAGGAAGACCAAGTGACCATTCAGAGGGTAATCACTCTTGCTTTGACCTGCTTGGATCTGGGTCACTGTCTTGGGTGGTAGTCCTGGGGTGAGAAATGCTATTGTGCCAGAGCTTGTGTTGGCTGTAGAGAGGGCACCCTCCTCAGACCTATGACAACATTTGCAAAAACCCCAGCAATTTGGGACAAAGCTGTCTCCACTCTGGAAGCAGAGTTCTATGGAGGCAAAGAGCTCAAAAGTCAAGTAATTGGCTGGCAAGATAAGCAAGCAGAGGAAGTGCAACCAGGCCATAGAATCCTTTTTTGGGGACAAAAAGGATCAAAACATGGAACCAGAAGAAGTCAACAAAGTAAAAATTCCTGTATCAAAAGTTTCCAAGAAAAATATGAATTGGTTACAGGCCATGGAGGAGCTCAAGATGGATTTTGAAAATCAAGAGAAGTGGAAGAAAAATTGGGAAGAGAAATGAGAATGATGCAAGAAAATCATGAAAAGTGAGTCAACAGCCTGCTAAAGGAAACCCAAAAAAAACACTGAAGAAAATCACACCTTAAAAAAATAGACTAACTCAAATGGCAAAAGAGGCCCAAAAAAAGCCAATGAGAAGAATGCCTTAAAAAGTCTAATTGCCCATATGGAAAAGGAATTTCAAAAGCTCACTGAAGAGAATAATTCCTCCAAAATTATATTGGAGCAAATGGAGGCTAATGACTTTATGAGAAATCAAGATACTATAAAACAGATCCAAACAAATGAAAGAAAAAAATTAACAATATATAAACAAGCTAGAGGTCAAATGCAGAACTATGATAGAGTCTGACTTTATATAGCTTTTAATAGATGTCAATACATCTTAGTTTTTCTCTATTTATTTCCTTTGCCAATTATGCTTTCACATAGATCCATAGTCCTCTTTTCCACAAAGCACAAATTCAAGCCAAGGTTTATTCTCCAAGTAAGACACAATAAAATCCTTGATCTCTCCTCTTTGGTTCATGGACATGTCTTTTAAAGAATTCATCTCCTGTCCAGATGTTCCAGGCAAAGCAACTTCCCAAGGTATTTTTATCTGTTTCTTCACTTTGCCAGTTCCTATCATTATCCTGTCATTTCATCATTTCCAGTAAGGTATAATAGAACATGTGTTAGACTTAAAGTCAGAAGAATCTTGGATTCAAATTCTGACTCTAGGGGCAGTTAGGTGGTACAGTGAATAGAGCACTGGCCCTGGAGTCAGGAGAACCTGAGTTCAAATCTGGCCTCAGACACTTGAAATTTAACTAGAGCTGTGCTTTTAGGCAAGTCACTTAACCCCAATTTCCTTGCCTTTCCCCCTCCAAAAAAAAAGTTCTGACTCTTATACTATTAGGCAATGTGTCCCTCAAGTGACAAGCTTTTTTTCTAATCTGTGAAATTGGAGTGATGCTCCTTCCCTACCTACTTCACAGTGTCCTCCCCAAATTAACTTGTATGTATTTTCTATTTATTTATCTATGTTTATTGTTGATTTACCACTCTACCTCCCTTTAAAATGTAACCCCCCTTTAAAGCAAGTACTTCGGTTTTGAAGCAATCAAGTAGCTCAATAGATAAAGGGTTAAACCTAGACTCCAAAAGACCTAAGTTGAAATCTTGCCTCAGATACCTACTACCTATGTGATCCTGTACAAGTCACTTAACCTACCTCTGTTTCTTAATCTATAATTGGAGATAAACAATAGCATCTACCTCCCAAGTAAAAGAATAAAATATTTTATCCTTTAATGGATATAAAATTTATTTTTTAAAAAACCTTAAAGTTCTATGTAAATGCTAGCTATTATCATTTCATTTTTTCCCTGTATCCCCAGTCCCAAATACATAAATACTTTATAATAGGTAAATGAATTAAGTTCAAATACCAATTTAATGTAACTTATGACTACATAAAGCTCCCTGACTCATCTTCTTGGTCAATGTGTTTCTTCTTCCTTCTCCAACCCCTAGACATATGGACTGCCTCAATTCCATCATTGTTCTATTTCTTCTCAGCTAACTTCATAAATTAATATGCAAAAATATTTATTTTTAACATATATAAGCTAAAATATACAATAGGTGCACTTATTTGTATGTCATCCCCAATACCCAAATATGAACTCCAGGACAGTAGGGAAGCCATTTTTGTTTTTCCTTGTATCCCCAGGATTTAACAAAGTAAGTACTTAATAAATGCTTTTTGACTGACAATATCACATGGCCTCCTATATTATAATTTGCATAAAGTTACTGGAACTAGAAATGGGCTTGAGTATGGCCTAACAGAGGGACTGCTTTAATTAATGGATAAGAACAATTTGTAGTTAGCATATCAAAGGACCTGCTTCTGCTTTGTACTTACTTTCATTGTTTATATGCAAATCAGTGCTTCTAAAATAGTTGAAAACAATTTGTTCTTCTCAGTAGGGAAATATTCCCTTTACAATCTTGTTTACACTAAGAATTTTCTTACATAGAAAATTTTCTTTGTCAATATTAAAAGAGTAAACTTCATAACAGCCCCTGTTCAAATTATTACAAATTTTGAATTACTGAAATCTAAGATAACAAGGTCTTATCATACTTAACAAACTTGAAACTAGATTGCAAACAATTGCATATAATAGACAATATTTTAATGAATGTTAAAATATTTATAATCTGCAAATGATAGTTAATTACTTCAGCATTTTCAAAAGATTGGTGGCCTCAAGGGCAGGTACTCTCCCGCCATTGCTGGTCAAAGAACTTCTGTGTCTTAATAGACAGTTTCATGAGATGCTGTAGAAAACAAAAAGAAGAAGAAAGAAAAAACTCATCTTTAAACAACAGAAGATCTGTCACAAGGGTCAGTTGGATAGACCTTCCAGCACCATAAGACCTGTCTATGCCCTGTTGGCATAGCCTTTGAAAAATCCACAACCACCTCCATGCTAAGATAAGGCATACAAATTGGAATTTAGTGAAGAAATAATTAATTTTGCATCATAAAGGAAGCTAATTTGCAAGTTAGCAAACTGTGTAGGCATGGTACCTTATTGGTTCTGTGTCAAAACAAAGTAAGCCCTTTAAAAAAAATAAGTTGGAAAGACAACTTTAGCTTGAAGACCTATATTTGACTCATAAAAATCACATGAAGCAGACTGGCATCATCAAAATCCCTAGATGAAGAAAAAGAATCATTTGAGCTATAACTGCTGGGTGATTTTCCAAGGGTTGTTAGATTGTTTATTATTTAAAATCGACTTTCTTAAAGAAGCAATTCATTAATGGCAACATAATGCTGGAGGAAAGATCACAGGACTAGTTCAAACCATGACCCTAAAGCCCCTCAGTCTGAGCAGCCACATCAGGCTACAGCACCTTAGTTCATCACTTTTTCAGCTTTGTTGTTGTTCAGCTGTTTCAGTAGTGTCTGACTCTTCGTGACTCCATTTGGAGTTCTCTTGACATAGATACTGGAATGGTTTGCCATTTCTTTCTCCAGTTGATTTTACAGATAAGAAAATTAGGCAAATGGGGTTAAGTGACTTGTCCAGGGTCACATAGCTAGTAAGTGTCTGAGGCCAAATTTGAACTCATGAAGATATTCTCTATCTACTATGCCAGCTAACTACTACTTTCTCTACTAGTTTAGGAATTTATATGGAAGAATGTAGATTTAGACCAATAACTCCTACCTTAAACCAAGAAAAACTCTAAATGGATATGTGACCTAGATTAAATATATATCGTATCATAAATGAATTTGAGAAACATAGGGAAAATTAGCCATCAGTTCTATGGATAGAATGAAAGTTCATTACCAAACAAGGAATAGAGAAGATAATAGAATAAAAAGTAAATGATTTTTATTATAAAAAATTCAAAAGGTTTTTCACAAATAAATCCAATAAAGCTAAGATTAAAAGGGGAAGAACTGGGAAATATTTCCAGTTTATCTAATGATCTAATTTTCAAGATATATTAAGAAACTGATTCAAACATAAGAATAAGAGCCATTTCTCAATAAATAAATGGCCTAAAGCTATAAATTGGCAGTTTTCAGTATAAGAAAATACTGGATATCGATAATCATATTTTAAAAATGCTCTAAATCACTATTAATGAGAGAAATAGAAATTAAAGCAATTCTAGGATTCTATTTTACACCCATCAGATTGCTAAAGATGACCAAAAAAATTTTTGCATGTTGGTGGGCCTGTGGATAAACAGACTTAGTGATACACTGTGCTAACTCCCAAGGGTCTATGACTCATGGATATATTTAATATTGCCAGAATCTCAAACACATTACATTAAATCTTGGGTAAGTGTCTGAAGGCTAAAAGGGCAGTAGTAATGTTTTCCTCACTGTTTCTAATTGAAGTTAAAACTTCAAAAGAGAGGGGCGGCCAGGTAGCACAGCGAGTAAGAGCACCAGCCCCAGAGTCGGGATGACCTGGGATCAAATCCGGGCTCAGACCCTTAACACTACCCCCAGAAATAACTGGCCGTGTAACCTTGAGCAAGTTACTTAACCCCAATTGCTTAAAAAAAAACTTCAAAAGAGAAAATCAAATTTGGGAAGTGAATGTAGTAGGTTAAAAAGATGATATATAAGGAGATTTTAATTCTTGAATAACAGCTTCAAATAGAGGAATGAAAAGCTCTTGGACAGAGACTGATTACATGTAACAAAGGCTGGAAAGAATATGCATGTCTAAATTACAAATCTTATCAAAAAATCTTTCAAGTGAAAAGTGAAGTGGAAGGGGGGGAGGGGAGGAGAGGAAAAATGCTATGTGTGTGCATCAAGCTAAATAACATGGAACTAGCTGAAGTGTGGAAAGAATACAAATACCAGATACCTCCAGATTCCCAAGAGACAAAATCCAAGAAATGGGTCGTCATGATATCTTTCCACAAATGATCAAAATATCAATATAAAAACTTTCAAAAAGTAAATTCCAAAAAGTCAATGAAAAACAATTATGGAAAGGAGACAGTTGTTTCAACATAGTCATCTTGTCTTAGGTTTGATGGACTAGTTCTAACAGAGAGGGACCTCTTTGCCTTTCCCTAATATTGAGCAGGGAATATTTTCTATGTGGATGTGATAATGTTACTGCTATACCACTTGAAAGGAAAAGGAAAATTTGTCACATAGCTCATGTATATCCCAAGATTTGTTAAAGGATCCAATAAAACCAGCTGGATCTCCAATATATACAAAGTACTGAGAATCCAAATGCTCCCAAAGTTCTTAAAGCTGTACCAGTCACTGATGCAAAGATACAAGCATTAACATCTATTTGAGTGCCATGGGATGAATCTCCATCAATAATGCAATTTGAGGTTTTTCTTGCTTGTATAGAGAAAAAAGTACCAACTCTTACATCATGTATCACTAAAAGTTCCACTTCTACTTCTGGCCTTGAAGGTTTGGGAATACTGATGGACTTTGGTGTATGCAATTGAATTGGTGGACAGTCTTTCTGAATGCACATGATTAGTCTTTTGGATTGCATACATTCAACATGGCCAATAGCCTCAGAAACAAGTGTTTACCATGCTATTTGTAAAGGAGGCTTATACGGTGCAGTTTCTCACAATTAGGCTAAGGATAACTCACATTCAATAACCTTGGCTGTTATCTCATTGTGGTTAGTCTTCTCTGTTAGCAAGTGCTAATAGTAATTCCAAAAATAACTTTGGAAAAAAGCTACCCATTATCTTAGAGTTGGGTTGGGGGGGGAGGGGAATCTGGCAAGACTTCTTGCCAAAAAAAATTACAAAATAAAGGATAATTTGCCCAGCTTTTACTCTGCTAACTATAAAGTTCCAAGCTTCAAGGAAAATTATTCATTCTTAGCATGAATGCAAAACGGATTACAATAAACTGTACTTAATTAAAGTTAATTTTACTTAGGAAAAGAGAGTCACCAAATGGTGGTTCTATTTGTAGTTTCCAGTCTTATGCAGGGGTTGGCCTATCACCTAACTTTACTCCTACTTCAGTAGGACCTCAGATTGTGAGGTAGATCATGATAGTCAATAGTACTATCCAATACAAAGACTATCCAGGGCAAATGGGGATACACAAAGGAACTCATCAACTGAATTAGATTTTATAAAGAATAAAAACCAGCTCCAAGTAAAGAGATTGTGAATACTATTACCGAGGTTTCAGAAGGAATACAATTTCGAGAAAGTGGAAATTTACTTCACTCTGAAGATTGTTAAATATCATGTTTGTAGAGTTATTATTTAGGGAAAGAGAAAAAGACAGAACCTTTTTTTTTCTTGAGAAACTCAGTGAGTTAACTTTCGGGACACTGAAGAGACATTTGCTAAAAACACGGAGGCTAAATATTATCCTGTGAAGGAGTATCTTTATTAAAACTATATCTTTAAAAGCATTCTTAAGAGACTTTGAATACCATTCTGATAGAATTGAATGGTGGGACTGTGTTTCCAGAGTTAAGAAGAAATAAGCAGTTGCAGTTAGATGATAATCTCTCCATGATCTTTTTTACCAAAAGACAATGGTGAAATATTTAAACATGCCTTTATATTGTTTGTTACACTATTGATAAATTTTATAGCAAGTAATAATGGTATTTATTTAAACCTAAGAAATTAGGTTGGGGTGCTTCATTTTTTTGTATGACATAGGTCATTTGGCAGTCTGCTTAAGCCTATCCCTTCGCACTAAAACTGTTGCTGCTTACATTCATAAGTGAAAGAAATTTAAATTTTTCTGTTACAGGTTAGTGAAAACAAAGATGTAATTTTTCCCCATCCAAATTCATGGACCCCCTAAAATCTATCTATGGACCCATCAGTGGAACTCAGGTTAAGAATACCTGTGGGGTTTTGAGGGACAGGGGTTTAGGGTTCAGATATAGATGAAATAAAGTTTCCAGGTAAAAGATACTAATTGTTTTTTTTTAATAAACTAAGGTGGATTAATGAGAGATTATGATTTTTATTAATTAATTAGTATATATCAGAGCATTGCCCTTCATTGCCTTACAACTCTAAAAGAGAATTAATAAGATAATGAGTCAGGTAGCAAGCTGAAAGGGTGATGTTTGGTGTAGTTGCTTACAAGTGTCATATGCTATACAGTTTGTTTGACTCATCTGGAGTACAATGGCACAGACAGATGATGGTCCCAAGAATAGGTAACTGATACAAAAATGTGATCCAGAAAAATAAGTGTCGAGTGCAAAAATGCTCAGACTAATAATGAGAGCAAGAAAAAAATCTATAAATACATATATAGCTTTGGGGTTGTTTTCTACATATTTTGTGATATATGTTTTATATAAGTGTATATCTATGTTATATATTGACATATCTACACATATTCATGTGTATATCTATACATGTATGTGTAAATATGTGTGTCTATATATGTACAAAGATACACATGTATGTGTACATATAGAGCTTGGATATGTTCAGGGAAGGCTAGTATCCCTGGTGTGAGGACTGCCAAGCCTTTTTCAGGTCTTCTCAGCCACCTTTGATATTCACCTGATTCACCCAACTCTCCCCTGTGGTTACAAGAAGCTGTAACATGTGCAGGATCTGCACCCCAGTAAACTTTGTTCACAGAGGGGTTGAACCAGATTGAGAGTAACCAAAAGGGCTCAAACCTGTTGAGGAATTAGGAGAGTGTCTGCCTCAAGCGTGTAAAGACCTCCCCCGGCAGAATGGGCAGATGAGAACAATTTGTTCCAACAGCCATGAAAGTGGCTGAAGCGGGTGCTGTGGAGAGCTTAGAGTTGGATTAGACTTTAAAGACATCAAGGTCATCCACTACATCCCAAGCCCTCACCAGTCCTCTTGACTTTGTCTCAACACTGGACTTTGATGACTCTGCTTCCAGAGTAAGGCTGATGACCTCATGCAACTTTTCCTCATTTAAATCCAATATAAGTGTGAATCAAAAGGCATCACCCATAACATTTTACCATTCTTACTTACCTCAAAGTCCCATGACAATGGGCAAGTGATGTAGCAGTGAGTATCGCAAAGCCAGTTTACCAGGGTCAGAAATGGATACAAATTTTTCTAGCATGGCTGTAGTAATGGAAACTATAATCACAACCCTTCATACAGGTGGCCTAGGCCACAAGGCTATCTTCTCATTGGAAGTAGCAATGGGATTTGGTAGCCCTCTGGGTGTTTGAGCAGCCTTTTTAAAGGGATGTACTGATCACATCCTAGTGAGATGAAGGAACTAGAAAAGTTGTCCTAAAAATTGTCTGCTTCACTCAACCCTGGCCTGCTTACCATGGTAGGCAGGGATCTCATCTTGTGGAAGAAGCACGACACATGAACACACACACACAGCTCACACACAACATGTATAAAAGCTTTCACAAAGACGATTCCACTCACCATCAGTACATGGAATGGTACACATTTACGGACAACATAAAATCCAGTGGGTAGGAAAGACAAAAAGTTCTTGTTGCAAAAGAACTCAGCAGCACTGAGTGAAACAAGGTTGGCAAATGAAAGCCAGTACCAAAGTCAGAGCTGGATACACATTTTTGTGGCATGGATGGAGTAATGAGGAGCACTAATTCAAACCAATCTAGTGAACAGTCTTGTATGCCCACCAAAAGGAATGAACAACAGGTTCATGACAAGGTGATTCCCACTTTCAGGAAAGCACCACACCATCATCATCAGTGTATATGCTATCACCATGATGAGCCCTAATGAAGTCAACGAAAAATTTTATGAAGGCTTGGAAGCCCTTATTATCAATGTGCCAAAAAAGACAAACTTATTATTCTGGGTGATTTTAATGCAAAAGTAGGCACAAAATACCAGACATGAGAATAAATCCTTGGGAGGAATGGAGTCAGAACCAGAAACAGCAATGGTCACTTACTACTGAAGATTTGTGTATCTCATGATTCTCATCACCAATACTGTCTTCCATTTACATAAATGCAATAAAATTTCACAGGTGTACCCTCACAGCAAACATTGGCATTTAATAGACTGTGCCATTGTAAGAAGAAGAGACAGGATGTGAGAGTGATGAAGTCAATGTGTAGTTCAGAATGCTAGACTGATCATAGGTTTATCCTCTGCAAGCTAAATATTCACATTCAACAAAAGTGATGGCTGCAAGGCATGACAATGACCAAAAGACTTAAAGTCAACAGATTAGAGCACTTCTCTGAGCATAAATAGTTCATAGCTAACTTTGAGGGAAAGCTGAGCCAACACATGGTTGGCAACAGTGGAGTAGGAAAGGAGCAGGCAGCTTTCAGAGATCTGGTGTACAGCACTGCATTTGTTCATTTGGGCCAGAACACTGGCAAACATCAAGACTGGTTTGACAAAAAGGATGGCGAAATTCAGAAGCCACAAAATGAAAACTAAAAACTACACAGGGTTTACCAGTAAGACAGTTCATCCATCTCTAAGAAGGCAGCATTTAACTCCATCAAAAGTAAAGTACAAGTGAAGCTTAGAGAGATGCAGGATTCTTGGCTCAGTAAGAGAACAGATGAAAGTCAGTTTTACACTTAATCCAAAGCACTTTTATGATGCCCTGAAGGCTATTTATGGGCCAAAGTCCTATTCAGCACTGATGGAGCCACATTCATTAGCAATAAGGACATGATCCTGGAGAGATGGGCTGAACACTTCCATAGTGTTCTCAACAGACCATCATCAACCAATGCTGAAGCCATTGACCATTGACCTCAGGTTGAAGTCAATCCCTCTCCAGTTGGACTTCCAACTGAAAAAGAGTTGTTGAATGCCATTAGACCCCTCTCATGTGCTAAAGTGCCTGGTGCTGATTCTGTTTCAGATGAGATTTACAAGGCAAGGGGTCTACTGCTCATACAAAAATTGACTGAAATGTTCTGGGTTGTATGGCAAGAGAAGGTTATCTCCCAGGAGTTCAAGGATGCCTCCATCATCCACCTCTATAAAGATAATGGAAATATGTTGTCCTGTGACAATCACACAGGTTCTCTTTCTTAGTCATTGTTTGCAAGAGTCTTGTCAGAGTCCTCCTTAATAGGCTGAACTACCTGTAAAACAGTATGGCTTAAAAAAGGGTCAAGGGATAGTTGATATGATGTTTGCTGCCTGACAACTACAGGAAAAATGCCAGGAGCAGAACACGTTTGTACACAATGTTAGTCGATCTTACCAAGGCCTTTGATGTTTTTAGTCATCAGAGCTTGTGGAAAATTATAGCAAAATTTGGCTGCCTAGAGAAGGCTATCAGTATTGTATGTCAGTTTCACAATGGCATGTTTGCATGGGTTCTAGATAATGAGTGATGTTCTTGTGCTTTCCCAGTCACCAATGGAGTGATGCAAGACTATGTGCTTGCTCTCGTGTTTTTTAGCATGATGCTTTCAGCAATGTTGTCAGATGCATTCCACAAAGATGAGAATGCCATCAAGGTCAACTACCACACTGACAGTAAATTATTTAACTTGAAAAGACTACAAGCTAAAACTGAAGTGGAGGGATGGTGAATGATTTTTTGTTCACCTCTGAGGTTGAGATGCAACAAAGTATGGATCACTTCTCTGCTACTTGTGCTAATTTTGGTCTAACAATTAATACCAAGAAAACAGAGGTCCTCCTCCAGCCAGCACCACACCATTCATATATGGAACCATCAGTTACAGCAAATGGAGAAATCTTGAATGCTGTGGATAAATTCACTTACTTTGACAGTATAGTTTCCAGGGATATACACATAGATGTTGAGGTTGACACACACATTGCCAATGCTAGCCCAATATTTGGGAAGCTCTGAAGGAAAGTTGGCGAGAGAAGAGGTTTTAGACTGAAGTTGAAGGTCTACGGAGCCATTATGCTGACCTCATTGTTGTCTGCCTGTGAAACCTGGATAGTATACCGGTGACGTGCCAGGAAACTGAATTGATTCCATTTGAACTATCTTAGGAAGATTCTGAAAATTACCTGGCAAGATAATGTACTAGATAGACATTGAGGGTCTTTCTCAAGCTGATCTGCCAAGTATTTAAACTCTACTGCAGAGAGCACAACTCCCATGGGCTGATCACCTTGTTTAAATGCCAAACGTGTTTGCTTAAAATAATATTTTATGGAGAACTCATACAAGGCAAGCTTTCACATGGAGGTCAGAAGAAGCAATACAAGAAAATCTCAAGGACTTTCTAAAGAACTTTGGAATTGATTGTGTGACATAGGAAACACTGACACAGGACTGTTCAGCATAGCGTGGCTTCATCGGAGAAGGTGCTATGCTCTGTGCACAAAGCAGAATTGAAGTAGCTCAAAAGAATGTGAGATACACAAATTTAGAGACATCTTCACTCCAAATATTCATGTGGACTATTTTTGCCTGATAAGTAGTAGAGCCTACTAAGCTCATATTGGTCTGATAAGTCACAAGGGAAACACTGTACCTTGAACCTAGCATAGTGATGTTATTTTGATTCTCTTCAAGAACAAAGGACAACAACCAACCAACCCACAGATTGTGCGTGCGTGTGTGTGTGTGTGCGCGCCCATATAATAAATATATATTTATTTAGTGGGAGAAAGAGAAAACCATCAGGATAAATGAGTAAATGCAATGGTAAAAACTACAACAGTGAGGCAAATCTGCTTACCTTATATTTTGCTCCTATTTTCCCTGACCAGGACAATGATCTTCCAAATTGAAAGAGCAAAACAAAAATATCTGATAGTGAGTTAAAACCCCAAGAGTTTCTCCCATGATGTTTTCAGCTATGTTGTTAGAAGATGAAAATGAAGATGGCATCAAGGTCCACTACCACACTGATGGTAAATTATTTAACTTGAAAAGACTACAAGCAAAGACTAAAGTGGAGGGACAGTGAATGATTTTTTTTTTTCACCTCTGAGGCTGAGATGTAGCAAAGTATGGATCAATTCTCTGTCGCTTGCGCTAATTTTGGCTTAACAATTACACCAAGAAAACATAGGTTCTCCTGTGATATAGAGATAGACAGAGAGAAAGGAGGGATATAGAAAGAAAGTTTCTTGCTACCCAGGATAAGTTCATACTACCAGGCCCAGATGAATTAAGTCTTTGAATCCTGAAAGACCTGATATAAACAATTAGTGAGACACTGTCGATGAAGAACCAGAGATGGACGTACCATGGCAGTAAAGTCAGGCAGCTGTTGACTCCATTTTTAAGGCAATAGAATCTAAAAACTATAGGCCCCTGGGTTTGACTGTAATTATTGGAAACATTTTGGAGCAGATTATTAAAGGGATGGTTAGTAAACACCTAGAACGGGAAGCAGCCATCACAAATAGGGAGACTGTATCTAAGATAAGCTGTGGTTGTGGTTGTCGTTACTGTTGTTGTTGCATCATTTCACTTGGGTCTCACTCTTTGTGATCCCATTCGTGATTTCCTTGGCAACAATATTGGAGCGCTTTGCCATTTTATTTTCTTCATTCATTTAACAGATAAGTTGTGAAGACAAACAGTTACACTGAACTCATGTCTTCTTTTGAGAAAGGAATAAATATTGATGGACTGCCTATTATGCACCAGGTGCTGTACTAAGCCCTTTACAAATATTTTCTGATTTGATCCTCACAACAACCTTGGGGAGGGGGGAGGTGGCAGGGTGTATAAGTGTTAATATTATCCCCATATTACAACTGAGAAAACTACAGAAGTTAAGTAATTTGCCCAGGGTCACACAGGAAGCATGCAAGGCTGGATTTGAATTCAGGTCTCCCTGACTCCTGCCCACTGCTCTATTCACAGCTCTGAGGGGGAGACTGGTTTTAGGAAAAACCACAACACAGAGACCAGGCATAATAAGGCATATTTTGTTTCATGAAGGCTATTTTGGACTACTTCAAAAATATATAATGAGTTCTTCTGAAATCTGGAAGTTAACCATGGCATTGCTGACCTCATGGTTTTTAAAAGAGTTGTGATTATCTAGAATTATTAGGCTGAAATTATAAATAGACCAGCTTTTTTGCAAAGAGCTATGAAGAGGCTTTGTAAGAAACACTGGGTCAAAGAAAATTGACTGCAGGTTAAATTTTAAAAGACAGTCAACTGTGTTAAGTTATGGGTTTTTTAATTTATTTTTCTTCTATATTTTGATATTTATTCTGTAAATTCAGTTAACTATTCTTTCAAATTTTAAGTAAAAATTTATCCTTTCATGTTATAAATAGCAGTCATATTAATAATAACTAGCTTTATAAAATGTTTTAATGATTTACAAACACAATAAATGCATTATCTCTTTTGGTTGTCACAACAACCCCATCAGGATAAATAATGTGTGTGTGTGTGTGTGTGTGTGTGTGTGTGTGTGTTTTCTCCTGGGATCTTTCAGTGTCCAGTCCTCCTCAGGGCCCACGCGTATGTCACTATGTTGTCTGCCCTACCCTAAAGAGAAGCACATACTCTCCACCCATTGTGGTGGACAGAGGTGTTGCTTGCCCTTCATTCTCAGAGGATCAATGACATCCGGAAGGCAATGTCTTGACTTGTAAGTGAATTGGATTTAAGTGAGGCATCACTGTGCAAAGTGACCAGCCTCACTATCTCCTCCAGAGTCATCTGGGTCCAGTGGCAAGGCAGAGATCAGGAGGACTGGAAATAGCTCCTGATGCAGTGGGAGACCTTGGCTTTTTTAAGCTAAGGTCTTTCCAGGTCACAGTCTGTCTGAGGCAACATCTATTCAGTGATTAAGGCAAGGTAAGAAAAAAGAAAAGGAAGAGAGACAGAGGGCATAGTTCAAAGAAGGTCTCCAAGTCTGGTGTAACTACTTCAGCTTGGGTGACATGGAATGAAGCCTGGATTCGGCACCAGAAGAATTGGATTTGAAACTGTCTGACTCTTACTACTCATAGGACCTTGGGAAAGTAATTTCTTTTTTCTGAGCTCAGTTTTCTCATTTGCAAAATGAGGCAATTGAACTAAAAAGTCAAACTAAATGGTATCTGGGGTTCCTTGCAGAATCCCAGGATTCCATATCACTTAATAACTCTCTTTAGGACTTGCTAAACCAACAAGCAGTCCCTGGACTTTTGAAGAGTAAGTAGTGACCCTTATAATAGCCATGTACCTGGAGTACATAGAGATGGACAATTTTTGTGGAGTCTATTTTGAGAGGTTTTATTTGTTTGTTTGTTTCTGTTTGGTCCAGTTCTATGATCACATGGGTGTAAAGAACTCCCACAGTAGAAACTCTCTCTATTGATGCAGGTCAACTTCTTGGCTGAAATTAGGAGCCTTAGAAAGTTGCTTTGGGACACTAAGACAGTAAGAGACTTACCCACAGTCTCATAGTAGTCCACATAAAAGGCAAAACTTGAAACACAGCTTTTCCTGACTTAAAGGCTAGCCACTATATGTTACTGCCTCTCTTTTCATAGTATCTAAGAAAAAATACTAATCTATTTCCCCAGATAATAAGAATTAATAATAGTTATTTTCCAAGCAAATAATAGGTTTGTCAAATGCTTTACATAAGGTCATAGATTTGGAACCAGAAGGGACCTTAGGGGTGATTTCACTGTGATAATACCTATCAAGAGCTTTGTAATCCTTAAAGCACCATAGAATTTATTTTTTAGATTTAAATTTGGACAGCATTTCTTAAATATGTGCTATGTATCACATTACAACAGCTAGGTGAAGAAATTGACAGAGTGCTGGGACTGGAGGCAGGAAGACTCATCTTCATGAGTTCAAATCCAGCCTCAGACACTTTCTATGTGACCCTAGGAAGGTCACAAACCTGTTTACCTCAGTTTCCTCATCTGTAAAATGAGTTGGAGAAGGAAATGGCAAAGCACTCCAGTATCTTTGCCAAGAAAACCCCAAATGGGCTTATAAAGAGTCAGACAGAGGGGCGGCCAGGTGGCTCAGCGAGTAAGAGTACCAGCTCCAGTGTTGGGACGACCTGGAGATCAAATCCTGGGCTCAGACACTCAGCACCACACCCAAAAATAACTGGCCGTGTAACCTTGAGCAAGTTACTTATCCCCGATTGCTTAAAAAAAAGAAAAAAAAAAGAAAAAAAGCCATGTTGATTGAATTTGAAGGATCCTATTGAGTTCTTCATATAATTTACCTTCTTGGGGGTGGCCAGGTAGCACAGCGAGTGAGAGCACCAGCTCCAGTGTTGAGAAGACCTGGAGATCGAGTCTGGGGCTCAGACACTTAGCACCCACCCAGAAACACCAGGCTGTGTAACCTTGAGCAAGTTACTTAACCCCAATTGATTAAAAAAAAAAAAGAGTCAGACAGGACTGAAAAACAACTCAACAACAATGATGCAACAGGCATTGTATCACACACTACATCTCATTTGAGCCTTTCAATAACCATGGCAGGGAAGTGTTGTTATTATACAAATTTTACAGATGAAGAAGCAGAAGCAAACAGAAGTTAAGTGACTTGCCTAGGGTCACACAGCCAGCAAGTATCTGAGGGCATATTTGGACTCAGGTCTTCCTGACTCTGAGTTCTGGGGTCTATCCACTGTGCCCCTAATCAATGTCTCCTCATCTATCTACGCTGTGCTCCCCTTCCCCATTGCCTGAAGGCCAGGTGTGTTACATTTTACCCCTTTCCCATGCTTAAGGTATGCTTCAGGGGATGCGGGGAGAGTCTAGGCTCTCTACCAAAGGCTCTGACCACTAGTGATGATAGTCCCTCTATTATAGAGGTAGGTTACTTGTGCACCCGTTTAGCCAATAGCATTCAGATCAGCTTTTAGAAAGGAACATTTACTTCAAAGGTATATTAACAAGTATACAAACATACCCCTCAACAGGTAAGGCTTAATCTCCCTTAATACCTCCTCAGTGAGATTAAATTCATAAATAAATGCAGTTTCTGTAGAGCAGTGCACAACCCCAAATTTCAAACACAAAGACTCTACTGGGCTCTAGTCTCAGGCATTCTGGCATCTCTGGGCTTCCTTGTAGGCTGGGTGACTACCTGATCCCACCTGGAATCCTGGCTCCCAAGTCATTATGGCTAGAAACCCCAGAGCTGGTGGGGATGACCTCCACTGGCACCTGAAATTGAACAATCAGAGATCCCAGGACCATTGCTCAGTGCCACAGGGTAAAAAGAGGGGTGGGAGAGGTATCTCCCCACCCCCACTTCTCAGTTCAGTTATGAAGCCTGCATTGTGGGTGAACTACATGTGATCTTTACCCTTTGGATACAACAGGAAAAACACACAGAGGAAAAAGAGGGAGCCTGTCCTCCTGTTCCAGCTGCACAGTCAATCAGAGGAGTCTACTCCTACTTATAAGATAAGGGATAACTTCTCCCAGAAGCAGGGCCCTAGCGTTTTCCAAGTGGCTGCCTCCATTTTAGGCGATCCGGGAAGGTACAAGGGAAGCCCAGGCACATACAGATAAAGAAACTGAGGCCCAGGGAAATCAACTGACTTGTCCATGATCATACTATTTGTAAACTTCAGAAGTAGGATTTGAACTCAGGACTTCTGAGTTCAGTTGGGTTTTTTGGTTTTGTTTTGTTTTTTCCACTGCACCAAACTGCCTCTAATGTGTTAATTCAATTGATCTTCAGGATAACTCTGTAAGATATCAGCCCCATTTTATAGATGAAAGACTGATTCTCAGAGATGTTCAGTGACTTGCCTAGGGTCACACAGCTAAATAAATGTCTGAGTCAGAATTTCAACTCAGGTCTTCCTGATTCCAATACCAGCACCCTATCCACTATTCCAAGCTGCCTTCCCCAGTTCCATTTGAAAAAATAGTTATCATTTAGGGACGTTAGTTTTTCCATTGTCCAAGTCGTGATAGCTTTAGGATTGAGTTTACTGTCGTCTCCCCAGTATGAAATATGACATCTGGCCTTCTCTTTTCAAGGTCCTCTTAGGACCCAAAGTCATTCACCAAGTAAAGGCTTTTGATTCCTTATAGGTTTATAGCATTTATTCATGGGTAAGAGAATAGGCTACATAGATAGCAACTCTGGGTCATTCCTTGTCCAGGCCTAACTGGCCCTTTGTCTCTCACTCACAAAGGTTCTTGCTCAGGTTGGCCCAAGCTCTCGGTTTCTATTATTAGATTTTTATGTAACCACAAACTGACAGGTACCAGCTTGCCATATTACAGGCCTACTGTGCTATAAATATCCTTTTCTTCTTCTTCAGGGAAGCGTGTCTGACCAAAATATGTGAAGCAGTGTAACAAGCTAGTAGAAAAGGATAGAGGTTTAAATGTCAGCTAAGACAATGTTCATTTTCCTTCCACCCTCAAAAAAATAATAAAATAAAATTGTGATGCTGTTTGCGCTGTTGAACTAAACCGCTCACTGTTTGAAGTTCATCCTGAAAATCCTTTTGCAAAATATTTGCTGAAACACAGTAATGTAGGAATTGTAGGGGATTAAGATTGGTTCAGTCCCTCCTCCCCCACACCTATCTCCCTTAAGCTGGTTTCTGCAGACAAGGGAGCTTAAATCCCTGTGTCGGAGACCTAGATATCAAAAACAATATACCTCAACCTGACCGGCATTTCGTCCCACTCCCCCAGAAAGTTCTAACTTCTTTATTGATGAAATGCCTCATTTAACACTATATCTGCCTCAATGAGCAAACCAAGGCCCCCCCTCATCTGACCCTTCTATGACTCTCCTTGGGGATCTTTATTGTCAGAGTGGAGGGTTTTAAGTAGCCCATGTTTAGAGCCAAGAAAGCTGAGTTCAAGGCCCTCCCATACCACTCATTATCTGTGTGCCTTTATGCAGGTCACATAGCCTGGGAGGGCCTCCATTTCACAGAATAAAAGAGAAATATTTAGAACTGGAGAATAGAAGAATGCAACTCCTTCATTTTAAAGGGAAGGAAACTGAGGCCCAGAAGCTTTAAGTGCTTTTCCAAATGTCCCATAGGTGATAAATTGATGTATATAAATTCTTATTTTCTCATAGAAACAATAACTGAATGCCTTTAATTAAAGGCCTGGTACCCACAGTGTTTCTAGAAATTACTATAAAGACATATTTCATTTAAAAAACAAAAACTATTGAACCTGGAATTCAAGGCCGTCCACAAGCTGGCTGTATGCTACTGGACAAGTAGGGCATCATCAGCCCTTCTTTTTCAACAGCTTGGTGGCTCACTGGATAGAATGCAAGGCCTGGACTCAGAGAAACCTAGGTTCAAATCCAGTATCAGATGCTAGCTATGTGACCCTAAGCTAAATAAGTCTTTGATTCCTTCATTTTCCTCAGCTAGAAAATGGGGGGTAGCAGTTGCACGTACCTCCCAAGGTCGTTGTAAGAATAAAATATAATATTTGTAGCATGTTTTGTACAGTGCCTTGGCATGTAGTGTTTAATAAATGCCCGTTTCCTTTCTTCTTTTCTCCCTTCCTCCATTCCTTCTTTACCTCCTTCTCTACTTTCTTCCTTCCCTCCACTTCCCTTTCCTCCTTTCCTCTCTTCCTTCCTTCTTTCCCTCCTTCCCTCCTTCTTTGCTTCCTTCCCTCCCTCCCCTTTCCTTCCTCTTTTCCTTCCTTTCTTTCCTCCTTTCTTCCTTCCTTCCTTTCTTCCCTCCCCCTTCTTCCCTTCCATACTTCCTGTTCAATTATTGTGAATTAAGATGCTAATCAAGGCTATGGAATCCAATTGAGCTTCTTTGATTGGAGATTTTTACAAGCAGGTTTAAGGAGATTTTTAGATAGACAGTCATTTTTTTTTTTTTGAGAAAATGGTCCAGAGATACTGTCTCCTTTATACTGTTTCAAATTGTCCTGTCAAAAGGACATGCAACATGGAGCATGCATGCAACAATAGGTTGTCCTATTTCACTCAAAATTGGAAGTCTTTCTGCTTTCTTGGTTGCTATCTCATCAGCACTAGTAGCCTCACCTGGCAGCCTGATGCTATGCAAGGGATGCTGGTCATTAAAATACATATTGTTTTCAGTGAATTTTTCTTCTTTTTTTAAAATCCTTTCTCACATTCTTTCTTTAAAATGTCCAAAAGTCTCAAAGTTTTTGCTCAAATGATAGCCAAACTCCAAGACATATGACCCTGACACTGAATCCTGAATCCACAAAAATCAAAAACCCTTCGATCTCTGGAATATGTCTTGTGCTTTCTTTAAAGTAATGGGTTCAAAGTGTCATGACAACATCACATTGTTTGTTTGTTTGTTCCACCCCTCCCCACTTTTGCCAGTTACATTTACAGAGTGAAGGTAAGATGTGGTCAGAGTTGTAACCAGGATGGAGCAAATGGAGCTTTGAAACAAGCACTGAAAGCACTTATAATCTTTTGGAAACCTAGGAAAACTTGTTTCATTCATAAATAACAGGAATATTAAATAATATATAATAATAAAAATAATAGTAATGCTAAACTAGCAAGCTAACAGATAACAAACTTCTTCCCCTTGAATCCCAGGAAAGTGAGTACTTCCTCAGCTTGATCCCATACTGATTCCTCAAATCTTGGCCCTGACCATCTCTTCTCACAGTCAGGGGGCACTGTCCTATGATGTCTTATCAATCCATCCCTCACCTGAATTTATCTCAAAAAGTTGATTTTTCTATGCACATTTTCTCTTATTTGCTCCAGGTTTCAAAATTATTTTTGTAGGTCTGAGTATAACTATAAAGTAAAGCAAGGCAATCAGTATTTATTCAAGCTCGATATGTATCAAGCATTGTACTGAGGGCTAAAGATACAAATACCACAAAAAAGAGACAGTGCCTTTGTCTTCAAGAACTTTTCATTCTAATGGAGGAAAGCTGAAAAACTGGGAGCAGAGAGATGAAGATACCCAGAGCAGAAGCATGGTTTTGACCAAAAGTTCCAGGAGCAGAAGTGGGGGCACAATGAAGGTTGGCAGGTCTGGCCACCTCCACCAAATGGAGTCCCCAGAAGGAATGGGAAAAGAGGCCAGTCCTGAAAGAGGATTATTCCAGCATTGGAAGAACACAGGGCTGGTTGAATGTTCAGGATGAAGAGACCCAAGGTGCTGAGAGAAGTTCCAAGATAAGGCAGCATCTGAAACAAGATGGACTAGAAGCTTCCAAGTCCAAGGCTTTCCTCAAACAAGGAAACTCCCAGAATATGCCAAAATTGTATTACACAGGATAAGATTGCCAGCCAGAGAATCAGAGTTGTGCCTGCCTGACCTCTGAGGAAGACAAGGGAAAAGTCATTAGGAGATAAGAACAAAGTCATGATGTCTACACTGGGGTAGTGGGCAGGAATCATCATCTCTACATCCACCCTGGGAAGGGGAAGGAGGAGGAGAATTGGGTGTTTCAGGCCTTCGTGCCATGCTGCTAGATCAGGGCTGAGAATGCCCCCTTATGAGCCTGGCTATATATATTAGGCCTGAGTAGGGTGAGGCCAAGGGCAATACGGGGAGAAGGAAAACATTTCAGGAGATGTAAAGTGATTTATACATGTCTCCAAAACCTAAAAGGATAAATGGCTGTTGTGGTCCTCTCTTTTATGAAGGCAAGTGTACAAAAGTTTCTGTAAAGGACAAACAAGGGGAAAACAATGCTTGAAGTAAGAACAGGTATGAATGGATTCAAGAAAACTGAGGGCTCAATGATATGGACCCCAAATTGGAGAAACAGGGCCTATATGGAGCAATCAGTAAACATTTATTAAGCACCTTCTATATGCCAGGCACTATGCTAAAGGCTAGGGATACAAAGAACTGCAAAAGATAGTCCCTGTCCTCAGGGGGCTTATAATTTAAAGGAAAGTGAAATAGTCCTCACTCCCAAAGAATGGAACAAACACTTATTAAGTGTCTACTATGTACTAATCACTTTCCAAATATCTCATTGAAATCTTCATGACAAAGCCATGAGGTAGCTGTTATTATCCCCATTTACAGCTGAGGAAACTGAGGCAGGCAGTGGTTAAGTATAAGAGGAAAGATACAGCTCCAGGAAAGAAGGCGTCTTGTCAACAACAGAAAAATGTCAACGTGGAATCTAAAAAAACTCTAGAATTGGGAAAAGTGGTTGTACGAGTGAGGCGCTTCAAACCACCTCTAAAGAAGAAAACCTGACTGTCAGAAGTGAAGAAACATTCAAGGAAAGAGTTGAGTTTAAAATTAAGATGTACTGAGAACCGAAACCATGACTTTTTTTATTACTGGGACTTGTTCACCAAACCCAAACAGCTGTTCTGTCTTCCTGCCAAAAAGATTGTGGACTCAATTCTAGAGGATCATATGAGTTATAAGAAATCATGTGGAAATATAGATAATAAGCGCTGTGCTGTTAATCAAATCGTGGAATGAATCAAAGAATACGTCATTGTGATTTTGGGCACTCAACTACTCTACAACCTTGAGAGAACAGAGCACGATAAAAATCCTAACAGATTGTCCCAGTGCCCTTGTGTCCGAGGTCTATGGAACACCAACCATCTTATACTAATTATCTGTACAAATTGGAGCAATACTGGCCTATGCCCTTCTGGAAGATATGTATTTGCTTTTATTATTAAAATATTTGCATGATTTCTTGAAATGCTTATCATGAAATTCTTGTTTTGTTGCATGGCAGTAACAATAAGGTTGTCCCTCCTGAGCATCACAGGAACATTACATAAGGGTCTGACATTATTTAATGTTTGGATCTTGTTTTCTTAATTCCTCTGTTGCATATATAACTATATAACTATAACTACACACACACACACACACACACCTTAAAATTGTACATACTAGCTTAAAGAACGCTGATCACTGGGTCACAGAGCTAGAATTTGAAGGGACCTCAGAATTCATCCACTCTATACACCTTATTTTTCAGATTGGATCTCCAATTGCTATGGTAAGATTATGTTATAAATCATTATTTAAATGCATTTGAGGAGTACATGCCCACGGAGAATAGGGGCATGCCCTTGGGCAACTTGCTAAAAGAATACAGAGGGCCTGATTAGTTCCCAGTGACTGGGATCACCTTTAAGAAAATTGGATGAAAGGTCAATTTCAGAACCACTCCTCCAAAGACATCTGCAAACCCCTCCCCCTGCTTCCAAGGAGCCCTTCTGAATTCCTTGTGGAAGAGATTAAGAACAGTCACAGACTTCCCTCCCCCTAGGACCAGACCTGGTTTGCTAGATGCTCGACTGTTTTCTGAACAGAAATTGCAAAGGATGTTCAAAAGATCATGAATTGATACCTCACCTTGATTTCTTATACATCACAGAGTGGGACAGCTCTTTCAGCAAAAGCCCATCCCACTGAGTCCCAGCCAATCAATCATCTTGGAGGTAGCTACAATCGCTGGAAACCAATCAGGAATATTGTGTTCTCTTAGCAAGGGGCAAGTGGGCATGCCTATACTTTTTACCTTAAGCTGTCCCTCAGATGCTTCCGGACAAAGGCTTCCTCCCTAGAATCTTATCCAACTGATTAGGAAACTTGTTAAATTAGTCTCAGATTACTCAACCCCTTCCACCAACCACCCCATTTTACACTAGAACTAATTGTTACTTAAGGACTCCTGGTTATTTAAAACAGAAAGTGAAAAGTGATGTTTTAGTCTCTCCTCTTCTTTCAGAATTATTAGTGTCTTATGCAGGAATAGATATAGAAAGTGACAAAGACATATAGGCCACTTCATTGTATAGTGGACAAAGTTGCTTGAAATTTGATATTGCTATTTCTTTGACCTTAAGCACTCTTAAGATGTGTTAAAGCAGAATGACCAAAAAAAAAAAAAAGAAAAAATCCAACCCTGATTCCTAGTATCTAGGACTGACAGTGTAATTCATTGTATATAACTAAAGATTCATTCATTGGTGTTCATTTTGGTTTTGTTTAGTTTGGTTTTGGTACGGAAAGTAAACAGATCCTTTTTAAAATTTAACTATGTTATTCTATGGACATTTCTCTTGGCTCAGATTATTGAAGAACAATGATTTATCTTTTTTCCTATATTTATTCTAAAAGATTTGAAGACATGCATTAGGGAGTCTCTCTGGTCTTATGGGAAAATTCTGTAAGTACTTCCAGCAGCTGTTTTAGAAGCCTTGGAAAGTATTTGGTTTTGATTTGAAAAATGTTAAAAAATCATACAAAGTTCTTTACAAATGTGGCACTGAGATGTCTTTCTTCAACATTTCACTGAGTGCCAACACCAAGTAGGGTACAAGATAGGTATTTGTTTTCTAAAAAGTCCACCAATATGATGGAAGAGGAGCTTCGGAGAGTCTGACTAGATTTCCTATTGACTGTAAACATCTCTAAACACTCCTGTTCATGGTTTGTGTTGCTTTCAGTGTAGTAAAATACTGTCAGGTCTCTTCAATGAGAATGTTATTCCAAAGACATCAGCCTAGCTAGCCCCACTGAAAAACAAAATGGATAGGGGCGGCAAGGTGGCACAGTGAATAATAGAGCATCGACCCTGGAGTCAGGACGACCTGACTTCGAATCTGGCCTCTGTGATAGTAATGGAATATAAAGATTCCCCTGTATTGGCTTGGTTTTCAAATTGATTGTGTTAAAACCCAGAGCTTGTTAATCCCACCTGTGGGATGGACTTGTTGATGTAAAAAGAAAGTCCTGAACTGGGAGGAGTTGGTGACTTAGATTTGGAGAGACAAGAGAGAGGCAGAACTTTTTGGAAGCAGCACCTCATGGAGGCAGAGAGAGACTGAGAGAATTGCTGGGGGCCACTTTGAATTGCCCTGGACTTTTGAGACCTGCCCCCTGAGCTGCCAAGGACTGAGGAGACGTGGCTGTTTTGCTGGTACTTTGTCTGTCTGTTTTGATGTTGTTTTGCCAGATCTGTCCACTGGTGAAAGACAGTCCTGTTGAAGAAGTCCTGGAACCTGGCTGTTGGCTAAGAAGCCTTCAGACTGTCCTGCAGACAGAGAGTGAATACTGTCCACTGGTGAAGGACAGTGCTGTTGTTGCAGGGGTCTGGGAACCTTTCTGTTGGTTCAGAAGCCCTGAAGAAGGATTTTCTTGTTGTATGTGTACAGAAATCCTGGGAGAGGGTTTTGCTAATGTTTTCAGGGGTTCTAGGACTGTTCTACAGACAGAGGATGAATTAATGAAGGGACTGGCAATGTATCTTGTGGCCTTGCTAAGCCTTGTCTCCCCAGGAACTAAGATTGCTGAGAGCTTGCCTTGTGTCAAGATGAAGAAAGGACCTCCATTTGGGTATTAAGTGCTGTGCTTAAACTTGATGTAACTCTGGGGTAGATTCAGTTGTGATCCAGGGGTGGGGAACTTTTGACCTTTTTGAGCTCTGTGATTGAACAAAATGAAGGTACTTTACTTATGTTTGGAAACTAATCTCCATTTGAGAAGAGGGGCTTTGTGGTGGACTGGATGAAGGCATAGCCTAGGGGTGGAGTAGTATTTAGAACAGGGACTTTGTAATTGATTGAATGATTGGAAGGTCCTGGGGTGGGGTAGTACTTGGAGATTATTTAATCACCCTTAGTAAATGCTGTATTTTGAATGATGTCATGTTTTGATCTTCTCTGTTCTTGGTTGGTCGCTGAATAAAATGGAGAGCACCTATGCTGGTATTTTGAACCTTGGGAAGTTGCCTTTCCTCGGCATTACATTACAGCCTCAGACACTTAACACTTACTAGCTGTGAGACCTTGGGCAAGTCACTTAATCCCAATTGCCCTGCCTTCCCCCCCTCCAAAAAAGCAAAAAGAAAAAGTGGATGTAATGTCCAAATCACAACATGCCCACTGAGTCGATTGATACGTTTGGCAACCCAAACAATCTTTTTAATATTGTACAATCATGGATTCAGAGATTGAAAAAAATTTAGAATTTATTTAGTCTATTCCTTTCATTTTTCATATGAGGAGATTATGGCATTAGCCAGATGACATGACTTGGCCAGGGTCACAGAGATTTCAGAGCCTGGATTTAAATTCATGGCCACTTGTATCAAGTCCAACATGTTTTCTACTATAATATCAACATTCTCCAGATGTTACTATGTGTCTGTGAATCACACAGTCCCATGTCATCAGGAAAAAAATCAAATTTGTAGGTCAGAGAAAAGCTGAGCAGTAGAAGGAGGAAGGCTGAGGTATATTCCCATGTTATCAACATACAAAGTATTAGTTCAGATATTATTAAAGACATGTACGGTGAGTTGAGGAATGGCAGAGAATCAGACTGTTACAGTATTAACTCCACTGCCTGCACCCAAGCAACATTTCTACCTTTAATTTTTACTACTCTCCAATAAGCATCTTGGTCCCAGTCTCTCTGTGTTTTGCTATTTCTGTGCCTTTAGTCGAGCTGTTATTTCAACTTGGAAAGCCTTCCTCTCATTCTATGCCTACCACACGATAGCCATATTTCCAGATCCAATTCAAATATCATTATTTTCATGAAAGCTCTCTCTGATTCAACTATCTAAATGTAAATTCTCCTTCCTACAGACCCTCTAGAAACTTCCAAATTCTCCAGAGACATTGTGGTTTAGAATTGAAATGACTTGTCACCTTGGTATGATATAGAAAATATTCAGTGGTCCCTCCTAGCCTGTGACAGGGATAGTGAAGGGGAGAGGGAGAGTGGTAAGTTGGTGAAAAGGAGAAAGCTTCAACTTGGCTCTCTCTTCCTTTGACCCTTTAAATGGCCTTATATGACTCTCAGACTTCTATTGGTAGGAGGACAATGTGCTAACCCTTCCCTACCCAGCATTATGGTTACTTCCAGATTACATCAAGGTTAGGCTCAAGTTGTCCAGAGGTCTTGAGTCCATCGAGTGAAGATAACTGGCAACAAGGGAAGCTCCTTCATCAGAGGTGATGATACCAGCCAAAGAAGGAGAACAAGCTCCTGGCCTAACTGGCCAGAAGAAATGTATTTTAGGGAAGACAGTACAGAACCAAGGTGAAGGATAAAATGCTTAATCAGTAGTCTTGAAAACTGCTTATGCTCTGGTGAGGTTTTGGTATCTACCCTCAGCAGATTGCAAGAGTCATCTTAAGTTAGGTTACTGAATTCTGTGTTAAGTAGTTCTATCTGTGCTTTTAGGTTTAACAATTCTACTGTATACAGGGAACAAATGACTGACCTATGTCTGACTTAAATAACACATTGAGTTCTTTTTTTGCTTCCCCCTTTGGGGACATGTAGAAGCAACCTGACAACCTAAGTCTTTAGTCATTTTCCCCAGGGCACCAGGATGTAGGACTTAATGATCCAAATAATGGGAGAATAGGTAGACTAGGCCCCTTCTCATGTTATGCCAGGAATGAACCTGGTATAGACTACATATATGGGTACAGAGTAAAAGGGGTTCTCTGAGGAGAAGAATCAGCTGCAGTGCCACTGGCCCCCTTGGGCCCATCAATGGACATCAGTGTTATATATTCATCTTTATATATCCCAACTGTTTAGTAAATATTCAATAAATATTTGGAAGGAAAGGTCAGAGAATCATGGTATTCCAATGTCCATCTAGTCTAGCCTATATCTGACCAAAAAGTCATTCTGCAACATCCCCAGCAAGATTCATCTGGCTTCTCCCTGAAAACCCACAGAGGAATCTAACAATGCCCAATATAGCCCAAGTCACTTTAGGATAGCTCTACTTTTTAGGAAGTATTTCTTTACATTGAACTTGAATCTGCCTCCTTCTGATTTCTACCCACTGATCTTAATGCTCCTCTGGAACCAAGCAAGTTAAGTGCAATCCATGTGTGTTTAACACAAATGTTTAACAACTGGTTCTCCAAAAACACGCATGCCATGCATTAAAGTTTAATCTGTGTTATTAACATTTTCTCCATCGCTTTCTTAAGTCTAGAAACAACAAAATAATAAACTGAGCGCTGATTTGTAGCATTTGCCATTTTCTGAAGTGTAAATGTTCATGCTGAAAAGCCACATGAAAGACAACAAAAAGGAAGGATGGATAGATGGAAGGAAAGAAGGAAGGAAGGAAGGAAGGAAGGAAGGAAGGAAGGAAGGAAGGAA
>NW_027187313.1:3124388-3127750 GCF_028583685.1 Petaurus breviceps papuanus | reverse complement strand
GAAGGAAGGAAGGAAGGAAGGAAGGAAGGAAGGAAGGAAGGAAGGAAATAGAGGAACAAAACTTGGCCACCAGTTTCTGTGGCTAGGGAGAATGCAAGTCCCATGAATGTTCACTTTGCCTGGCCCTCATACAGCATCAAGCTCAGCTAGATGTCCAATCAGTATACTATGGTAATACAGTGGGCACCTTTTTGAATGGGGAAAGATGACATTGATGTTCCCAAGAAAGCAAAGGTTAACTGAAATTTATATGATACTTTAGATTCTGCAAAGTGCTTTTTCATGCATTTAGTCTTGTCCCGATTTTACAGGAAAGGAAACTGAGGCTTAGAGAGGTTAAGCAAATAGTTCATAATCACACAGCAAGGAAATTTTAGAGGGAGAAGTTCATTGAACACAGGTCTTCCTTATTAAAAGTCCAGTGTTCTTTCCTCTGCCTTTCAGTAGATACCAGCCTAATCAATTGGAAATACTAAGAGGACCTTTCTCATGAGCTCAGTTTACCCAGTTAAAGCAAAAATTGGAGGAACATGTTTAAAGGGAACATTCTAACATTTCTAGGTAAAAGGAGTTTTTGAATTTTCTAGGTTTAGGATATCAGCCAATACTCATAAAGCATTATTATATGTTATGTAATATATAATTTAAATGGTTCAAAATCTGTGTAAGATACAACCCCCCCCAAAAAAAAATTCCGTTGCTATAAAAATATATTTGCAATGTCGGCACATTACACAGACAGACTTTTACAACTATCAGCTTAATTGTTTACAGCCAAGTTTAACTCCTTTTTCCTCCAGTATATTTTTGCACAAAATTTAATTTGAGGCTAAATAGTCCAATACAAGTGGAACAGAAAAGGCACATGGCGACTTCACATTTTCAGCACATTGTGCCTTGCCATACATTTTTAATATCATGAAATTGGCTCATTCTGTAGTATTTTGATTGGAGATTTATGCATACTGTTGTCACATATTCTTTAAACAGATGTGCAATAAATTTGATGAAAAATTCTCTTCCTCATGAAACTAGGACACTTGCTCATTTAAATAATAGGAAACAACAACAGTCACTACAGACCTTTTAGAAACACTGGATGTTCTGTGAAGTAAGAGGCCTCAGAACATGCAGCCACAGTTCCATTTCCTATTCATTGCCAGACACTTAAATCAACGGATGGATGTCTTGCTCTGGTGACTACAAACTGTGGCTTCTCGGCACTTTGACAAGCTTCCTATTATTGCACAGAAAATTATGAAATGAAGGAGAAAATTGCCCCACTTTGCCATGGGGTCAGATCCTATGTGGGCCAACTAGCTCCACTTTTACAGGATCACCCATCACAGCCCTAAGCCCAACTGGTTATCTTTCCAGCATATGCCCCAGGACATAATGGTTACTGGGGGAGATAGTGTGGGTGGTTCAGTGGTTCAGGGTAAATAAATCCTCACTGTTAGAGACACAATTCAAAGTCTCTTCTATATTGTTGGCAGCACAAAATGGGCTGCTAAGTGGCATAGTGGATAGAGTGCCAGGTCTGGAATCAAGAAGACTTGGGGTCAAATCCAGCCTCAGACACTTACCAGCTAGGTGACCCTGAGCAAGTCACTTAACCCTGTTTGCCTCAGTTCCTCATCTGTAAAATAAGCTAGAGAAGGAAATGGCTGCTCCAGTATCTTTGCTGAGAAAATCTCAAATAGAGGTCATGAAGAGTCAGAAACAACTAAAAAATGACTAAACAACAGAAATATAGAAAATAGCAAATTATTCCATTTTTTAAAATCCTCAGATCCCAACTCCTCCTTGATGCTCTCTGTTCAGACTTGAGAAATGAGGGACAATGGATTATCTCCCAATTCTTAGGATTCCAAATTCATTCTCTGACAGAAACAAGAAAGAGTGCCTTATTTCTCCCAGAGCCTCTAGACTAAGTCCTGCCACATTCTCAGTACATGCCCTTGTCTTCTATTTTATTAAGACTGGGGTCATTCTGGGGCAGCCAGGTGGTGCAGTGAGTAAGAGCGGCCCCGGTGTTGGAAGACCCGAGATTGGTTCCAGCCTCAGATACTTGGCACCCACACAAAAATAACTGGCCATGTAACCTTGAGCAAGTTATTTAACCCCAATTGCTTTAAAAAAAAAAAAAGAGTGGGGTCATTCAACTCAAGCTTCCTCAGCCTCAGTTTCTGCATGTGGAAAATTTACATAACAACGGCACTTACCTCACAGATTTGTTGTGAGGCTATATGTGTGTGTGCATACTTATATATGCCTATATGTACATGTGTATATAGATAAATACATGTGTATGTATTATGTATGTGTGTGTATGGCTTTGTGAACCTCAAAGTACCATATAAATGAAACTATTATGATATTGAGTATCTCCCATACTTCAAAACTCATTTATACCCTCACCTATCTTCTCCATTTTTAAGTTACACAAAGGACTGGCCTCTCTATTTACCAAATGTTATCCCTCCAACTGTGCCCTTGCTCCCATCCTCTCCTGGTTCCCTAGGTCCTGTATTAATTAATCATTTGTTTTCCTCTTTATATCTTCAATATTTCTGTACCAGTTCCTCCCTATTTGTCTACAAACATGCTGAATCATCCTTGATACTTAAATTTTAAAAAAAAAATCTTTCCTTAAGCCCTGCTTTCCCCCTCAAGCTATGGTCCCACTTTTCTCTTTCTTTTTTATGTCACACATCTTATCTTGAAAGTATTCCAATTGTAATTGTCAAACACCTGGAGTGTCACATCTGGAGCTCCCAAGGTTGACTGGACAGTCTCAGACAATTGCCATCTCAGAGATGCAGCTCATTAGCTTTTTTGGGAAAGCCTCATCATCATACACTCACCTTCACTAGAAGGGTGAAGAATACCTCCCCTTCTCAAGTACCCCGTCTATCCATAGCCATCCCTCTCCAGGAAGGCAGAACCTGTCATCAACACTATAATAACCATTAATACTAGGGCTGTTATGATAGTTATCATGCTATTAGAATCATTCAATTTTTTTAGCCAATTCACTTATCCTCGAGTCAGAATAACATAGAAACAAATAAAATTAAAGCTATCACCTACTTAAGATAGTAACTCAGTAGACTAGAAGAACCTTAAAATAAAGACAAATTTAATTTTAAAGAACAATAAATTAATATACTATACCTTTTAAACTTTGCCTTTAAAAAAGGAACTTCAACATATCTGTAATCAGTTACTCCCTCTGCATTCCCTTACATTCTTTTCATTTATATATTTGCCCCCTCATTCTGTGGACGTATTTTCTTTCTTTCTTTCTTTCTCTCTTTCTTTCTTTCTTTCTTTCTTTCTTTCTTTCTTTCTTTCTTTCT
>NW_027187313.1:3110854-3124378 GCF_028583685.1 Petaurus breviceps papuanus | reverse complement strand
TTCTTTCTTTCTTTCTTTCTTTCTTTCTTTCTTTCTTTCTTTCTTTCAGCAATCAGGGTTAAGTAACTTGCTCAAGGTTACACAGCCAGGTGTTTCTGGGTGGGTGTTAAGTGTCTGAGCCCGGATTCGATCTCCAGGTCATCCTGACACTGGAGCCAGTGCTCTTACTCGCTGTGCTACCTGGCCACCCCTATATTTTCTTTTTTAAGTAGCAATAGTTAATATCTACATTCTTCTCTTGGTTTTTCTTTCTTTACTTTGTATAATTTCATATACTTTTCAAGGTCTCTCTTAAGAACTTTAGAATTGATTATGTGACATTGCAGACACTGGCACAGGATGGCTCGGCATGGCATACCCACATCGGATAAGGTACTGTGCTCTATGAGCAAAACAGAATTGAAACTGCTCAAAGGAAACACAGGATGTGTAAGTTTAGAGATCCACCCCAAATGTTCACACAGCCTATTTGTCCCCAACCTGTGGTACAGTATTCTGAGATCATATTGGTCTGATCAGCCACAGTCAGACACACTGTAACTTGATTCTAGCATAGTGATGTCATTTTGGTCCTCTTTGAGAATGAAGCAAAAACCACATTTCTTTGTATTCCTCAAATTTACCACTCTGAACTGCATTAGAGCATTCTATTATGTCACATTTTATTCAGTCATCTCTCAAATATCTTTTTCCAGTTTTTGTTTTTTATTTTTTGCTATTATAAAATTTACTTTGATTTGATTAGATAATATAGATATGAAAATTAGAGGCTGCACAGTGCTGTGGCAAGATTATTGAACATGATGACAGAAGAACTAGGTCTGAATTCTGGCTCTGTTAGCTTAGGCAAATGATTGAACCTCTCAGAGCCACACTTTGCCAACGTGTAAAATGACTACATCAACATAATCTACTTCTAAAGCCCCTTCCAGTTCTATGGTTCTATGAACTTCATAAACTACCAATACCAAGTATAACCACAGGACATATACAGATAAGGAAATGAAGTACAGGATTTCTCTGGTTGCTTTCCCATAGATTAGTATGCCAGATTGATATGCAGAAACCCACCTATCTAAGGGAAATATCACATGATTTCCAAACAATGAAGTCGCGTCTTTCTCCATACCCCAGAAGCTTAACCTGGATCTGAGTCACTTTTTGCAAACAAGTGGGTTTGCTAAAAGTCTCCATGTTGTTCAGTCATTCAGTCATGTTTGACTCTCCATAACTCCATGAACCATAGCACACCAGGTCCTTCTATCCTTCACTATCTCCCAAAGTCTGTTCAGGTTCATGTAAAACATTTAATAAATGCTTATTGTCTAACTCAATGAAGTGGTTGGTTTCTGAGGTCTGAATCTATGACCCTGAGAGCCCATATCAACAAGTACCACTTGTGTTCTTCCACTCCTGGTTACTCCCACACAACTGTACTAGCCATGAAAGGCTACCTTCCTATAGATGCTACTTACTCACCAGCTTTGCTACTTTATAAACTCATGCTATTGACTAGGTGTTACCAGCTCTGCTACTATATACTTGGCTGTAATGTTGGGAGAAAGGCAATCGAAACTCTCTTATTACTCAGTGTCCTGTAATTTGAATTCCATGTCTATCTATCACTCTAATGAAATTGTTCTCTCCAAGACGGAGGTTCTTAACCTTTTTGTTTGTTTCATGGACTGCATTGGCAATTTGGTGGACTCTGTGAACTACCTCTCAGAATGATGTTTTTAAACATATAAAATAAAATATATAGGATTACAAAAAAAACTTAATTTTTCACATCCCAGTTCCAGGCTCCCTGAAGGCTATCCACAGATCAATAAGGGTTAAAAATACCTGTGCAAGGGGCAGATAGGTGCCCCTTTTTTTTAGAGCACCAGACCTGCATTCAAATACAATCTCAGATCAGACACTTGACATTTACTAGCTGTCTGACCCTGGGCAAGTCACTTAACCCCAAATTCCTCACAAGAAAAAGAAAAGAAAACCTGTGCAAAAGTCATCTAATTATGATGGAAAATTCAAAGATGAAAAACTCATGGAATCTTTTGAAAGGGAACTTTAATGATTATACATATTCTTAGCATCATCTAGTACTTTTACAAAAATGGATCGTGGTCTGAGGCATAAAGGAAGTCTAAATAATAGTGGGAAAACCAGATACATTGAAACACCTCCTTTACAGGTGAAAACACACACAAAATTAGCAATTACAGGAAACACAAGCAAAAATCAAATTGCTAAACAAAAGATGAACAAGGTGAATTTATAACTAGGAAATATGGAATAGAAATAATTTCCAGAGATTATTATAAAAAATTTTATGCTAGCAAAAATGCAAAAGGGAACAGATGTCTATGTTATATACATATATCTATAATAAAATTTGTTAAGTAAGAAAAAGAAATATTAAGCAACCTGATCTCAGAAAATAAAACTGAATAAACTATGAGATGCAAAAGAAAATATGAACCAGATCTAAATATATTTACAAGTTTTAGGGATCAATTAATATTTATTCTATAAAATTATTTAAAATAATTGAGAAAGAAAGAACTCTAACAAATTCCTTTTATGTAACAAATATAGTGACTAATACCTACTAATACCTATGGGGAAGGGCATAGAAGAAGGCAAAAAAGGAAAGACAAAGCAGAGAAAGAGAAAGATAGACCAAAATCTTTAATGACTATTGATGCAAATTTTAAAAAAATCCTAGAAAAAAATAATATAATTCCCACCCACCCCCCAAAAAATATCCACTTTAACAAATTTGGATTTATACCAGTGATTTAAGGATGGTTATATAGCAAAAAATAAAATTTCAATAGATAGAGAGGAGGAAAACAAAAAAATGCCTTTGGAAAATTATAGTCTTCATTTATGCTAAATGGATATGCCAAGTCCTAAATTTCATAGGCATGGAAAAGCCCCTTTTCACAAAACAGGGTTTCTGAGAGCTAGAAGGTACTTGAGCATCCATCTACTACAACCTTCTTTATAGAAAAAGAATAGCCATTATAACATACTCACAAAAGCTTAATTTTTATTTAATATGATAAAAACATATTCTAAAGCCAAATATTGGTTTTAGTTGTATTGGAGAAATACTGAAAGCTTTCACAAGAATAGCCTGTCTCCCAGTTGCTACTTGATATAGTTCTTCAAATGTTTGCAAAAGCAATGGCAGAATAAAGAAATCAAAGGCTTAAATATATGCAAATTGGAAACAAAAACATCTCCACTTGCAGATAGTGTGATGGTTTACTTAGAAAACTCCAGAGAATCAATGAAGAAACTAATTGAGATAATTAATAGCTTCATTAAATAGCAGGATAAAAAAATAAATCCAAGAACACCATGAGCACTTCAATAACACAAAAACAAAAATAATCTAATGATAAAAAGAGAAATCCCATTCAAAATAACAAAATGCACAAGATATCTAGAGGTAAACTTACCAAAACACACTCAAACAATATTAATCCAATACCAAAAAATAAACCTTCTTGTCAGAATTAAAGGAAAACAAGTAACTAGAGTGATATTCATAATTCATGCACTCATGTTTGAGCTCAATCATTATAATAAAAATGGCATTACTATATAAATTAATTTACATTTTTCATGCTGCACCAACCAAAGTACCGAGAAGTTACTTTACAGAACTGCACAAAGTAATATGGAGGAACAAAAGAATATCAAGGGAAATAATTTTTTAAAAAGGAGGAATGAAAAAGACATACTACTTCTATGCCTCAAATTATATTATAAACAATAATCATTAAATCTAGTTGGTAGATTAGTGGGATAGATTACATAAACAGAACTCAGTAGTCCAATTTTCAATAAATCCAAGAACATAAACTGATGGGAGGACGACTACAAAGTTCTCTAGCAAAAGCTAGGTTTAGGCCAGCAATTTGCATTACATACTGTAATATGTCCAACAACAACAACAAAATCCACATCATTTTAAAATAAAAGCATGGAAGGAGGGGTGTTTCACAAGCACCACTAAGGGTAACTGAATATAAGTAAACCTAAAAGAAAAAATAATTCACTTCAATTACGTAAAATTTTAAAACTTTTGCAAGAACAAAATCAATGCAGCTAGGATAAGAAGAGAAATTATCCATTTTGAGGGAAATATCAGCAACAAATATCTCTGACAAAAGTCTGATGCCCAAGATATATAGGAAATTTTCATGAATGTATGAGACCAAGAATAGTTTTCAGAAAAAGTTGTTGCAAACTATCAATAACCATTTGAAAAGTTGCTCCACATCAGTAATAATAAGAGAGATATGAAATAAAACAACTGAAGTTTCATCTCACACCCAGAAAATTGGCAAAGGCTACATTTAACGTAAGGAGGGATAGACTTACTAATATATTGGTGGGGCTGTGAATAAGTTGAACAATTTTTAAATGCTCTGCCTTCTCTCCTTAGCCTCCTGGAACACCTAACACTGTTTAAAACTCAGATCAAGTACCACCTGCTTGAAAACGTCATTCATGATTGTCCTAGCTATTAGTATTCCCCAAGTCATTACATATTTATTTTGTATGTTTTCTATATTCATTTAATTGTGAACATGTTGTTTACTTTCTAGTTAAATGTAAGCTTTTTGGAAGCAGACACTCTCTTTACTATTTTTACTCTATATTCTCAGCACCTAGGACAATTAATGACACATAGTAATCATTTAAGAACAAACGCTTATTTAAAGATTGGTTGATTGGATTCCCTCCCCTTGGATCTCCTTCTTTTCAAATCCTACTCTTCCTTCAAGATCTAACTCAAATGTTAATTCCTCTTTAACCTTTCCTTGATCACTTTGCTGAATTCTCATGTCACTCTGGCTGTCCAATTCCTATTTATTTCACCTGTTATGCTTCATAACACACATATTCTATGGCCTATGCCCTCTCCTTTTATGGATTTGAATGTTCCTTGAGGCCAAGGACTACATTTTATTGATCAAAGTAGTCCACTAGCAGCCTAATATGCTCATTGTATATAGAAAGCACTTGATAAATATTCATAGAATTGGAGGAGACACCACTGTCAAACTTTTCATGCCATGAATATTTACTTTGAAACATGTTTACAGAGCTGTGATGGTAAAGCCTAAAGTCTGTAATCTGTGCTAATCCATAAATAATCCCTAATCCTTGTTTAAACCATTACTTTCAAATCACTTCTCCACTCAATCTTCTAAAAAAAATAAAGTACAGCCAAATTGGATGATTTGAGTTCTGTTTCCACTTCATTTTAGAAGTACTAATGAGCAGCGAAAGAAAAAACCCAAAATGTAGATGGAAAAGGGAGGGGAACCAAGTGGAGACAATCAATCAATACACAGGCATTTGCTAAAAACTTACTATGTACCAGGTACTCTGCTAAGAACTGAGGATATAAAGACAAAAGTGAAACAGTCCCTGCTCTCAAAGAGCTTACATTCTAACAGAAAAAAACAAGTATAAACTAATATTTACAAAATGAAAACAGGGTTGTTTGGGGAGGGGATCAGGAAAAACTTTGTGGGTAAAGTGACTCTTAATTAGATAAGTAAACTCAGAATAGATGACCAAAAACTGGATTTTTATTTTAATATATTACTGATGTTACCTTTTGGTATAATTTCTATTTATAATTACTGCATTATTGTATTTTTTTCTACCTTTGTACCAGGGTGAGTATAGAGAGCAGTACAGACATGGGGAGAAACATGAACAAAGATATGGAGTGAGGAGAGCACACAGTATACAGTTCTACAGAGTAGAAGACTTTGATTGATGCATAGAATGTTTAAAGTAACATTAGATAATTCTGAAAGGGGGAGGGCAGTTAATGTGTAAGAAGTCTGGAAATGCAGAAAGGGTCCAGATTGTGGAGGACCTTGAATTTCAGTCAAAGCAGTATGAACGTTATTCAGGAGGCAATAGGAAACTCCTGATGATTTCTGAGCAAAAAATGCTTCAACAAGATTTATGTATAAGAAGAAATGGTCTATTAATAGATAACATAAATGACTGGGTTTTGTTATTAGTGATTATACTTTCATGTTAAATACCAAGTATGACTCTAACAAACACAATTGACCCAATAGTCCCTAGAATATTAGTGTGTTCAAATTCTTGACTGAATCTACTGTCTTGCCTGGGCTACTCCAATTGCCTTCTCATTTGACTGCCTAGCTTCAAATCTTCTCCCAACTTCAATCTATTCTTCACATTGTCACCAAAGGAATTTTCCTAAATTCAGGTCTGATTGTGTCTCTCCCTCTCATATATTCAATAAACTCTAGTAAAAAGTAAGTGACTCAAAAAAATCAATTATCAACTCCTCTCTTTGACATGTAATACTTTTCAGAATACATTTCTGTTCTTCTTATGCATTAATTCCATTCATATGCTTTTTAATTCAACCATACTGGACTATTCACTGTTTGGAACAAATGATTCTCCATCTTCCATTTCTTGGGCCTTTGCGTTGGCTATCACCCATGCTTAGAATATTCTCTCTCCTTACCTGTGCCTCTTGGAATCCCTGATTTCCTTCAAAACTCAGCTCAAATATCCCTTTCTGCATGAAGCCTTTCCTGGACTATAACCACATGTATTCATTTTGTATATAATTTGCATATGTGTTCAAATATGCATATATACATACATTTTATACACACACATGTTGTCTCACCTATTTAAATATAAGCTCCTTAAGGGCAGAGATTATTTAATTCCTTTCCTTATTCCTAGGACTGGTACATAGCAAATGTTTAATAATTGCTCTATTTACAACAAAATTAATATAAAGAGAAAAAGTACAAATAAATAAAAAGTAGTTAAATACAATCGAGGAAGACCCTGGTAGCTGGGGGAAATCATGAAAGTCTTCACTCTGAAGATGGTGCTTAGCCATCTCAGTGGAAGGAAGGTAGGAAGGAAGGAAAGAAGGAAGGAAGGAAGGAAGGAAGGAAGGAAGGAAGGAAGGAAGGAAGGAAGGAAGGAAGGAAGGAAGGAAGGAAGGGAGGAAAGAAGGGAGGGAGGGAGGGAGGAAGGGAGGAAAGAAAGAAAGAAAGAAAGAAAGAAAGAAAGAAAGAAAGAAAGAAAGAAAGAAAGAAAGAAAGAAAGAAAGAAAGAAAGAAAGAAAGAAAGAAAGAAAGAAAGAAAGAAAGAAAGAAAGAAAGAAAGAAAGAAAGGAGGGAGGGAGAGAGGAAGGAAGGAAGGGAGGGAGGGAGAAAGAGAGGGAGGGAGGAAGTAAGGAAGGGAGAGAGGGAGGGAGGAAGGGAGAGAGGGTAGGAGGAAGGGAGGGAGGGATTATATGAGGTAGAAGTGAAAAGGGAGTGCATTCTAAGCAAGGGAGATAGGCAGAGCAAAGGCATTGAGATGGGATACAGAACATTATGACTAGTGTCACTGTATCATAGAACATATCTAAGGTAGTAAGGAAACTGGAAAATAGGAAGGGACCAGGTTAGGGAAGGCTTAAAAGACAAATGATTTCATGTTTGATTCTGGAGGCAATGAGAAGATACTGTAGGTCATGGAGGACTCAGGAGTGCACTTAAGTGAACAAGTGGAGGATAGCCTGGAGTGGGGAGAGACTTAAGGTAGGGAGACCAATCAGAAGACCACTGCAATAGTCCAGGCAAAAGGTGACAAGAACCTACAGAAGCATGGTGGATCTGAGGGGGATATTATGCATGTGTGTATATGTGTAAATGCATGTATATACATGTATGTATGTTTATATGAATGTACATGTGTGCTGTGTGTTGTACATGGTTGTATATTTATACATGTTTGTATTGCGATCCATGATATATACATATTTATGCATGCATGACTATATGTGTGTCCATATACATGTCTGTATGAGTGTGTGTGTGTGTGTGTGTGTATATATATATATATACATATGTACATGTGAAAAAGATGTGAAGATAGAAATCACAAGATTTGGCCCCAGACTGGATATGTGGGATGACTAGGAAAAAGAAAAATCACAAATCTGGGTAACTGAAAGGATAGTGGTACACTTGGTGACAGAGCAGTTCTGTAAAGGGAAGTGTTAAAAGAGCAATAGGAAAACTTGATTTTGGAAATGTTGGGGTTGAAAGGGCAATACCCAGCAACCAAATGGATCTTTAAGGGGATAGAAGAGTGAAAGACTTGGAAGGATGGTGAGGCCTTTAACAGAAACAAGGAATTCTGAAAGAGGGAAGGGACTTGGGGAAAAGATAAAGAAATCATTTCTGAACATGCTGAGCTTGAAGTGTCCAAAAGGCAATTAGTGCTGCAGGCCTAAAGGGCAGGATAGACTTTGGCTAGATAAATAGATCTGTGAATCATTTGCATAGAGATTATAGTTAAATCCATGGGAGCTGACAAGGTTACCAAGAAAGAGAAGGAAGAAGGAGAAATCACAGAGATAGAGGTTGTAGGACAGATCCTTGGTGAGCAATTACCCTTAGGAGGATGTTAATAGTAGTCAAACACAAGAGAAGAACCAAGAGAAAGCAGTGTCACCCCAAAAATATAAAAAACAAGAAAGGAGAGCGTATATTGGAGGAGAGATAGATCAATAATATATAATACAGAAAGAAAGTTGGGAAGGATGCAGACTGAGCAAAGACCATCAAAATCTTTTATCAATAATGAGAACACTGATCACGTTGGAGAGAGTAGCTTCAGTTGAGCAATGGGCTGAGGATCCAGATGGTAAAGGGTTGGGGAAAGAAGGTTGAATGAGAAGAGCACATGAAAGCCACAGGTATGGAAGCTTTTTCCAGGAGTTTTGTTGAAAGGAGAAGGGGAAGGTATAGGACAATAGCTTGATTATAGAATTTATAGCTGAGAGAGAACTTAGAAAACATCTCCTCGAATCTATCATCTTACAGATGAGGAAAATGAAACTCATAAAGGTCAAGTGACTTGCCTTAGGTCACACAGGTAATCAGCAGCAGAGCTGAGATTGAAAAACCAGTCATCTGCCCGCAGACCTCCTTCTTCACTGCTCAGCTAACTTTTCTTTGTATCAAAGAAGCAGTGTATTCTGAGTGACATGTTTAAGAAGTACTATAGAGATATATAGGAGAAAGTTCAAAGAATAACTGAGTCAATCAACAAACAATAAGTACCCACCATGTATGCTAGATGCTAAGGATGCATAGAAGAAGTGAAATAATCCCTGACCTCCAGTAGTTTACATTCTATCAGAAAGACATCATGTACATATGTAAATATCTATAAAGTTTATCAAAGACAGTCATTTTTTTTTTTATTTTGGGTGGAGAAGACACTAGCACTTGGGAGGATTAGGAAAGGTCTCACTAGAGAGGGAGGCTTGAGTTGAGGCTTGATTTTCAGAGTCATTGGTGAGGAGAGAATACATCCTCCACATGGGAAACAGCATGGAGATGAGACATGGAGTCATGAGTACAAAAAGAAGCAATGAGAATAAGAAAGCATGTTTGGTTGGATTGTGGTATAGATGATGGGGAGTGACCAATCAATCAACAAAGTAGATCTTTAGGCAGTTAAGTAGCCCAGTGGGTATGCTCTGGACCTGCAGTCAAGGAAGACCTGAGCTCGCATCCTGCCTCAGACACTTGCTGTGTATGACTCTGGGCAAATGACTTAGCATCTGTCTACTTCGGTTTCCTCAACTATAAAATGGGATAATAGTAGTGCCTATTTCCCAGGGTTGTTTTGAAGATCAAATAAGATAATTTTGTAAAAAGTATTTCTTAAGCATCCACTTTATGCAAAGCACTATGCTAGGGTCTGGGGGATACAAATACCAATTGCTAGGAACTTATATTCTAATGGGGGAGATAGCAACCACATAAGTAAATACATACAGAACAAGAATTAAAAAAATAAAACCAAATTTGTTCAATTTAAGATAGTCTGGGACAGGAAAAACTAGCAGCTGAGGAGACCAGCAAAGATTTTATGAAGAAAGTGGTTCTTAAGTCCAATCTTAAAGGACTAATGGAACTCCATGAGGCAGAAAGAGGGAAGGAGGGAGTACATGGGAGATGGTCAGTGCAAAGCCACAGAGAGGGGTAGTGGAGCTCTGTGTGCAAGGAACAGAGAAGTCAGTTTGGTCTAATGCAAAGTTCAAGAAGAAACGTACTGTCCAATGAGGAGAGATAGGTAGTTTGGGGCCAGGTGGAGAAAGGCTAGAAAAGCTCAACAGAGGAGTTTATATTGATCCTAGAGGCTTAGGGAACCACCATAGTTGATTGAGTAGGAGGGCAACATGGCCAGATCTGTGCTTAAGGGAAATTACTTTGGCAGCAATGTGTAGGATGGACTGATATGGGGAAACACTTGAAGCAGGGAGAACAATTAGGAAGCAAAAAGGCAGTGAGAGTCTAAACTAAGCTGGTAGCTGTGTGAGTAGTAAAGGGGAGGGGGTGCACATAACAGATGTTGTAGAGGTAGAAACAGAAAGATTAGACAACTGATTGGCTAATTGGGGCACAGGAGAGTGAAGAGAAGAGAATAAGATTATAAACCTAAGAGGTTAAGGAAGGATTTTAACAGAATTTGGAAGAGGGAAGGGTTTGGGGGCAAAGATAAGGAGTTTACCATTAGATGTGTTGAATTTGATATGTGTCTCAAAAATCCATTCCAAAATGTCTAATGATAAGACTGTTGTTGGTATGGGACTAAATCTCTGATCAGAGGCTAGGACTGAATATGTAGATAAGGAAATCATAGACATAGAGATGATCATGAAAGCAGATAAGAACACCACTGGAAAGAAGAGAGAAGGGCCTAGGAGAGAGTCTTGGGGAAGCAATGTGATGTAAGGCCAGAAAGGTAACTTGGAGTCAGGTTATGAATGGGAACTATAAAGAAACCTGCTTAAAACTTGCAAATAGTAGTTAACCTCCATCTACCCTACAAGGGATGATGCCCCAGACATCCTCTGAAGAAGAAGGTGGGTTTACACAGGCAGGCAAGAGCATCAAAGATTCAATGCTGTTTTAAGGAAAGATGAAATAAATGAAATGACTCCTATAATGGACCTGGGCAGCCTTTGTCAAAGGGAGGGTCTTGCCAGACTTGTTGCATCCAGGAGAAATCAACACTGGCCAGTGGCCCCAAGTACAGCAATGGACCTTTGTAAGAGAACAGAGAAAAGACCTTTTAGTTACCTACACAGGTGGGTTTCTATTCATCACCTTCCTCTCGAGAAAATGTTATTTAATTCTAAAAAGAGAGGAGCAGGTCTACTAATCATTCCTGCAGCTTAAACTTGCCTCAACCGCCTGCTAAACACATTTTTTACAATCTGGCAGTGATCTTTGCCTATTAAGCATCTCTGGCTGCAGAGAAGTGATATTGATTTATTTCACTTTTATGGCTGGAGGTATTTATGCCTATTTGCTTCCTTGCTTCTTCATCCTAGTTTAAAAAAAAAAGATTCCCTTGGTGGTGGTAGAACGGGAAGCTGATGATTCATAGTTTTATGACTTGAAAGAGCAAAGAACTGGACAGTGGGAGAAGGAAAGAATTGTTCAGGCAGTTCTAGTATCTATCAGAGCTTCTTTTTTATTTGCACATCAAAAAGGGAGGAGGGGAAGGAGATGAAACAATTAGAAAAGGAATCTGAGGAACCAGGTGAAACCAGAAAATAGAGCAATAAGAGCCTTTGACTGGGTTGAGGTCATTAGTTTGAGCCTTTGCTTTGCCTCTGACTAGCTGTGTGACCTTGGGTAAGTCACTTTTCTTGGTTTCAGTTCTCTTATTAGTGAAAATGAGAGGCACACCGACTCTAAATCCCTTTCCAGTACATAAGTCAGCTGATCAATATAGTATTTGTTAAGGACCTACTGTGTGCCAGGCACTGTGCTAAGCCCTGGTGATACAAAAAGAAGTAAAAGACAGTCCTTGTCCAACTGAAGCTCACAATGGGGCAGGTAACAAACAAACACGTATGCGTCAATAAACTATGGAGAGGATAAGAAGGAAATAATTAAAAGACGGAAGTCACTACAATAAAAACTGGTTGGGAAAAGCTTCCTATAGAAGATAGAATTTTTCCAGAGCTGAAGGTAGGCAGGGAAGTGAGGAGGTGGAGGGGAGGAGGAAGAGCATCCCCAAGCATGGGGGACAGCCAGAGAAAATGACTAGAGCCAAGAGACAGAGTGTCCTGTTCAGATAACAGCTGGGATTGAAGAGTACCACATGGCGGGGAATAAGGTGGAAGAAGACTGGAAGGGTGGGGTGGGAGTTGAGGGGACCAAGTCATGAATAGCTTTGAAAGCCAAACAGAGGTTTTTGTATTTGATCCTGGATAAATCCTGGACAGGGGACCACTGGAGTTTGTACATTAGTGGGGTGACGTGGTTGGGCTTGTACTTTAAGAAAATCATGGTGGAAGCTCAATGGTATTATGGAATGAAGTGGGGAGAGACTTGAGGCAAGCAGAACCACAAGCAAGCTATTCAATAGTCCAGGGCTGTATCAGAGAAGAGAAGGGGGTGTATTAGAGAGATGTTGCAAAAGTAAAACCAACAGGTCTTGGCAATAGATTGGAAAGTTCTGTAATAATAACAATTGACACTTATATAGCACTTTAAAGTTTGCAAAAGGATATGTATTATTATGGTTACAGCATTTAAGTTTCAAAACATCTCTGTGAGGTAGGAACTGTGGTTATTTATTTATCCCATTTTACAGATGAGGTAGCTCATTGCTTGCAGTGAGTGAATGAATGGATGGATGGATGGATGGATGGATGGATGGATGGATGGATGAAAAAAAGCATTTATTGAACATCTACAATGTGCCTGTTACTATATTATGTGGGATACAAATACAATATTAGAATAATATTTGCTTTCTAGGAATTGAGGCTCTTATAGGGGCAAATAACACAAATAGAGGAGTGTTGGCCAGTGAGGTGGTATAATGTCTAGAGTGCCAGACCTAGAGTCAGGAAGATTTCCTGAGTTCAAATCTAACCTCAGACACTTACTAGCTATGTGTCCCTGGACAAGTCACTTAACCCTATTTTTCTCAGTTTCCTTATCTGTAAAATCAGCTGGAGAAGGAAATGGCAAATCACTCCAGTATCTTTTGCCAAGAAAATCCCAAATGGGGTCATGAAGAATAAGACACAATTGAAAAATGACTGTACAAGTAAGGGAACAAATATGAAGAGAGATAAAGATGGTAAGTAGAGACATAGGTCAGAATTTATGCCCCTCCTAAAAACAATGGCAGTACCAACACCATTACTAATTCTAGGCCATAGTAGGGACATGTAGCAATTCATGCAAGATGCCGCTGGAGGATAGCTGGATGGGAGAGAAGATGAACAAAAAGTGATTTAGAAGAGTTTGCATTCATATCCAAAACAGTTAGGACAGTTTGGGACCAGGATGGAGTTCCAAGAGTGAATGGATTGACAGAGAGAGAGAGAGAGAGAGAGAGAGAGAGAGAGAGAGAGAGAGAGAGAGAGAGAGAGAGAGAGAGAGAGAGAGA
>NW_027187313.1:3068678-3103678 GCF_028583685.1 Petaurus breviceps papuanus | reverse complement strand
TGCCTTCTCTGGTCTTTAAAGGAATATTGCCTGACTATCCCCTAATATTCTACCAACTTCTGATATTGGGTGCCATTGTAAGTCCAAGGCATAGTCTAAAGAATAATAGCTCTCATCTAAATGAGAGTCAAAGGGAAAGACAAGGGTATTTAGGGAGATTAGCCACAAGGAAATAAGTAGTAGGCAGATCTATTGGATAATCATATTTCTAATTCTGGATATATTTTTCTGACCTCTTATCACCTTTATCAGTGACATGGTGAGGCAGAATAGAGTAGTGGATAGAATACTGGCCTTGGAATCAGGAAGACCTAGGTCAGAAAGATCTGCCTTTGACCTATATTGCCTATGTGACCCCTTAGCAAGTTACTAAACCTCTCTGTGCTATGCTTTGGGCATCTCTCTGGGTCTAAAAAATGCAGATCATTTGCCAATCTGCACTGTCAGAGGTTATTTCTAAATAGGAGCTCCCTATAACATGAAAACCACAAGTATAGTCCAAATAAATAAATGATTGAGATTCATATGTAGGTAGAATATATGTATATAAATGACCCAAAGTGGGAGGGATAACCAACACATTGATACACTGACTCTAGTAGAGTCAGATTAGAAAGACCTCATTATTGTCTAGAACAGGACTTCTTAAACATTTTCCATTTGCTACCCATTCCATGTTTCTTAATCTGTGGGTTATGATGGGGTCATGACCCACAGTTCAAGAAGCTCTGGTCTGGAACACTGGGCTGAATCTAGTAAGATGAAATGAAATGGGTTCAAATGTAAAATCTTATACTTGGGTCCAAAAAATCAACTTCACTAATACCAAATAGAAAAATGTGGCTAGTTCCTTTGATAAAGATATCAGAGAATTAGTAATATTGGTCAACGATGTGACAAGGCAGATAGAAAAAATAAAATTATTTGGGGGAATGGTGTATTAAGAGAAGAGTGGATTACAGAAATAAGGAGATGGTACCTCTGTACTATATCCTGGTCATATCACATCTAGACAATTGTGTTAAGTTCAGGGCACCAGAATTTATAAAAGATAGTATCAAAAGAGAGTGTTTCATGGTGGTTGTTCTTAGCCATGAATAGTCACGAAATACAGAGATTGGTTAGAGGAGCTGGAGATGTTTGGCCTAGAGAAGGAAAGACTCAAAAGATGTATGATACCTATTTTTAAGTATGTTAGTGTCTATCAATGTGGGGAAATGGTTAAACTCATGTTTTAAAGCCCAAGAACCCAGAGAGCATAACTATGAGAAATTAATGAATTCCAAAGAGGTGGACTTTGGCTCATTGTCAGGAAAATCTCTGAGCAATTAAAACTGTCCACAAAGGGAGGAACCTCACTAGAGGTCTTCAAGTGCTTGCTAGATAGCCATTTGGGGGTGCAGGAGGATGTTGTAAAGGAAATTTACATCCAGACAGAGATTGTAATTTATGATTTCTAAAGTCCCTTCCAGCTCTGAAATTCAATTATTGTGTTTCACCCCAGCAATAAACCCAGGGGCCCCTTATACTGTGATCTCTTCTGCAGAGTACATGGACAATTGCTTTGTTTTATCTTCAGCGTAGTCACATGAAGGCTTGTTCCACTACTCCCCAATCAATTGGTATCTATTTTGTTTCTTGTTCTTGGATGCCACATTGTGTTGCTATTAATATCCTGGCATATAAGGGTATTTTATTTCTGTCATTGACCTTCTTGGATATACACCTAAATTTTATGTCAGTGTCGTTGAATATGACTATTTAGTCTCTTTTCATCTGGAGGGGAAAAAAGGCAAGAATCACAAAGAAAATAATGAAAAAAAGGTAGGAATGAAGGGCCAAGCAGTGCCAGCTTCCAAATCATAGTACAAATCAGTAATCATCAAAATAATTTGATACTGGTTAGAAAATAAAGAGGTCAGGGGCGGCCCGGTGGCTCAGCGAGTAAGAGCACCGGCTCCAGTGTCGGGATTACCTGGGGATCAAATACTGGCTCAGATACTTAGCACCACACCCAGAAATAACTGGCCGTGTAACCTTGAGCAAGTTACTTAAACCTGATTGCTTAAAAAAAAAGAAAAAGAAAATAAAGAAGTCAATCAGTGGAAGAGATTAAGTATATGATAGACAAAAACAGAAAACACAGGAATCTAGTGTTTGATAAACCAAAAGATTCAAACTACTGGGGTAAGAGCTCACTATTTTATAAAATTTCCCAAGAAAACTGAAAATCAGCCTATCTGGCTGTCCTCCAAGCCTGGAAGGCTCTCCTTCATCAACTCCACCGGTGGGCTTCTCTGGTTTCATTTCAGTCTGAACAAAAACCCTATCTTTTATAGGAAGCCTTTCCCAATTTCTCTTCATTCTAATACCTTCCCTCAGTTAATTATTTCCCATTCATCCTGTATATAGTTTGTACATATTTGTTTACTTATACGCTCCTTGAGGGTAAGAACTATCTCCTCTTTTGCATCCCCAGTTCTTAGCACGTGTTATTGTTCAGTTTTGTTCAAATATTCATGACCCCATATAGGGTTTTCTTGGCAAAGATACTGGAGTGATTTGCCATTTCCTACTCCAATGGACTAAGGCAGACAGAGGTTAAATGACTTGCCATGGGTCACAGAGTTAGTAAATGTCTAAGGGCAGATCTTAAACTCAGGTCTTTCTTACTCTAGGCCCAGTATTGCTCTATACACTGAGCCATCTAATTGTCTCCAGTGTACCTGGTACACAGTAGGTCCTTCATAAATGTTTATTAACTGACTGACTATTGCAGGGGTTTTGTTTTTCTTTTTTTTTTTTAATGAGGGGAGATAGGAGGGAGAGAAAATAGATTTTTGTTCATTGAAAAAAATAAATATAATTTTTAAAAAAGAAAAGGAGATGATTCTAGCAAGTAGTAAGTGCAAGGGAAACCCTATAGGGCACACACATATTCCATTAGCATTCTGAGCTGAGAACAGACTGGATGTGATAGGGACAGATTAATGACTCCACAAAGAGCTAAGTAGAAAATCAACACCATAACTAAGAGGACATTCAAGAGTCTCTCATGAATAGGGGAGGAGAAAATTTCTAGTGACCATGAGCTTCTGACAACCCTTTGCCACATATGACCTCTAAGATTGAGCCCACTTTCCCCTGGACTCTGTATGTGGTGTTAGAATATGTCACAGACTTTTGGGGGAGAGGGACCTTTTATACCAACTTTTCCTACTGTACCACCTTCATAAATGTCATTGGCCATTTTATAATTATAAATTGCTTTTTTAGAGCAGTTAGAGACCAATTAGTTAGAGACCAGTTAGAGATCAATTTATATCTCTACCTGCTTTAGAAAAACAGTATGTGACACTGAGCGAGTCACTTTGAAATGACTTTTGGAGGGTGTCTGTTTCCTCATTTATAAAATGAAGGGTTTGAATCCAATATCCAATGACTTCTAAGGTATTTTTCCATGATTTTGGTATTCACTACAGTATCAGGAGGAAAGCAATACTTCCCTAATTCTTGGGAGAGGGGGGGAGAAACAGAATGAAAACAAGTCTTGACAGAATCAGAAATAGAATCAGCAATCTCTCAATGATGAGTCATATATTTTTGGACCTGAACAAAGTAGGCATTGTTTTACTTAGCTATGAATACTTGTTACAAGGATTCTGTTTTCCTTTTTTTTCCAAGGTGGTGAAAGGTGGGAGAGAAAAAAATATATATTTTTATTCACTAAAAAACAAAACAGCTAAGTTTTAAAAATTCTCTTCCTAATTCGCTATGTGACCTTGAGCAAGTCTCTTATATTTCTATAATATGGTTCCCCCATCTTCAAAATGAGGCAGTTGGGCTAGATGATGGTAATAGTAATTCATACTTATATGGTTTTTTAGGTTTTTAAAGAGCACTTTCCTCACAATGGTCCTGTTAGAAAAGTAGTGAAAGAATTATTATCCCCATTACAGAGATAAGGAAAATGAAGTTTAGTGGGGTTAAATGATTTGTCTGTGTTCAGGCAACTGATTGGTTATTGGAGCCAAAATTTAAATGCAGGTGTTTTCCTTTCTCCAGGTTTAGTACTTTGTCCATAATACCATGCTGATGGTCTCTAAATGCCTGGCCAGCTCTATAACTTGATCCCCAAGTTGAGTTTAGGGGAGAGAAACTTCTATAAGGCAGAGCTAGAAAAGAGCAATGAATTTGGAGATGAGAAATCTGGAAACCAGTTCTGACTCTTCCAGGCAAAAACTACAAGTCTTTGGGCAAAAAGTTTTGTCTCTATGAATCAGTTTCCACATCTGGAAAATGGAGAGTTAAGACTTGATGACCCCTAAGTTCTCTTTCATCTAAAAATACCAATGATTCTACATGCCTAGTTTAATCATGATTCTTTCATATCCAAAGGGAAAACCTTAACTGAAGCCAGTGATCAGCCCATGTCATGAAAGAGAGAATAAATTACCTGGGGAAATGCAATCCTAAAGAGAGTGAGCACAGAAACTGTTGTTATTCTTCTTAATGTCTTGGAGCCTGGCTAAACTACGGGCTTCAGTAACAGCATGTGGGTTAGGTTGCTTCATAGGTTAATTATACATGGTGTAGAAAGTATTTCCTTTCATCTGTTCTAAATTTGTTCTCTTTTAATTTTGTCAAGTGGTGCCTTGTTCTCCGATTAGGGGAAAGGGTAACTGGGAGGCTGCAATTGTCTTCCTCTGAGCCATCCATTATGTTCCCCACCTCTGTGATAGCTCGCTTCTTTTCTCCACTCCTTTCAAAATGAAATATTTAATCTTTCCTCGTACAGAAGCCACCCCTTCCCCCATATCCATCTGGTGTGCCCTTCTGGAGACCTTTTCTATTTCTGCTCTGTCCTTTTTGAGATGAGGTGAGAAGCAAAAGGGAATGAGGTATTCAAGGTGAGGAAGGAGCATTGATTTACTGGATAGAATTATAATACTTTTCCAATTGTTCTCCAGTTCTTTCTTGAAGCAGACTAATGTCTTTGCTCATCTCTCGGACTGTCACTCCCCACTTTAAGCAACTGGGTCCAATGGGCTATCTAAGATGATGTTCTTCACTCACGGAGTTATAACTCGTTTGAACCCACAGGTGTGAATCAGCACTTTAAATCATTTTCACCAATGATGCTCATTGCCCCAGACGCTCTCTTCCTTGTAAGTGAATGCCCTGATCTTTCCAGGAAGAAATAAAATAAATTTCTCATTTTGGGAAGGAGGTTACATTTTAACTCTTTCTGGTTCTGGAGGTACCTGGTCTAAAAAATAACATTGGCTACTTATATGGAATCAGGGACAATAATGGTCCTCTGCTCAATTTCCCTCCCCATAGGAAGGAAAAAAATCATATGATCTCAGAGTTGGATCTCACAGTTCTTCCTTGATCCCCTTTCTGGTTGATAATGACCCTTTGCTTAGAGTTCATAAAGTATTCGTTTTATAATTCTCTTGAACACTAATGGTATATCTGGGTTAGTATTTGGGTTAATGTTAGTCCCTTATAGACTATAATCTCTTTGAAGGCAGAAATCTAAACTTTTTTGAGTCCTATAGAAAGTTGATGATGCGGCTTGAAAGCCTAAAAAAGGAATCAGACCTGGAGTTATAGATAGAAGGGGGGTTGGGACCTTCATCATTCTCTCAATGAATTCAATTTGATGAGCATGTTATGCAGAAAGTTTTCAGATGGAGTATTCAAAAACACCTCTCCTGATAGAATATGGACATGCCTATTTGGAACCTCTTGAGAGGACAAAGACAACTCTTGATTGTCTTCTGGTGAGGGGGAGAATTCCCCCAAGATGATTTGATTGTCTGGAATCCTTAGGAGGACCAGCTTTTATCAGAGGCCTCCTATAGATGTACCCACCTCTAATGGTGACCACTCAGTCCTTTGTCCTCCTTAACTCCTTCCCTTGTAAGTTTCTTCTGGAGTATAGCATGGCATGAGGGGATTTCTCAGTCCTAATCTTTACTCCTAGTTCTTCAGGAATCACCAGCAGTTGCTTTTCAGCAGAAGCATCTGGAGAACTCCACATTCCCACAGGGCCTGAGAGGGCAGCACCTCAAGTTTCTTTTCTTTTCTGAGCACAGGTGAGAGACCACACCTCCTGATAGTGGACTTTCTCAATCCAAGAGATAGAAACAGTCCAGAAAATGATAGAATATAATATATGAATTTGAAAAAAACATTTATGAAGCCATTACTATAAGCCAAACACCATAAGTGCTGGAAATACAAATACAAAGCAAAGATATCCCCTGCCTTCAAGGAATTTACATTCTAATGGAGATGAAGCAGATAAAGAAGTAGTAACAATGGATAGGTATTTTGGTTTCGAACATTACAAAGAGTAGAGCCAAAGAGGAGTCAAGTCAACAGGTCGAAAAGAACTTGTTAAGCATGTACTATGTGCCAGGTGTTGTACTAAGGAATAGATGGGTATCCTTTTCCAGGAACAATTGCATAGCTGATATGAAGCTGGTTCAAGAATTTAAAAATGGGAGCGGGGGAATGTAACAGTAATGGAATATAAAGATCCCCCTGTATTGGCTTGGTTTTCAAATTGATTGTGTTAAAACCCAGAGCTTGTGAATCCCACTTGTGGGATGGACTTGTTGACATGAAAAGAGAGGGCTGAACTGGGAGGAGCTGGTGACGTAAATTTAGAGAGACACAAGAAAAGAGAGAGGCAGAAGAACTTTTTGGAAGCAGCATCTTGGAGGCAGAGAGAGACTGAGAGGATTGCCGAGGGCCAGTTTGAATTGCCCAGGACTTTTGAGAGCTGCCACCCAGAGCTGCCAAGGACTGAGGAGACATGGCTGTTATGCTGGTACTTTGTCTGTCTGTTTTGATGTTGTTTTGCCAGATTTGTCCACTGGTGGAAGACAGTCCTGTTGTTGCAGAGGTCTTGGAACCTTGCTGTTGGTTCAGAGCTCCTGAGACTGTTCTGCAGACAGAGAATGAATTGATGAAGACACTGGCAATGTATCTTGTGGCCTTGATAAGCTTTATCTCCCCAGGAATAAAGATTGCTGAGAACTTGCCTCGGGTCAAGATGAAGAAAAGACCTCTTTTTGGGTATTAAATACTGTGCTTAGGCTTGTTGTAACTCTGGGGTAGGTGGCCTATTCAGTTGTAATCCAAGGGTGGGGAACTTTTGACTTTTTTGTGCTCTGTGATTAAACAAATCAATGTACTTTACTTATGATTGGAAACTAATCTCCATTTGAGAAGAGGGGCTTTGTGATGGACTAAATGAATGTACAGCCTAGGGGTGGAGTAGTATTTAGAAGAGGGACTTTGTGATTGATTAAATGAATGTAATGTCCAGGGGTGGGGCAGTACTTGGAGATTATTGAATTACACTTGGTAAATGCTGTATTTTGAATGATACCATATTTTGATTTTCTCTGTTCTTAATTTTTCACTGAATAAAATGGAGAGCACCCATGCTGGTATTTTGAACCTTGGGAAGTTGCCTTTACTTGGCATTACAGGGAATAAGAAGAATATATGTGGTTTAAGTTCCCTTCTGGTCTGGGCAGCAAAGCAAAATAATGGCTAGTGAGAATACAGACAAGAAGTGAAGCAAATCATGGCTGGTACTAGACCTAGATGTAGTTGTCAACTTAGACCTTGAGGTCAAGGTTGGTTAAGGAGGCACAGACCTGACCTTATCACACCCCAGCTCAAAAATAGGAATGTCTGGAAGACAATCCCCAACCCTTAGCAACTAACACAGTGCTTTGCACACAGTAAATGTGATTACTAAGTAAGAATATGTTGAATTTTTAAAATTTAATTGAATTATTTGAAAGAAAGAATGGATTGAGAGACTAGGGATGTGTCAAAGGCTTAGTGAGAGTAAGAGAAGAGAAGAGGTACAAGAATCAGAGGTTGTCATTGGAGAATGTAAACATGAGATTCCAGATCTTTGAGGTGGTATAGAAGGTCATGTCTAAAACCTGGCCATGTCAGTATTTGACTGAAGAAGAGTAGAAATGGAAGTCTGTAGTGTAGAGAACATTAAAGAATCGTGTGCTCAGGTTGTCAGATGGGTTATCATCATGAATACTGAAGTAAGAGTTGAGATGGAGAAGACAACCACAATCCAGATACTAATGTCATTGGAAAATCTCAGAGAGAATGACCTCAAATGCAGCAGATGATGGCAATGAGTATGGGGAGTAAGTTGAACAGATTGCATTTGTCTTAGAAAAAGACAGATCCCTGAGGGCTGATGGTGGAAGAAAATCAATAAGCTTTTAGTGAGTGTGAGCATATGATGTACACTATGTCAGGAGAGAGAGACCCAAAGGCAAAAGCAAAAACAGTCCCTGCCCTCAAGGAGCATGAAGAGGGTCTGGAGCTGTTAAAAACAGCATGCCCACAAAAAAGGTATATGCAATGCAGTGACAACAATATTAAAACAATAATAATAAGTTTATATGCATATGTGTGTATATATTGTAAGTATGTATGTATGTGTATATATACATACATATATGTGATATATTGGTTTATACACACATACATATATATGTATATATATCAAGGATTTAAGGTTTGCAAAGGGCTTCACAATACAGAGTATAAAAAAAGTGCATCTTTTAAGCTTTAATAGTTCAAATGCACTGAGACTTTTGGGGCACTGACTTTTCTCATTTTATTTTCACAAGAACCTTGGAAGGATGACGCTATTATCATCTTCATTTTACTGATGGGAAAACTATGTCAGGCAGTGGTTAAATGACTTGCCCAGGGTCACACAGATAGTGTTTGACAGCAGATTTGAACTCAGTACTTTCTGACTCCAGGTCCAGTGCTCCATCTACTGTGTCACCTAACTGACAAGTATACACAAGGTAATTGGGGGAGGGGGTGTAGATATTAGCAGCTGGGAGGGAGGATCAGGAAAAACTCCTTGTAGAAGGTGGCTTTCATGTTGAACCTTGAAGGAAGGTAGGGATTCCCCCCCAAAAAATGAGAAGAATCGAGCGGCATGTGTGTGTCTGTGTCTGTATGTGTGTCTATGCATGTATTATGAGTGTATCTCTCTCTATATATGTATATGGATACATAAAATTTTTCCCCAGTTACATGTTAAAACAATTTTTAACATTTTTTAAAGTATACTATGAGTCTGGGTGTTAAACAGGAGTGGGAAAAGCAATCTTCCAATAGATCTTTGTAAATTTTTTTATATCTCATTATATCAGCATGTGTTATTTTCTCTGATAGAATGTAAATTCCTTGAAGCTAGGGATTTTTTTTGTCTTTGTCTCTCAAAGCCTGACAGAGAGCCTATCACATAGAAGATATTTTTAAAATGTTAATGGATTGGTTCTTAGGGACACAATATCCACACCAAAGAGTGAGGATTGAATTTGTAGAAGTGGAAGAAATTTTGGATGAAAATGTAAGGGTGTAGGGGAGGTTGTTACCGTAGATGAGTAGTGACAAATGACATGGTAGAATTGATGAGGAGATGGGTGAACTGGCTGAGATTGGGCCTGGGAAGGAGCAGGTGTAATTAGAAGGGAGCTGAGGGTTTAGGGGAAAGCTGAATGGGCCATGATACTTATGCCTTAGGCTATGAGACTGTATGACCAATATTGGAGGAAACAGTCTTCTTACAGGCATGCGTCTTCAATGGAGAATTTACAGAATTAGCACACCTGGTGTTTTTGTTTGCCTCTCTCAGGTTTATTCCCCAGGTAACCCTTTGCTCCTTGACTCAGAGAGAAAGACTTGGGGGCTGGGTTGCTAAGAAGTCAGGTCCACAAAGTCACTTTCACAATAGGAAAAGTCCTGAAAGCTACTGAAGAAATGACTGCGTTGGGTGACAGGAACCCCAAAGATAGTACCCCAGTTAGTACCACCAGCCATATCACCCTTCTGCACCTGGCTCAGATCCTGGGTTCACTGTCCGCTTGAGCAGTCCATGTGACTGGCAGAGAGAAGAAGGGAGACAAGCTTCAGTCCTTGCACAGAAACCCTGCCTGCCTAATGCGCTGACTGTTTATTATGGATTCCTCCTGATCTAATGGGAGTTGAAATTTCCATTAATTAAGAATATAAATAAATAAATGGGTAGGAAGGAAAGCAAGCTGGTGGCGTGTTGCCCAGAAGGCTCTGCTGAAAGCAGCCAGTTCACGCTTCATTAGCATCTTCTCTCCCTCTCCAAAGCTGCTAGCACAGCCTTTCAGCTTTGATACATATACAGGGAACTATAGTTTGGAGGAGATGCTTTTATTTTTCCCCTCTGGGGCTTCTCAGCATCTCAGAAGGAACTTTCCTGGCCTTAAAGGGCCAATTTTCCCTGCCCTGAAGCACTTTTTCCCAGCCTTCCAAAAGGTAAATCAGGACCACCTAGTTGGACGCCATTCTGCTGCTATGATGAACTATTGTGAGCAACAAAGCATTAGAACAAAGTGCTAGGTTTTGTTGGTCAGCCCCCTCTCTCATTTGGACCTTTGGAGTACTCAGGTCAATTATTGCTTTTCCATATTATTTGAGTATGGAGTTATCATAAAGGTGAGCAGTCTTTTAGGACTAGCTTTCTACTAAGTACAGCTGAGGCTTTGCTAGGATCAAAAAGAATAGCAATGTGATTGGTGCACCAACACATATTTTATACAAACAAGCAATCACTCAGAATTTAGCACCATGCAACAAGTTCTGCAAGACACCAGGAAAGATCGTCACATTCCATGCCCTCAGAGATCTTAGAGTCTAATTGAAGAGGCAAGAGTAAACTAAATACTAACACTATGAGCATATAATTGTTCAATTATGAGACTATAAGTTCAATTTTAAAATTACTTACTAAAAATTCATAATTTGCAATCAGATGGCTCTGGAGGAGAAAGTGAGGCTAGTGACTACATAGCCTTTCCTCACTTAAATCCAATTCACTTGCATGTCATGGCATCACCTCCCTAACCTCATGGTCTTCTCAAGAAAGAAGGACAAATTGCAACAGCAATTTTCAGAGAACTGTGTTCAGCATGAGAGTACACTAACTTCAGATATCATTTAGTCCCTGCCCTCAGAGAATGTACAATCTAGGAAAGGTAAATGGTTCAGACACAAATAACTATAGTGTAATGGAAGAAAGAGACAGTGTGGTTCAGAGGAAAGAAGGCTACACTTGGGTCCAAATCCCACTGTGTTACTCATTACTTCTGGGATTGGGCAGATCATTCAATGTGTTTTGTCTTCAGTTTCCTTATCTAGTAAAAAACAAAATAACAATAGGTGACCTCTTCAATCCCTTCTAGGATCTTAAGGTATATGGTAAGTACATGAGATGGGTTTATTGTATGGTCTATAAGGTCTTAAGAGAAAAAACTTATTACCAAATGGAAGAACCATAGATTTCCCATAGGCTGTGGCATGGGAGTCTGGTTATAAAGGATATGAAGGAATTAAACTGATGCAAGTGGGGATGGTATTCCAGGTATAGGGAATGGCAACAACATCATCACCATCATCATTATCATGACAATAATTAGTATTTATTTCACTTCAAGGTTTGCAAAGCACTTTACAAATATTTTCTAATTAAAATAAGATGTGGTGAAATAAATCTTTATAACAACCCTGGGAGGAAGGTGTTATTATTATCCTCAATTTACAGAAATGGAAACTGAATCAGAAGTTAAATTCCTTGCCCAGGATCACATAGCTAGTCATTTTGAAGCTCAGTTTTGAACTCAGGACTTCCTGACTCCAAGTTCCATCTTTTAGCCACTGTATCACAAAAGAAAGTGAGGCATATACAATGGTTAACAAATATTCCACTTTCATTAGATTATAGGTTACATAAAGAATGAGAGAAATGATTTTTCTCTTATATTAATAACCAATTACTAAATTAAAATCAAGATTTTTTCCTTTCTATTTCCTCATTTGGAGATAGGTCATTCCTCCAGTTTCTGAAGGACACTCTTGGTATGTGCTTCTCCATTTGGGTGGGACCCCACCAGACTAGAAGACCTTACAAATAGAATTCAATCTAGGTGATTTTTCTGCCCTTAGGAAATAAGTCCCTGTCCTTGGAAACTTCCATTAGAATTTAGGGTGACCCAGTTTATGGAGGAGAAAACCAACCAGAGTGATTTGGGTAGAGATGGATTCTTTTGTTCAGATTGCTGGAGGTGGCTGATCTCACGATCAGGTCACGTTCTCAGAAGGAGGAGCTAAAGACTTTTAGCCTACCTCCTCATTAATATGTCCATCCCCTTATCGCTTGCTCAGTAATTAAGGTTGATCTCCGCCTGTCGGGGGTATCTGCTTCCAAAGGTATTTAAGCATTTGATCATCCGCATGGTCTTTGTCTTTGGTTGTTGAGAGAGACTAATGATCAATTCATTGATTATGAGCTAACCTAATTAATAAATTGATTATTAATTACCCAGAAACTCTGTCTCAGGATTTTCATTCATCACAAGGAAGTTGTACTGCATGAACTAAGTTTGCAAAGGTAGTGTTTTGTCGCATTGTTCAAGGCCTTAGATTTTACTTAGCAGATAATAGGAAATCATTAAAGAGTTTTAAACAATGGAGAGGCATGGCCAGTTTTATGAATAAGGAAAATGTCAGACAATGGTGTGAAGAGCAGCTGTTATGGAAGGGAAAACTGAGGCAGGCAGATGTACTGGGGGACAATTTTAATAGTCCAATTGATAAATCAATACAGGCCTGTAATAGGATAGCTACAGTGGAATTTAGAGGAAGGGACAGATGTAAGAAATATAGAAAGATATTCAACAAGATCTCATAACTGACTGAATAGTCGGTGAAGTATAGGAGAGTTCTGTAATGCCTTATAAAGGAACAAAATGAGTTGAAAGTTGGAATAGTTAGGTTACCTGAAGAAAATAGGACCTGAACTGGGCCTCGAAGGAGGGATAGTTTTTTTTTCTCTGACTCATAGAGTCTAAAATGGCTGCATGGAGTTAAAATCAGCAGGAAATTACTTTAAGAAATTAAATCAGAGAGCTCAGTGGATTTAACACCAACCATTCCATACCCTCTCACCTTTAAGGTCTTGTGGCTCAGCTAGGAGTGACACTTACAGAAACCTTCAGCTCCTGCCCTGCCCCCATCTCCATTGAATCCATGAGTGTTCCCAGCTCTCATCCATGGGTCCATGACTAATATCCTCCACTCCATCTATTCCCCTTCCTCTTCCTCATGCTTCTTGCCTTTCTTCACCATCCATCCCATCCCTTGGTCCCATCTTCCTTTGTTCCTCCATCACTACTTGTCTCTGTATTTTCTGTGGATATTAAAATGTGATCACTGCCCAGTCTCCCACTGTCAATCATGGTCTTTCCTGATGAGTACTCAAAGACCTGGGTATACCTGCCTCATTTCATAAATTGATTGTTAATTTATAGGCTAAAGATAAGGGGTAAAAAAGTAATATTTAGAACCAGCCAAGAGAGGAATGAGCTGCTTGAAGAAGCAGTGGATTCCTCATAATAATAATGGTTGACATTTATATAATGCTTTAAGGTTCTCTAAGTATTTTATATACATTCTCATTAATTTTCATTATAGCTATTTGAGTATTATAATAAAACCAACAATACTAATATTTATATAACACTTTAAGGTTTGCAAACCATTTTAACATACTTTAAGTTATTTGATCCTCACAACAAGCCTGAGAGATAGGAGCTATTACTTATCTCTATTTTGCCGATGAGGAAACTGAGTCACATAGCTATTAAGTGACTTGCCCAGGGTCACACAGCTAGTAAGTATCTGAGACAGGATTTGAACTCAGGTCCTTCCAAATCCAAGCCCTTTCTTCTGCCCAATGCACCACTGAGTTGCCCATGGGTTGTTATAAGACTGAACTACAAATATTGTTATCTTCATTTAAAGATATGGAAACTGAGATTGAATAATGTAAGGCAACTTTCCTATGGTCATATAACTAGTCTCAGAAGAAGAAATTGAAGCCAGGTTTCCCTGACTCCCAGTCCAGCACTCTATGCACAGTTTCTTGGTCCCTATGAGATCAAATTTACCTCCTTGGGGTAGAATCTCTAAACTTTGCTTATTGAACCCAGGTCTTCTGATCACAAGTTCAATGCTCTGTTCACCGCACCAGAAAGACGTTCTACTGTGTAGCTGCATTTATCTAGCACTTTAAGGTTGACAAAGTATTTTACAGGCATTAAGTGGTTCGATCTTCACGCTTGAGAGGCATCACAAGTCTTGTTATTCCCAGTTCACACATGACAAACCGGAGGTTAAATGACTTTCCCATGGTCTCATAGCTATGAAGCCCAGGAAGAAAACCCAAGTCTCTCTTTTGTCTCCAAACCCCATGCTATTAATACTATGCCGCACTGTCCCCCTCCATCCCTTCTCCTCACACCAAAGTATGTATTGAGGAAACAGGAAGGAGGAGAGGGATTAGATGAATGTAGAGGGATGGATGACAAGACCCCCTCATGCATCTAAAGCACCTGGTGGTTTGCACTTCCCTTCTCCCACAATAATGGGGGGAAGGGGGGTAAGTAGCATCCATACTATTAGTTCCATGTTTCAGATGAGAAAGCAAAGATTCAGAGGGTTAAACGACTTCCTCAAAGCTGCACAGCATGAGAGATTTCAAGATCAGCCCCAGGTTCTGGGAGCCCAATTGCATAATAATGCACTGCCTATGAGAAAAGATGTACTAGAAAATAGTATGAATGGAGCCCTAAGGACCAAAATGACTCTAAGATATTTTATTCTGTAATTTAACATAGAAAAATAAATAAGGACAAAAATGCATGGAAGGATATACATGCACACTTATATGTGTGTATCTATCTATATACACTATTCATTATATATATATGTGTGTGTGTGTGCCTGTGTGTATATATATATAATGTATATTTGTGTATACACACATATTTCACATACATGGCATCCCAAAAATCTTAGTAAAGTTATAAGATACTAAGGTTTAAACCTGCACTAAGACCTTTGGGAATAGAAAAAGAGTTGGTGGCAAGCAGCAAAGGGAGAAAGAGAGAGAGTGGAGAAGTGGGAAAGAGAGAAAAGGCAGAGGGACAGGGAAGGAGGGAGAGAACCAAGTACAGAAATAGAGAAAGAGAGAAACACAGACATAGAAACAGAGTGATACATAGAACACCGGGATTAAAAAGATTAAGTTCTGTGACCTAGAACATCTTAGAATAACTAGGATATCTATACAGAGATAGATCTCTTTATACAGATATATAGACACAGACAAAAGCTCTACCTAACAGAAGTTCACAGTACCTTACACTGGCATCTTCTTTTTTTAATCAACTGAAAAATTTGTTGATTATTACAAAGTTCACAATTAAGAAATATATGTGTGTGTGTGTGCGTGTGTGTGTATTTTAGAGAGAAAGAACAGGGTGTACACATGCCCAGACCCTTTAGTCCTAACACCCAAAGCATGCCTCTACACCCTTTCCCTTACCTCCTACCCCCATACCAACGTAAAGTCTTGAATGATTCCGGTTCTGATTTCTCCTAGCATTTTTGTCTTTGCACAAATACAGAAAGAGACCGACTTTTCCAAAAGGTGTTTTCTCTCAATACATTCTGGCCTTCTTCGTTTCCAAGCTGCAGGAATCTTAACCCTTTATTGAAAATTTGTTGCTGAGGTGGTGAGTCAGTCCAGCAAGAGGAAGAAGACTTGAGATGTTGGTAGGAAAGGTCTGAGTTTGAAGGTGTGAGAAAGAGAATTTCTTTGTGGGTGATGTATTATCCAATTCCTTCTATAAAGAAAGTAAGCCAGGACCTGGAGCAGCCTGAATGTCTTTATTTTAAGCCCCCAGGAACAAGAGAATGTTAGAGGCAGAGCAGTAACTAGAGAGCTTTGGTACCCAGGGCAAATAACACAAACAAAGCCCAAAGCAAGAGCCTTGAGTGACGCCTTGAGTTGGTTAGTTGTGGGGGGGGAAGCACAGCAGGATGAGTCTCATTGGAGCCCACCATCTGGTAGCTTTCTACTTTACCCAATAATTCGTGCTAGCTAGGTGAAAAAGAGCTGTTGCTTCTACCCTACTGATTGACTAGAAGAACTGTTAATGCTATTTAAGTTCAACACTGGAGGGCTGGTAGTAGGTATTTAATAAATGCTTTTTGACTTGACTTCACTTGAAAAAACCTTAAAGAACCTGTCCCCAAGTCTAATGAAGAGGACTAAGCAGAGTATTGTAATGTTAAAAGCCCACTTTAAAATCTAATCCTGTTTATGGAAGTTGATGAGAGTAGAAGAGAAATTGGTGTTGGCTGCTAAGTTTGTGTGTGGTAAGGTGAGGGAAGGGAGAGGTTGACTTAAAGAAAAAGAGAAAGAAGCAAGGAAGGTCATGACAAGAAAATCAAATGATCATTTTGGCCTTCATGACAGCCAGTACCCAAACCTCATAGTTTGCTCAGTGATATCCCATCAGTTTGATGGTCTGGTAAATTGGTGATGTCCACACATTCTCCAAGGTGATAAGATGCTGAAGTTTCTTGACCTTTATCTGAGGACCCTCCCCGATTCGTTACCACTGGAGCAAGGTTAGAATTCAGCTCTGTGCTGAAAGAAAGGCCACTGCATTAACCCCAAGCAACATGGAAGCTCCATTTTGTTTCTGATGAGGAGAAGATGAATGGGTCTCTTTACTCCTCCTAATGAACATTTCAATCTTCTAATAAACATCCTAATAAAGAAAAATTGAGACTTAACTCACTTTTATTATCGCAACTGACATGTCGCAAGGTCTTAATTGGGCTGAAAACAGCTTCCAATAATAATATCCGCCTTAATTGATTCATTAAAGTGGCCCCTACTGAGACAGAAGTGCTAGTTCCAAGGGGGGGGGGAAGAGAAATAGAGGCCTGATTTCCCACTGAGTGGCTATGATCCCTGCACCATTAACACCTACCAGGCCAGTTAAGAGGGAGCCCAGTAGCACCAGATGACTAGAAGTCTCTCTAGTTCCTAAAGACAGGCACAGCCTAAACAGTTCATCTTGAAGAAAGGAACATTGAGTGACCACACACAACATCATGCTCCTTACATGGTGTGAAAAGAAATGGGAAGGTGGAGGAATAAGAAACTAAGCCATTAGCCAAAGAAGTGAATGACTAATGACTAGGTGACTAAGTGAATGACTAATGACTAAGATGCTTCTTCCTGATCTGAAGATCTGTTCATGTCCCTCCTCAGTTCATGACTTTTCAATGGCTCCCCATTACCTATGAAAGAAATCCTTTACTGTCTATGATCTTTTAAAATAGATTTTTGCTGATATCTTTTGTTTTTACATAGTCCAATTTTACCTCTCTATTCTTCTCCTCCCTCCTCCCATGGCACTATCCTTTACAAAAAGAATTTTTTAAGGAAAAAGAAAAAACAAAAACATAACAAAATAGTTAAGATTTTGGAAAAAAAAATCTGTTCCTCACACCTAACCCCCACCTCTTCAAAGGAAGAGGAGGAGAGGTGTCTTCTTCTATGTCCTCTTTATAGCCAAATTTGAACTTTATAATTTTCAATATTCCATTTCAGCTCTCTATAATCTCACACCAACTGACCTTTCTAGCCTTATCTCAAGAAATGTCTCTCCATGCACTTTATATCCTGGATCAATTGGAAATTCCTGGCCCACAACCTGTATTTCCCTAAACCTTTGTTCATGACCTCTTCCCCATTTCCATATCTGGAAATTCTACCAGTATCCTCTAAGACTCAGCTCTGATGCCAACTGCTTTGTGAAGCCACCCCTGAGTTCCACCAACTAATAATGACCTCAGCTTCCATACACCATATGCAGAACACTTTGTGTTTACATCAAGGGAACAAGCTCAGATGGGCTCTAGAGCTGATTGTTAATTGTTCAATGCAAGCCTTTACACTTGAACATGGAAGAAACAAAAATCAGGACTATTTTATCGGTTTGTAAGTTTGAAATACTGTAAATTAGGCTTAAAAGTATGTCCTGCCTACATATTTTTCTTCCGAGAGTCAGTTGTTAAACATTTGACAGCTTGCCACTGCTGCTATTTGCCCTTCTAAATTTTAAGCTAAGTGAAGACAAAGCTGGATACTACTCCAGGGCCAAGTACTCTATTGTATATCGTATTAACTAAGGGGGAAACAGGATAGCTGTGTTCAAGTACTCGAAGGTCTGTTTTGTGGGAAATCAGTCTAAACTTGATCTATTTGACCCAGAGGAAAGAATTAGGAACAAAGTGTTGAAATTGCAGAAAGATGGGAGTCAGGTAAATCTAAGGAAAAGCTCTGAAGCAATTGGATCTCTCTAAAAGTGTAACCAGCTGCTTCAACAATCAATTGACAAGCATTTATTAAGCACCCAGCATAGGTCAGCTAGGTGGCACAATGGAGTCAGGAAGATTACTTAGTTATTGAGTTGAAATCCAGCCTCAGACACTTACTAGCTGTGTGACCCTGGGCAAGTCACTTAACCCTGTTTCCCTCAATTTCCTCATCCATAAAATAGACTGGAGAAGGAAATGGCAAACCACTCCAGTATCTTTGCCTAGAAAACCCCAAATGGGGTCATGAAGAGTGGGGCACAACTAAAATGACTCAATACCATGTGGCTGGCATTGTGCAAGACTCTGACAGGAACAAAGACAAAATCGAGAGTCCCTGCCCTCCAGAAATTTAAATTCTAGTAAAGTGATGACATATAGACATATAAGAATATATTAAATAGATGAAAAGAATTGGGAGTAGAGGCAGCTAGGTGACTCGGAGGACTGGACTTGGAATCAGGAAGACTAATCATGATATCAAATCCAGCCTCAGACACTTTCTGTATGACCCTAGAGAAGTCACTTAACCCTGTTTGACTCAGTTTCCTCTACTATAAAATGAACTGGAGAAGGAAATGGCAAGTTACTCCAGTATCTCTGCCCAAAAAAACCCTCAAATTATGTTATGGAGAGTTGATACAACTGAAATGGCTCGACAGCAACAAAAGCAACATTGAGGGGAGAGTAGGAATGAACCACATGTGGGGATCAGGAAAGGCTTCATGTGAGGTTGGTTTTGAGCTAATTTTTGAAAGAAACTAGGAATTCTATGAGGCTGAGGGATAGAGTCACTGTGTTCCAAGCAAGAGGGTTGGCCAGGCAAGAGATAGTGTATTCTGGGTGAGGGACAGTGAAAGCCGGACGGGTATGTGTAGGAAGGAGTGTAAAGTACAGTGAGACTTGGAAGGAAGTCTGCCAACAGCTTGGGAAGACCTTTAAATGAAAATTATCGGAGTGTGCATTTGATCCTATTGTAAAACCATACTTCCAGAACCCTTCTCTTTTCTCCTACTCTCTCTGTGGACATCTTGTTTACTTTGAAATTAAGTGGGGCCAGGCATTAATAAGACCTTAAACATGGGATCTGGAGATCAATGAGCCCGAATCAATAGAAGCCTTCTCCCTCTTATCCCCTTGGGAGCACCTTGTGGATATAAATGTCACAGTCAGTCCCTGATCATGAGTGGCCATGTACATGGAGGTAGGAAGGAGGCCACTCTCAGCTAAAGGCATATTTATTTTTGGTTAACAAAGGGCAAAGTAGCAAAGGGAGGATGGCAAAAGATGCGAGTTCCAAAGTGCTTTCTGGGGCCCTAAACTTAAAACTTCTGCTGTACTCAGATACCTGTGCCTGTCCAGAGAAAAAGGGGGAAAAGCAACCATCTGCCCCACCACCTCCCCAACTTCCTTCCCAAGTCACTGAGAGATGACTTTTCTTTGGTCAAATGCTTAGGAACTCTGGTGATAAAGCATCATGGGATATAAATTATGAATGGAGCAAACCCATTATCTCAAAATCTGTCTGTATCTTCTGTTCCTTGAACATGAAGAAACATGGGAGCAGTTAAGGCAATGAGCCGTGCAAAAAAACAAAAGCCAAACCCAGCACCCTGATGCTCAGCTTATAAAGCAACAAGAGAAATTTCATGTAGCCCAGAACTTGCATGAAATGAGGAGTAATAAGTATCTGGTCAATTGAATTAAATTGGGGCAGCTCTGATTTCAGAATGACTGGGAAAGCTAGGCAGGGGAATGTAATCAGAAAGACCAGAAAGAGAAGAGTTTGAATCCAACCTCAGACGCTTACTAGCTGTGTGACCCTGGGTAAGTCATTTAACCCCTGCCTACATAAAACTGGAGAATAAAATGACAAACCACTCCAGAATCCTTGCCAAGAAAATCCCTCGGACAGTTGGACCACAGGGTCACAAAGAGTAAGATAAGACTGAACAACTCCTATTGCCTGTGTGACTTTGAGCAAATCAGCTAATTTCTCTGAATCTGTCTCCTCATCTCTAAGATGAGTGGGGTTACAACTCCAGGCTCTGTGTTCTATCCACTATGCCAACTTGCTGCCTACAGGACCATAACTCTAGACCAGGAAGGGATCTTCAAGTTTACATAATCCAACCCCATGTTACAGATGAAGAAACTGAGGCCCAAAGAGGTCAAAGTGACGTTCAAAGTTACATGTGTGATAAGTTGACAGAGCTAAGATTTGAATCCAAGTCTTCTGGCTCCAGATCTAGTCTTCTTCCTATTGAATAGTGCCAAACCTTTCATTTTCTTTGCCTCCTACTCTTGAGTTGTCAAATACCACTAAAGGGAAAAAATCAGATCACTGTGCCGACTGGTTCTGTTGTAAATTCAGCTGGGGCCTCCCTGCTGCTTGGCAATCCTTTAATTCACCTCATGATGATCCTCTCTTACATTCCCCTAAAGCCCGGATGTCACATTGGGAAAAGAATCGGACCAAAATATGGAAGACCTGGGTTTGGATCCTGCCTCTAACACTAACTAGCTTTGTGGGCACAGAAAAGCTGCTCTCTGGGCCTCAGTTGCATTCTAAAGTTCTCATCAACATTTGTTGCCTTCACCTTCTCACCTCCCATTTCCTTTTCAAACCTTTGAAATCTGGCTTCTGACACCATCATTAATGAAACTGCTCTTCCCAACACCAACAATCTCTTATCTGCTGAACCAAATGGGCTTTTCTAGCTTTCATTTTTCTTGACCTCTCCCCTCTCTGCAGCTTTGCACATTCTTGACACTTTCCTTCTGAGTACTCTCTCCTCCCAGGAATTTGATCTTGTCTCCCCCGATTCTCCTCCTACCTATCTAACCACTCTTAATTTCCTTTGCTGATGTACCCCGGGGACTCTTTTCTAAGGCTTCTCTCTGCATGTGTCTTTCTGTATCTCTGTCTCCGTCTCTGTCTCTGTCCCTCTGTCTCCATCTCTCTCTCTCTCTCTCTCTCTCTCTCTCTCTCTCTCTCTCTCTCTGTCTCTCTCTCTCTGACTGTCTGTGTGTCAGTCTCTGTATCTCTCTCCCTCCCTTTCCTTTCTCTGTCTCTGTCTCTCTATCCATGTCATTCTCTGTCTTTCTGTCTGTCTCTGTCTGTGACCCTCTCTCTCTGTCTCTTCCTCCCTCACTCTTTCTTTCTTTCTTTCTTTCTTTCTTTCTTTCTTTCTTTCTTTCTTTCTTTCTTTCTTTCTTTCTCTGTCTCTGACTTTCTCACTCTCTGTCTCTCCATCTCTCTCTGTCTCTGTCTGTCACTCTCTTTCTCTCTCTGTCTCTCTCTATGTGTCTCTTTCCCTCTGCTCTCATGGATTCAATTATCATTTCTAGGCAGATGACTATCAACTTTACCCATGCAATACTCATCCCTCATCTAAACTAATCCCTCATTATTCATTAGATATTTTCACTCAAATCCCTATTGACAGCTTAAATTCAACATGTCCAAAAGAAATTCATTTTCTTACTGCTCATCCCTTCACCTAATTTCCCAAATATTCTCAGTTATCCCAATCAAAACAAAAAAGAAACAATCACTGCCCCATTACTCCCTCACTTATTTTTCCTTCTTTTTTCAGACAAGAATATCGAGAGTTTTCTAGAATCCCTGCCTCCACTTTTCTAAGTTCCCATTCACCCCCATGTTTTTATAGCCCAGCCTCTAACTTCAACATTTTGCCAAATCTCTTCTGTCAATGGTCACCAGTAAAGCCCTAATTTCCAAATACAATCCTTAGCTCATTCTTGCCTTCATTTAGCTCTCTTCAGTATTTGGTGCTGCTGCCACTAGAAATTCTCCCCTCTGTGGGTTGTCATGGCTGTTCTCTGCTAACTTTCCTCCTATCCCTCTGACTGCTCCCCCCTCTGTTTCTTTCTTTGCCTCCTCTTTCTAATTCTGAACCTTAAATATAACTATTCTCTGAAATCCTTTTGGCCTTTCATTAAATACTCTTACAGATTCACAGAATTTCAAAGCTAGGAGAGTCCCTCAGAGGCCTTCTAGTCCACCCCATACCTGAATGACTATCACTTATCCAGAACACTGTCATCCAGTTTTTGCAAAAAACAAAACAAAACAAAACAAAACTTCAAGTGAGGAAGAAACTGTTACATTCTTGTGACAGCTCATTCCTCTTTGCAAAAGCTCTAACGGTTAGAAGTTTGTTTTTCCCTGACATAAGTCTAAATTTGCCTGTCTGCAGTGTCTATTGATGCCTCTTAGTTCAACCTTGTGGGGCCAGTCAAAAGACATCTACTCCCTCTCCCACATGATGACCCTTTAAAAGCCTGAAGGCAGCTGTTCTACCATGATCCCTTCCCTGCCCTTACCGCCCAACTTTTCTCTGTTCTAAACCACACATCCCTGGCTGCAGAGATGTGCTAGAGCCAGCTCCTACTGGCTTAGGAGAGCCAATTGTTAAATTTTCAGTGTGAACATTTATAACTCAGAAATCAGCAAAAGTTAAAAGTCAAGTCTTGATTTATTGTTTTGTTGATTTCTAGACTTAAGAAAGTGATAGACAAAATGTTAACAATAAAGATTGAACTTAAAAATGTGTTCTACGTACATCATTTGCTCCAGAGACCTGGTTGTTAAACAATGTATTGGCAGATTGCTGTCCAATTCCTTCACTGGTCATCACATCCTTCCCAAAATAAGGTACCCAGGACTGGGCAAAATGTTTCAGAAATGCTCTGACGAGACAAATTGCAATAAGACTATTACCCACTTATGCCTGGACATCAAGCTTTTCTTTATACAGGTCAAGATCCCATTAATTTTTATGGCTGCCATAACTATCAGTTAGATAGCTCTTTGAGGTTTACAAAGACTTTAATATACATTATGTCATCTAACCCTGACATTAACCCTATATGATTGGTAATTCGTGTGTTCTTGTTATCTTTACAAATAAGGTAACTGAGGCACACTGAGATTGTGACTTATTGATGGCCACACATCTAGAAAGTGCTAGACTCTGGTTTCAAGCCCAGGTCTTCCTGATTCCAATTATCAATACCTTATTTTTATTCTGTCCTTTCCAGTCCGAAGATTATTTGCCTTGGTAGAAGAAACGGAAACAAAATCAAAACTGGGCATCAGTTTTTATGCCATCCGTTCTGAACATCCCTTCTTTGATCTCTGTCTTTTCATCATTATAGCTTTTTAAAAAGCCTTGTGGTTATTCTTAGCTTTTCTCACCAGCCTCAGCTCATATTAAGCTTTAGGACTGCTAGCACCATTCCTACAGTACAATGCCCCCCTTTTGTATTCATCTTCAGTTGCCTACCCCTTCCAATATTCTGTATGTCTTTTAAAGATCACAATTAGTTGGTGAGTTCTCTGTCCGTAAACATTAGTCTCTTTGCCTCTTCAAAATTTCATTCTTTACAATCTTCTTCCCTTCCTAAAATAAACTTCATCTTGTAGAGATTTAAACCATGGGATTCTACCTATCCTTTATGTGAATCCTTGGAAATCTCTTGGGAATCTTAAACTCTAAGGTACATGTCTGACTCTCCTCTGATTTTCTTTCTTTCTTTATTAAAAATTCTACTGTGGAGCAGTCACTGACCCTTAGGGATCCCATCATTTCCAACTCAATACTGAGAGTTTCAGTTACCACCTCTATGTAGATAACTACCTAATCATCATCTCTTGACTGACCTCTCTTCTGAATTTAAGCTTAGCATTTGCAAGTGACTGCTGGGATGTCCTCACCAGGATGTTCTGCCAGCACCACCAGCTCAACCAAACTCATCAACTTCCCCAAAATGCATTCACCTCATGACTTCTTTATTTCTCTTAATAGCATTGCCAGCCACCCAAACTAAAAACCTTATAGTCCCCATTACAGTTAATGTCTTCCTCTCTGTAGCCCAGCTGTTGATTGTATTCAGTGCTTCGAGAAGCTTTAATTTTATGTAAATGGAACTGCCGATGAAGACTGCAATCCCTCCCTGCCTTAGTAGGATCCTTAAAAGGGCTGTAATGAGAATTAAAAAAGGCATCATTGTGGCCAACCTTCTGTTAATGAGCCTATCTAAGCTGAGCTATTGGTCTTCCAATGACACAATCTATTGCCAAGGCCATACTCAAAGGCTTGAACACCAGATGATGAAGTACGTAGAGAGATTAATCATAGAAATGATTTTTTTAATCCCACAAAATGTCCTTTTGTACCATTGACAGAGGTAATTCTTTTGTTATTGCTAGGGGCTACATGAAAACAGTGCTGATTTGAAAATATATGTACAACCACAATAAGCTCCAAATGGATATTGGACCTTAATATGAAAAGGTCATATCAAAAATAAATTAGAATAAAACAGAAGGTGATACCTTTTACAATTGTTGTTAGGGGCAGAATTCTGAACCAAATAAGAGATAGAAGTGATCATAAAATATAAAATCAGTAATTTTGATTACATCAAATTTAAAAGTAAATTAATGTGGTTAAATAAGAAGAGAAACTATTAAATGGATAAATCTTTGCATCAAGCATTTCTAATAAATGTCTAATATCCAAAATACATAGGGAATTGAGCCAAATGTATAAAGCCCAAGAGCTGGTAGATAAGTAAGCAAAGGATATGTTCAGGCTCTCAACAACCATGTTAAAAAAAATGTCCCAAATCACTACAAATAAGAGAAATGCAAATTATAACAACTGTGGTTTCAACCCACACCCTTAAAAGTAGTAAAAATTATAAAAGATGGAAATAGCCAATCGAGGTTGGGGAGGGTAACAGAAGGATGCCCTTAGCAGTATTGTGAGTTCATCCAGTTGTGCTGGGAGACAATTTGGAAACTTGTAATAAAAGTGACTAAATTGTTCAGATCCTTTGACTCGGTGATCCCACCACTGGAGACATACCTCAAGAATTTCAAAGACAAGGATAAAAAGCAAAATAAGTATAGCCACACTGTTTGTGGAAGCAAGGTTGATGTCGTCATCATTGTGGTTATCATTGTTTATTCTTCGTTCTTGAAGAGGACCAATGACATTGTGAGGGTGAAGTCTTAAAATCAAATTGGATGCTCAAAGACTAAAAAAGGGCTGAACAAATAACCTTGTAAGGTAGTTGCTCTAGTAATAATAATGATGATGATTATTATTATTATTTTACAGATGAGGAAATTAAGTCTAAGAGAGATGAAGTGATTTTCTCAGGGTTACCAAATTAGTAATTGTCAGATGTAGCCTTTGAAATCAGGACTTCCTCACTCTCAAGTCCAGTTCTCTGTCCACACTAATATCTACACCCAGTGACCAATCTTGTTCCTGGAGAATAAATTATATACTTCCTTCCCTTTGAGAGATAGATGGAGGACTATGGGAATGGAATGATACATACACAGATGCAGCTATTCTGTTGATTGGCTTTATTAAACTTTTTTTTTTTCTTTCTTACAAATGTCAACCCACAACCAACAGAACTTGGGTGACTTATATGAGGTTGTGTCTGTAGGACATGTCACTAGAATGGAGGAGAGAATATAATGTTGCTGTGTAAGATACTTGTGGAGATGGGCCAGAATTTCCTCAGGGAAAACATGTATGGTCCCAGACACTCTTCAGGGAGAGGCATGTGGAGAGAGAAACAGCAGATAGGTAGGGGAAGCTGGCTCCTTGACATGTCCCTGATTCCTTTGTTGCCTCCGAAGAGACTGCTCTGATGGGCCTCCTTGGATGAAATCAGACACTCTCCTTTGGTTTGAGCTGATATATTATCACATTCCCAGCTCAAAAGCTCATTTACTCCTGTGTATTCTTTGATAAATTCTACTCCATATAACTTCTCCAATTTCTCTTTGCTGTTTTGCTTCCATGAACAGGTTTACTCTCTTTATTTGTGACAGTCTTTTATCCAACCAGAATTTGGTAGGCAGGGGATAAGATGGCAACTGCAAGCTAAAGGGCTACCCTTTCTGCCTTAAGAACGGAATAGTGGTTTTGGTTCTGAGCCTAACATACCCATAGATAAGAGATTTTTGAGGGGCGGCAAATAGACACAATTCTATCCTAGTATTACTCTCCATGACTGGAGAAAAGAACACTGGCCTTGGGATGTGTCTGGGTCCTGTCTGCCACTTCTGCCCTTCCCCCAAGCTGGTATATTGGCAGTATAGGAACTACCCTTGGCTCTCCTCTCTGCAGAGAAGAGCCCCTCGTTATTGCCACCCATGAGCTGAGCCATCTCTAGAGATTGATACCATGTGACCATACATACACAAAGTAGAGTTCAATGTAAGGTGAAGTGGGGCAGACATCAGAAAATGATCATGATGTTTAAAAAATGATACTTTAAAAAGAAAATATATGAATATAAATGTCAGGATTTTTTTTCAGATTCAGTTAATGACATGCTTGCTATAATTCAGCAAACATTTATTTAGAATTTACTACGTGCCCGGCACTGTGATAAGCATTGAGGGTGCTTTCATTCTAAAGGGGAAATCCCATACATAAAAGCAAATTGAAAAGCTCTATAGGAGTGAGAGAAGGTGGAGAGGGGTGACTTCCAATGTATGAATTCCATGCTGAAGTGGTTTCTGGGGTAAGACAGAGTAAGCCAGGAGTGAAGCCTGGAAAAGAATGTCCCTGATTACTATAGATAATCTGGAAGTAATCTCACTTCACCCGTGTTGGATACAAGAATCACCAAGAGGCCTACAGCAAGATCCTGGAATCTCAGTATCCCTGAATCTCAAAATTTCCAAATTAGATGGGATCTCAGAAGCCATATGGTCCAATACCCACCTAAGCAAGAATCTTTTCAATAATATTATCAACAAAACAGTTACCTAGCTTTAGCTTGATGAGGACCCTCCAGTGACCAGGAGCCTGCCTACCCTCAGAAAAACCATTCCCTTCTTAGACAACTACATTCCTTACCCAGAGCAAAAAAAAAAAAAAAAACTAGGATGCCCCTGTACCTTCAACTTTACCTTTCAGAAAAAGGATGATCCCTCTTTCAGCATTACACCCATCAGAGAAATAATGAATCACCAAATGAATTCCACTAAGAGCAGAAAACCTGCAGTGCAAATAAACCCAATGTGCCCAGAGGACTTCCTATAAAATTCCCAGAAGTGTCAGTCCATAGGCCACTACCAGTATCTGTAGCAAGGAATGTCCTTTCTTTCTAATAAAATGGAATGCAAGAGAGTGGCTTCCTTTTTTTTTTTTTTAACCAGAAGAGGCTATAAATATTCTCACTGCACAGAGATAGCAGAATAGTAATCATGCAGATGGTTGTCCACAGGGTGGGGGGAAAAGGTCAAGTCACTAACTCTTTCAATGTCCATTTGCTCCATGAAGATGGCCAACAGTTTTTGTGAGGAGGATTATTTGAGAAAGAAATCTCACCCCACATTTTCTCTCAAGTTATGCCTCACCCCACTAGTGGTGCTGGGTCATGCCCCACCACAAGCACTTTCTAAGAGCAATCCGTCCATCTCCATCCAGGAGCATGTTGCAGCAAGCACCCCAGTGTCCCCAGGGTGCCTGCTCACACAGGTTCTTGGATCTGCTTTGTTAAAGGAAAGCAACTCAAAATGGGTTAACAAGCTTACTTTAATCAGTCAGACATATATCGTTTACCTTGTTCAGGAGAAAAGGTCAGCACCCTGAACCTCAAAGTATACAGGCATAATTATCAAGACAGAAACATCAAGTAGACAGCTTTCCAAACTGTCCAACCATTACATCCATACCCAGTCAACATCTGGGTTTCCACATTCTGGGTTTTTCAAAGCCAGGGGACTCTCAACAACGGCTTCCCAGAATTCAGATCAAATCACAGAACACTTCTCAAAGTGAGTCCCAAAACAAAGCTACACATCAGGGCTTATATAGCCTTCTCCTGGCTCAGAGAATGTAACAACCTTATTGACCCACTGGCCAATCAAAAAGTATCTACTGAAAAACAAGCCTCCCTCCCCAGGCTTCTGGTGCACTTTAGCCTAGGGGCAGGGAAGATCTTTAAAATTTACATTCGCATTACAGAGCAGTATGACTCCCCTCGAAGCACACAGATATCCATGGGATAAGATACATAGACTGGGGAGAAAGTATATCCCACAATTTCTCCCGGTAGGACCCAGTGCCCAAAATGCCTTAAGTAGACTTATTCATTTGCCTTTTAGGTACCAAAAGCTTCCATTAAAATGTAATCATCTGTTCTCTAGAACAGGTAACCCACCCAACTCTTTTCAGTCATTAACACCTCTGCATAAATTAGCTTGTAAGATTTAGCAGAAGATTAGCACAAAAGCAGAACTTGGTGAAGTAGGACCACATTCAAGATAACAGCTCCCTGTACATCAGACCAAGCTCCTTGAGGGCAGAAAATGTCTCAGTTTTGTTTTTATATCTCAACTGCCTAGTACAGTGATATTTTTACATAGGGACCTCTCAGTGACAAACAAGTAAATCGTTGGGGCAGCCAGGTAGCACAGCGAGTAAGAGCACCGGCTCCAGTGTTGAGAAGACCTGGAGATCGAATCCCGGGCTCAGACACTTAGCACCCACTCAGAAACACCTGGCTGTGTAACCTTGAGAAAGTTACTTAACCCCAATTGCTTTAAAAAATAAATAAATAAAAAATATATTTAAAAAAAAACAAGTAAATAGTCAGATTTAGATTCATCCCTGAATGAAGAGTCAATATAGGAATACCGTCACCACTGTTATATCAAGGTTGCCTGGGACACTGAGAGATTAAGTGAATTGTCCAGGCAAGAAAAAGATAGGAATAGGTGACACTGATGGAGAAGGTAAGCCTCAGTGAGGAGAGTCAGTCCCATGAGACTGAAATCAAGGAAGACAGCATTCGAGAGATGCCACGCTGTTATAGGAAATCTGGGTACAGATTTGTACTGGGTACAATGTCTCAGGGAGGGTGGTGAACAAGCCATATCTATCCAGTGCTCTAAATAATGTGAGTTAATGAGAGGGGGAAGAGGTAGAGAATGTGTGTGTGTGTGTGTGTGTGTGTGTGTGTGTGTGTGAGAGAGAGAGAGAGAGACAGAGAGAGAGACAGAGAGAGAGAGACAGAGAGAGACAGAGAGAGAGAGAGACAGAGAGAGAGAGAGGATAGATGAATGATGGATAAATAGATAATAGATGGCAAATAAATGGATAAAGATGGATGGATAGAATAGACAAATAGATAGATAAATGATGGATGAATGGATGGATAGATAGATAGGTGATAGATACACAGGGGAAATAAAATAGAGGGGGTGGACAGGAGTGATGTGGTAAGTGAAAGTTAACCTTTCAGGCTAATAGCCTCAGTTTTCTATGTGTAAAATAAAAAGGAGGGGCAACTGGGTGGAGCAGGGGATAGAGCACCAGGTCTAGTGTCAGGAAGACCTGAGTTCAAATCTGGCCTCAGATTCTTACTAGCATATGACCCTGGGCAAGTCACTTAACTCTGTTTGTCTTTGTTTCCTCATCTGTAAAATGAACTGGAGAAGGAAAGGCAAAGCACTCCAGTATCTTTGCTAAGAAAACCCCACGTGGGGTCATGAAGAGTCAGACACAAGTGAACTGACAAAATAAACATCAAACAAAATAAACAGGTAGGATGACATGACCTCTAAGGATCCTTCAGCTCTAAATCTACAATTGTGTCAGAGGCATCATGTCATACACACATACAGAGACATATGTGTGTACATGTGTTGTTCATGTACACACATGTGTGTATGTATAGATAGGTATGTCTATATATATATGTATATATATACGTGTATATGTTATCCCACAGCATGTGACACATAACAGATGCTCAGAAAATATTTGTAGCCAGTTACTCATTCTGTCAAAGAGAAGACAGACCCAGAGAGGATAAGTGATTTAACTAAGAGCACACAGGCAAGCAATATCAGAGTCAAGATTTGAACTCAAGTCCTTCGACTCCAAATCCAGTACCCATTTCACTGTGCCATGCTGCCTGATATAATATTCTCTTCCTTTTCCCCCTAAAGGATGCCCTTGATCATTTTAGTAAGATCTCACTGGTATACAAATGGGTATTAGAAGACAGGGGCTATAGGGGTGGCTAGGTGGTATGGTGAATAGAGTACCAGCCCTGGAGTCAGGAGGACCTGAGTTCAAATGCAGCCCCAGACACTTGACACTAGCCCTGTGACATTGGGCAAGTCACTCAACCCCAATTGCCCTGCCTTCCCCCCTCCAAAAAGAAAAAAAAGACAGCGGCAGGGAGCCATAAAATGTTATTCATATGGGTATCTACATTCCCACAAAAATTGAGCGTTTGCCAATGGCACACACTATGTGGGTTTTGTTTTGGTTTTTTGATGGGGCAGGTGAGTGGAGTAAAAAGTGTCACAAGCTTGTTGAGGGAGATGAGTAGTAGTAAGAGAGAAAAAAGTAGCGTCAGAAGGTAAATACAGATTTTGCCTCCTTCATAGTCATATGTTCAGGGAAAATATATCTGACAAAATGGATACACACTAAGTAGCTTCTACCTACTTCACACAAGCTCATATCATTCCATCCAGGTTGAGAAAGTGTAAGACTTGTACTGGAACACCATCCAAATTACAGGTTTTGAGGAAGACCAATCCCCAACAGGAACAGAAACAAAGATTCAAAGAAACACGAAGGATACCTGCCATCTCCCAAGATTCAGGCTAGTAGCTCCATAACCAAGAATTTGTCATCAGAGGGATCTGGCCAAACCCCACGCTGGTTCAAAAGGTTTGGAGAGGTTTATAAGCACCTTCCAGTTTACAATTCCCAACTTCAAAAACTCCTCCCCCATATAAACCAATGAGAAACCCCATTTTGTTGGCCAGGCTTCCTAAGAACTCCAAGAGACCACAGTCTTATGGAGCTCTATCCACTCATTTGAACAATGAGATGTGGGTATGTATTCCAGAATAAATTCCAAAGGGAGAAAAAGACTAAAAGATACAGGAAAAAAAGATGCCTTAAAGGGTTGAACAAGTTTGCTAAAATAAGCAGATTATATTCTCTCCAATTTTTTTTAAGAGAAAGAGTTGGAGAAAAAACTAAAGACACTAGATTCCTTTCATATGGAACTGACTTCACCTACCAGTAAACATGACTCAAAATAGTAATGGAACCAATATATGAAAGCAATATTTAAAAAAAAAAACATAAGTACTTGGCCCAAGAAACCATTCTAAAGGAAAAAGTAGAGTCAAGGAGAACAATGTGCATCTCTTTCTTGGGAAGAAAAGAGACTAGAGAAACTTGGCAGGAAAAGACACTGGGATTAATTAACTGCAAATGAGGAAAAGGATTTCTCTTCTAAACCAATGACCCCAAACCTAATGCAGAGATGAATAAAGGAGAATGAATGGATTGTAATTGTCTAGGAGGAAAAATGGTCCAGGAGGTAGAAGTCCAGGGCTGTTTGCATTGGGTTGTTAGTGGTGGGTTTCTTCTCTTTCATCCCCTGCCTCATCCCAGCAATAAGAAAATGGAAACCAGTGGAATTCAATGACTGCTGGTCTCAAATTAATTCGAAATCCCATTAAATTTTTTAACAAAAAGCTCATCTGATCATTCATTCATAATCATAGGGTCACAGAACCAGAGGATAATGATTTAAAGCTGGAAGGAAACTGAGAAGTCATTTAGTCAAATCCCCATGCTTTATAGAGGAGGGCATTGAGTTCAGTACACTATTTTAGGCATTGGGAGGGAGATCCTACTGACCCAATACAGCTCATAGATTACAGACTTGAAGATTAGACAAATGACCATCCAGATGGCCTTCAAACCCAAACTATATAAAAGGAGTCTGAGAAGGAAAAGCAGTTAGCCATGAAGTTAAATGACTTTGTTTTTTACCTTTCTCAAATCATCACCCTATTGAAGCACTCAATTGTGACAATATTATGTGCTGTGGAAATAGACAGGTAGGGAGTCTGGTCCCAACTACTTGATTTGCTATCAAAACTTAATGTCATTTTGGATTCCTTGACTCCCACATGCCTCTCTGCTAACCAGCTTCAGTTCTCTTCATGGCCACCACCATTATCTCTCTTCTGGCCTCTCTATTGTAGCCCCTATCCCAAGCTCCCAGGAACCTCCAACAAACTATCTGAGTCCTGAAGTGAAATTTCTCCTTGGCATTGCAACTCCGTACCCTCCCTGATCCTGGTCTGTGATCTATCTTCAGTTCTGATTGACAATACAGCTGGTCTTATTTCAACTCTGGGGCTCTCCTGGAGAGACTTGCCTTATGTGCTATACATGGTGATTTTCGGAGATGGAAATAATATCTGTAGAATCCACCACAGTTCCTTTTCCCCCCTAATATCTTAAACTGAGCTGGTACCTTTCTCACTCAGCTAAGCTCAAGGGTTAAGAAGCTCAAACTGTTAAACCTTATCCCTCAAACCCGCTGGAAACATTGCTATTAAAATACTGTTTGAGCAGTTTGGAGGAGAGGCAAGGTCATTAGAATGCCACGTGTCTACAGTTTTATTTCTATATGTGCACCCAAGCCTCTAGGAAAGGAATTTCAGTAAACCCAGAGGGAGAAAAGGAGGAACTGAGGAAGGGGAAAAGAGAAGTAAGGAGGGAGGGAGGGAAGGAAGGAGAGAAGCAAGGTACCCTGGTGAGTAGAGCAATTCCGTCTCTGTCTCACCTTGAGTACAGTAATATTGCCACCTAGAGGCTTGATAGAGGCTTCTTGAAACTATATAATATTATTCCATAGATTTGACCTTCTTGTTGCTATTGGGTCCCTGGGCTTCTTTAAAGGAAGAAGGATGAAAACTGGGGATGGGGACGGTAGTGCAAAAATAATCAGCAGTCCCCAGCTTCTTGGATAAGCCAAAGTGAGAGAGGTCCCTGGAACCTAACATTAGCTGGAAAACTTTTTTGCAGTTTCTGCTTTCTTATCAGTTCATCAATCAGCAAGCATTTGTTAAGCACATAACATGCTAGGCATTGTGCTAAGCACTGGGAATACAGACACAATAACGCAATAAGAAACTTATTCAAAAGATGTGACTGTCATCCTAATAAGAGGTCATCCTACCTATCCTCTCTCCCCACCCTACCACCTTCCCACAAGACTATAGGCAGCTGGATGGTACAGCCAATAGAACACTACCTACAGAGTCAGGAAGACTTCAATTCAAATACTACCTAAGACACTTACTAGCTGTGTGACCCTGGGCAAGTCACTTAACCACTGAATATTTTGGTTTCCCCATATGTAAAATAGGGATAATAATGACCCCTACCTTCTTGGGGTGTTGTGAGATTAAAATGAAATAATATTTATAAAGCACTTTTAAATGTTACAATTCTATATAAATACTAGGTATTATTATCATAATTATTATTATTACTACACATAAGCCATACCAGGCTGGCAAGTTGCTATTACAGTTTTTCATTGTTTCTCCTATCCTCCACCCCTGCCCCAGTCAGGAGTGTGATTCCACACATACTCCCTTAGTCATCAGTATGCCATGGATAAATCTGCCCTTAGTTAGTCCCTAGCTCATGAACCTTCAATGTGTCCCTACTCCCTGCAGGATTAAAGGCAAGCTCATTATCTTGGCATTCAAAGTCCTTAACATTCTGGTTTCAAGCATACCTTTCCAGGTTCATTTTACATTACTCACTTTCAGACCTTTTACATTTCAACAAAAATAGTCTCAAAAACATTTTCTCAAACTCAGTGTTTTATGTCCCACCTCTCTCCCTTCACCCAGACTATTCCCCTCATGCCTAGAATGTTCCAGCTCCTCCCCTCTATCTCTTAGAATCTATTTTCTCCCTCAAAGCCCAGCTCTTGGGCCATCTTCTATGGGGAGACTTTCTTTGTTTTTCCATTTGTTAATGTTCTCTTCCTCCCCAAATCATGCATACTTACATGATGCCATGTTGTATTCCTCTGGGTAGAATCTGAACTCCTTGGGAACAAGAATTGTATTTTTGTGATTCCTCCATAACCCTAGTACAACGCTTTTCTTCCACACCCCCACTCCCCACTCTTTGGTACTATTTTCTGTAATCTGGAACCCTATGGAGGAGTCAAGTCTCAGACATGGACATGTAATGGCAGCTATTAAGCTCTATACAATTCAGAGCACTCCGGGGAAATTGGAAGCATATACTTCAAGAACCACTGCTTTAATGCCAAGCACAGTGCTTTGTCCACAATAAGCGCTTAACAGAAGTTGGTATGTTGGGATCCAAATTCTGCCTCATTTCTAGCCCAAGTCTCTGCCCTGATTTAGCCGTAGCTCATTTCTCCTAGCTCTATCTTCAGTAGGGATGGAAAACAGCTTTGGCTGTTTTGGCATTTTCTACCTTGTACTAGTGGAGAGTGAGACTTTGCTAAATTCCATCCCAGACCATCTTTACTTTCAACATGGCTAGCTGGTCAGTCACATGTGCAGATGATGTCTGAACGGGGAGTGAGGTGTGGGAGGGAGGGCAGGGGTTTGGGAAACCACGGGGAATGGATGGTCATATATAGGGAGCAGGAAAAGAAGGACAAAGCTGCAGAAGGATATGAGGGTCTTTTTCTTCTGGGAAGTTATTTTACCTCCCTTTCAATTACTGTTATACCACACACACACACACACACACACA